>NW_024429223.1:5726581-6294081 GCF_017639785.1 Mesocricetus auratus
GCTAGACTAGTAACCCCCCAGGGAGTACGTTTTGAACCGATTGTATTTCTCTCTCCTCATAAAAGCACAGGCATGTGAATGCTGGGTGAAAACCAGATTTGGCCCTCAGCAGTATTCATGGACATCTTCATCTCTGCTCCGGTGCTGACATGGACATTCACACAAAAGGCCTCACCCTGGCTCTGGAGGGGCTTAAGTTATGCTACAAGAGCAATGAAGCCACCAGGCAGGAAGGAGTGTAATAGGGCCGGGTTTGGAGACCATCAGTGAGGTGGCCTGTGATGATGTCTTTGAAGGCATGGCATGTACTCTGAGATCTAACTGGAGAATTGAGTTTTGAGATAAAGAACATTCCAGACGGAAGGAAGAGAAGTATGATGACCGACAGAGGTTCTGAGTGGACTCCAGGGTTAGTTGTAGCTAACAGATACGGCCTCTATCAATTCCTCTTTTTGAAATGGACTACTGGCTTATATTTGGGTAAGAATTTGGACTGCTCTTCTCTCGGTGTCTTTGTCTTCCAAATGGGTAGAGATATAACTCCTTCTTAGGATCAAGACGAGGAGAGAACACATGCGGGTGTTCCCATGAGGCATGGCGGCAGCTGGGGAGGGGAGCACTGTGAATCTTGGGAATTGTGTTCCTATGTTTTCCAGAGTGACCGCTTCCCAGGTGTGTTGGGAAGTCTCCTAAAAGCAGCAGCATTGATAGGCATGACCCTTGTAAGGACTGGGCCAAGAATATGGGCTCATAACTGCATCAGTCCACTCACTGATCAGTGAATTCTTGGCAGGAGGAAGTTGCTGCAAGGAGCTATCCCTGGTGAGCCACTACTGGTGTAGCAAGAAGAGTCCATCTGGATGTCAGGTAGGTGCCCGCTTGGACTTTCCACGGTCTGGAACTACAGACATAAACTTACTTAAAAATAGATGTCCGGATTGGGGGACGGTTCCGTGGTTAAGAGTACCTGCTGCTCTTACTGGGGACCCAAGATTGGACCCAACACCCTTATTGGTTGGGCAGCCCACAGCCACCTGTAACCCCAGCTACAGGGGATCTGATGTCCTCTTCAGGCTTTCTTGCTTATCTTCATTCATGTGCCCACAACATACATACATACATACATACATACATACATACGTACATGCATTCGACTCATTTTTCCCTGAGTACCAGGTATGGTGGCACACTTATAATAATTGCATTCAGCATGGCGAGGAAGGACAATCAGATACTTGCAGCCAATCTAGGTTACCGCATGGTATGTTCTAGGCTAGCCTGGTATAAATAGTCAGATAATCTCAAACCAATAAGTTAAGTAAGTAACCAGCTCCCATACATCAACAGAAAATAGATTAAGACTATATACCGTGAATGTGAGGCACACTTCCCGCATTGTCTGCATTCAAGACTGGAAGTGAAGTCTCCCCTGCAAGCGTATGTGATAAAGGGAGGGGAGGGGAGGAGAAGAGAGACAGCAGACGCTATAACCCTCACATTCAAGTCAGGGACTATCATGGAGGTGGAGGTGGCAGAGTCCAGCTGAGTGACGGGTGACTGGGCCAGACTCTGGCTTCCTACCACCCACACAGGAGGCTGCTTTGGAACTGTGTCCTCAGAATACCACAGTGGCAAGGTGCTGAGGAATCACAAAGCTGTCACCAGGAAACGTCTGTGGGGGCCCAGGGTCAGGAGAGTGAAGAGAAGTCCCCGCTTTGAAGCTGATTGACAGGAGACACTGGCAGAGCTGGAGGCGGGTGTCCAGGGACTGTGGGAGAACTGGCGGTGGGGGGGGAGGGATAGGCCGAGTGATGGCAGAAGGACCCATGGGCAGGCTGGGGAGCACACTGGCGGTAGGAACAGCCTCATGCATAGCCAGCAGTCTGCACCCGACTTCCACAGGGCACAGGGCAGACAGGGCAAGCTGCTACACGTTGTCCTGCAGCCTGCTGCAGGCTCTGGGTGTCTGTCCCCCAGAAACATTGCGGACATACTCTGAGAATGCTCTAATTCCTGTTTTGCCAGACAGCCTATAGAGCCAACGGGCAATTCTGGTAATTAATTATCCATGCCACAGGCCCAAGTGTGTCCGTGGCAGGTAGATGAATTGATTCAGATATGATGGGCTTCAAGGACGTAACATCTTGCTGATAAATCAAACTTCGGTGGGAAAGTTTTTAATTTGGATGTGATCAACCAACGTCCAAAGGGTGACTGCTTTGGAATCTGACACATGCTACACACTAAGAAACCATCAGCAGTAGGTTCATGGGCAGTCTTCCTGGCGCTTTGGGCTTCTGGAAATATCGGAAGCCATTCTTCCCAGCCATCTGCATCCCAGAAGCAACCAGGTTTCACCCCCATGGCGCATACCCCGTCGAGGCCTCATTGGTTCAGGCAGAGCAATGTGATTGAGTTAGGCCAATCGCAGCCTTGCTTGGGAACCCTGACTGTGACACTGAGTTATGTGGCCTGAAGTGTTGGAGCTTTCTTCAGAGGTTCTGGACGTCTATCCGAGCATTTATGTTTGTGATTTTTGAAGTGATTTTTATAAGCAGCCAAAGCAGAGACAAGGCCTGGGAGGCACACCTTCGAAGATGGGTAGAGATTTGACACAGAGGCCACCCTGTCACTCATTCTCAAACTCATCTGGATTTGTCCACCGACCTGTGAGAAACCCCAGGAGTCCGGTCATCTTATCTTAGTCTGGGGCATTTCCTTCCCAGGCAGAAGGAAGGGGGCAATACTAGATGCTTGCCTTCAGCTTCACTTTTGAATAGTGAGAACCTCAAATGGAACTCATGCTTCCTGGATCCCAGTGGGGAGCTTTGGTCTTTTCTGGCTTATTGGGTGAAGGCCTTGCTAGTAGCCTAGACTGGCTTGGAACACACACTGGAACATACTGGCTTTGAACCCTTGATCCTCTTGTCTCCGTCTGCTGAATGCTGGGATTACACACACATGTCCTGATTTGCCTGGCCCCAATATTCTAAGAAAGCAATTTTGTCAGGACCATGGGCTCCTCAGTAATGACATGGAGACTTATATTAGTTATGAAAGTGCAACCTGTAGCTCAGTCTGGTTTCTAGCTACTTCTTACAACTTAAGCCAACCCATTTCTATCAATGTGTGTGCTGCCAAGTGGTTCGTGGCTGTTATCTCTTCCTCCTGCATGTCTTGCTCATCCTCGGTCTCTTGGTGTCTCTCCCCCTTCTTCCCAGTGTCCTCTGTGCCCAGAAATCCCTGCCTAGCTATTGGCCTTTCAGATTTTTTATTAAACCAATCAGAGTGACACCTCTTTACCGTGTACAAGAAGATTATTCCACAACACAATATTGTCCTTTTTTTTTTTGGCCAGGAGACCAGTGTATGTATGGGAGAAGGCAGTCTGGGAAGAGACTTGCCAGGACAATAGAAGCAACGGTACCCCGTGAGCGAGATAAAGCCTTGGGGCTCCATCTGTCTGCAGGGCAAATGAACATTTCTGCTTACAACGTGAGAGTTCTGAACTATGCATCGTGTCAGAAAGACCCTTCTTCCACATGGAAGTGTGACAGGGTGATGTGTGGGGACAGAGCCACATCCGGAATGGTCCAGAGCACCCATTTACCCTCAGAGAAAGATGAGGTGTCCTTGTGCCCGGTGCCATCGACGGCGGTCACCTGCACTCCCCCAGTGTCCGTGTTAGCCGCCACGGTTAGGGTTTACTTCTTCCTTAGCCGCTCTGCTGGGAGGAAACAACGGCCTCATTTGAAGTCCCTCCTGGCTGTTTTCCTTTGGAGGCTGTCCCGCGATGCCTCAGCGAGGGTTGGCAGCTGAGCTGCCTAGCGTCTGCCGGACAACTGTCAAGTTGGTTGAAGGGATATTAGAGGAAAGTTGATCGTGTGTCACCGCTCCTCAACATCCGCTCACATCAGAGAAGCGATACAGCTGTCACTGTGGCCGACGAGGCTGCTGGCAGGACAGGCCGCATTCGCCAACCCAGCTGTCCAATTAGATGCAAGGGCCTGACCCTCAGGTGTGCAAAAGGCAGGGGACAGGGCAGTCACGCTCGTGTGTCTCTGTGGCCATGCGGGGTTTCAGGGCTGCATCCTGCACCTGCTTGCGTATCTCTGAATGGATCGGGGATGCTGGAACAGACAAGCTACCTCTCTCTCTTCTTTATAACCCTCTCCCATCTCCCTCCCTCCATCTTCCTCCTGCTCCCCTCCTTTTCCCTTCGTCTTGGGGAGGATTCCCCAAGGAGCGCACAGAGTCTCTGAAACTCATTCTGGGAGACAGTAGGAGATGTGTGCAATTTGATTAGAGACCCAAGGAAAAGCCAGGCTGTGGCCCACAACCCTTCTCTGCTTGGTTCTAAATGCTTTTTAAGAAATCCAGTGTAGGATTTGATGAGGCCATGCCAGCAATCTGGAAACAATGCACCATGTAACAACACGGGAGACTGCTGTTTGAAAACACAGCCCTTCTGATTGAGGTCTTTCTCCTTTGCAAATTAAATAAAGAAAGGCATGTGTGGTACTTGTTGTTTTGTGGAAATAACACTGCTGACTTGGGGGGCAGTTAGAAGGCAGAACCTGGGTTTAGCCCAACCTTACACTGGAGGTGCTCTAAGGGCTGGGCCTCATTTTCTAGGGAGAGACCTGCAGGCCTGGATCTGTGTTCAAAGGGTCCCCGGTGATTCCCAGTTCTCCTTATGACTTGAAATAGGCTTGAAAATTGCCCAGTCACTTGCCTTTTGCTTGGATTTGGGTAACACCTTGCTGTAGATTTAGCCTCTCCATCCTTTCCATCTCACAGGACAAGGAACGAAATAGACAGAGCTCTACAAGTTCATAGACCTCACATTAAAACTATTTGGTGGAAAAAAATGTGTTTGGGTAGAACATGTAGCTCTTGTCCGGTTTGATTCAGCAATATCACCATAACATTACCTTGCATTAGGCATTATGATAACGTGAAGTTGATTCAAATCATGTGGGAGGGCGTGCCTCTGAGTATTAGTTACTTACTCCCTCAACACTGGGACAAAAATACGTAGACTAAGCGGCTTTAGAGGAGAAGGTTTACTCCAGGCACATGATTATAGAATACATATGTCACGGTGGGGATGGCACGGTGACAGATGTCTCTGTGAGTAGCAGTGTGAGCTTGTTGCATCTCAGATGACCAGAAATAGGCTACAGATATATAGGTAAATAGATAGACGATAGAGTGATAGATAGATAGACAGAATGTAGATAGATAGATGAATAGATGACACATAGGTGATAGAAGATAGAAAAATACATAAAAATAAATGAATAGATGATAGGTGATTGATAGAAGATATGTAGATAAATAGATTAAAGAAGATAGATAGATTAGATAGATAGATAGATAGATAGGAGATAGATAGATAGATAGATAGATAGATAGATAGATAGATAGATAGATAGATAGATAGGGAGGGGAAAAAAGAGAAAGAAGAGGAAAGGGAGTGTAGCTGGCATTTTCTTTGGGCTGCCAACCAGCTTCCAAATAAAGACACAGAGACTTATTATTGACTATGAATGCTTGCCCTTAGCTTAGGCTTATCTCACTAGTTCCTTTAACTTAATCTAACCTGTTTCTAATCATTTATGTTCTGCCGTGAGTCTTTCTACCTTTCTTTCATTCTGTATGTCTTACTTATTCTGCTTCCCCCATGTCTGTCTGTCTGTCTGGTCCCTGGTATCTCTTTTTCTTTCTCCTCAAGCATTCATCCTCCTACTTACACTCCCTTCCAGGAAGTCTCGCCCATCCCTCCTCCCTCACTATTGGTTGCTCAGTTTTTTCTTAGACCAATCTGGTGCCTTAGACAGGAAGGGTAAAACAGCAACACATCTTTACATAATTAAGCCAATGCAATGTATCTTTACATAGTTAAACATATTCTGCAACATGTACAAACGCAATGTATCTTTACATAGTTAAACATATTCTGCAACGTGTAAAAATGCAATGTATCTTTACATAGTTACATATTCTGCAACATGTATAAATGTAATGTATCTTTACATAGTTAAACATATTCTGCAACGTGTACAAATACAATGTATCTTTACATGGTTAAACATATTCTGCAACATGTACAAATGCAATGTATCTTTACATAGTTACATATTCTGCAACATGTACAAATGCAATATATCTTTACATAGTTAAACATTCTGCAACGTGTACAAATGCAACACATCTTTATATAGTTGAACAAATGCAGCATATCTTTGCCTAGTTAAACAAATATTCTGCAACAGGGGAGGGTAGTAGTAGAGTTTTCAGGTAGACAGCCCGGCACTTCTAAGGCTCACCACCACACTCACTTCTTCAAGACACACTCCTCTTTCTGGATGACTGGATCCCACCATCTCTCAAAACACCACCATCGGCTGGGGACCAAGCGTTCAAAACCATGACACTATGGGGACATTTCACACCTGAACCAATCACAGTAAGTCGTGTGCAAGTGTTGTATCATTTTACACAAGGTGTTCTGTGGATACCTACAGACTTTGATATTTGAGGGGAATCACGAAACTAACCCCCTGCAGACTTTGCCGAACTGCACATATGACTGTGATGACAATGGGGCCTTCCCAAGTGTGTGGCTGAGGTCGGAAAGGAACTTGAAACCCTTAATTCTGATCTTATGTGCTTTGATCCCCAACCACAAACAGATTTTCATACATGGAGCTAGGCTTTAAAGAGAGCTATAACCCTAATTTATTTGATTTTTTCCTCATTTTTCTCAAGTTGCCACCTGTTTTCTTGTGTACACCTCTTCGGAGTCAAGGAAGCCTGCTTGTTCTCTCGTTCAGTTTTGCCTTTCAAGATTTTTGGATGGGTTGGGGGGCACTTTTCCTGGAAAGTCACTCCATGTAAATTATCTCCTGTCTCCAATATCCTACCCAGCCACAAGTAACCATTGCCTCCAGAATTTCTGTACAGTTCCTTTTAGTGCTTTCCATTGGTTCCTGAGGGTCACTGTTATACACATATGGACAGCAAGTCCTGTCCTGTCATTTGGCTTTCATAGTTGAATTACGTCAACTTTCAGATTCACCAGGGCTGCAGGTAAGAGGATGGTCGTAGGGGGAACTATGCAATTATGTTTCATTGAGGAAAATGAAAAGCACGGTAGAGTCTGTGGATAACTGGACTGCTAAGTCTGACGGTTGGCGGTGCCGATGTACCTGCTCACACACACAAGGCATAGGTCCTGTGATTTTTGTTTTTCTAGAAAGTCACCCATAACCTGTCTCGTAAGTGGAATAGGATGCCTCCAAAGCTTATCATTTTGTTCATCACTAAATATTTGTTCTTACGAGTGTCTGTTTGCGTACTTACAAGGGTTTATATGCACTGTGTGCATTTAAGAGTCTACAAAGGCCAAGCCGGGCGGTGGTGGCGCATGCCTTTAATCCCAGCACTCGGGAGGCAGAGGCAGGCGGATCTCTGTGAGTTCGAGGCCAGGCTGGACCGACAGCCTCCAAAACAATACAGAGAAACCCTGTCTCGTAAAAAACCAAAAAAAAAAAAAAAAAAGAGTCTACAAAGGCCGAAAGAGGGCATAGGATACCCTGGACCTGGAATTACAGGTGGTTTTGAGCTGCCGCGTGGTACTGGGCACTGCATCCAGATGCCCCGCAATAACAGCAAATGCTCCTAACGGCTGAGGCACCTCTCCAGGACTAGTTTTATTTTCTTTCTCTTTTAAATTTCATTATCATTTGATTTTTATAAGTGCAAGCCTGTATGCGTGTGTGCCCACTATATGCCTTGGTGCTCACAGAGACCAGAAGAGGGCTTTGAGTGCCCTGGAACTAGAGTTACGTGTGGCTATAAGCCACTGTGTGGTTCCTCGGAATTGAACCCGGAACCCCTGGAAGAGCAGCCAGTGTTCTTAACCACAGAGTCATTTCTTTAGTTCCTCCCAAATCCTGCCATCTTAAAAAAAATCATCAAATTACTTTAAATATCGCTCCACTCTCAGTTTGCAAAGCCCGTAAGAACGCATGAAGGTACACACTTCCATTTGCAGCATCGTTAAACTTAAAATTAGTTGGTTTTAAGATGCGGAGGTGTTTGTGTTATGGTTTGTGTGTGAATCGACTTTGTTCCCAATGTTAAAACCAATTTATATGTTACCCCCAAACAAATGGCTGAACAGCCATACTTTGTGGGTGACTGTTCACTAGTGCACTTATTCTAATCGAATGACTCGCAATATATGACTGAGCTTAACGCGGTGAAGTTGCTGGGCTATTGTTTGGTTTATGAGGCATTGTTTTATAAGATAAAATAAGTGTGTTTCTGCTCATATTCATCTCTCTGTGAGTAAATCATGTGCAGTTGAGGGGTGTTGTCAATTATGTGTGTGTTTTGTTATTCCCTTCTTGATTTTGAATACTAGGTGGGTATGATACTTGATTTGTTTTCGCCTCAGAATGGCAATGGCCGCGGTGATGTAAGATTGGGTCACGACGATCAGAATCATTTGAGGAAGCTGTCTTTGTTAATTCGTTGATTTATTTACCTGTAGTGCGTGGGATAGAACCCAGAGCTGTGTGTGTTCTACAGTATTCATTCTGCCACTCGGCTACAGCCCTCTTCTTGACTTTCAAAAGAAGACTCAGGTCAGGTCTCATGAAGCTTCCCAGGATGGCCTTCAACTCACAGCTTACCTGCGTCAGCCTCTCTAGTAGAGATGACAAGCCCATGCTACTGTTATCTGTATCCTGGGGACCCCACCTCCTCTTCCATGAGGTGAGGCATCTGGTGGAGCTGTCTCCCCATCTTATCACCATGCCACAGCCTAGACTGGATTTTAGGCCTTAACCAGAGTACAAACATTAGCGATTGACACAGACATGTCAAATGCGCTAAACCATGAAAACAGCCCTAACTGAAGCCTAGATTATTCCAGCATGGTGGTTCTCAACTTTCCTAATGCGGAGACTCTGAAATACAGTTCCTCATGTTGTGGTGAGCCCCAACCATAAAGTTATTTCATTGCTATCTCATAACCATAATTTTGCTGCTGTTATGAATCCTAACAGGATAGGAACCACTGATCTAACCCCTTTCCTCCAAGAGTTTCTAGATATTTCTTTCATGTCTTATCCTAGCATTGGTGATTTCTGGGGGATCAATTATCTGGCCTCCCCAGTATGATGAAATTTGTATTCTTTAAAAAGGTTCCTTCCATTCTTCCTTCTCCCAATTTTAGAATCAGACTCAGTTTAGTTCAGGCTAGCCTTCCCTAGGGCCAGCCTGGTTTCTGACCTTGTCAAACCTAGATAATGCACTTCTTATGGGTGACATTGTCCTTAGTGATAGATGAACAAAGTTAAAAACCAGGGACGTGAATTTTAAAAAGAGAAAGAAAGAGGGAGGAAAAGGAAGGGAGAGAGAGAGATGAATATAGACAGACAGACAGAATTCTGTCTTACAGCCACATTCATGTAATAAAAGGAATAAAATGGTCCCTGGGCTTCAGACATGCTAAGCTGACTTAATTTACTTGCTGTTGCTTTAAAATACCCTTGGTTTGGCCTTGACACTGCTTCTTGCAATGCAAACCGGAAACATGGGGGTTGTATTTTAAAGTGAAGGTCTGAAACATTAACTATCGCCCCCCCCACCCCCTTTGCTCTTTTAACTCCCAGATGGAAAATCCTACTACCCTGATTAGCCAACTGACTCACTCAGAAGAAAAACATAGACTTGACTTCCAGTTTCTCTCCCTCTGATCCAGCTTGTGCAGGAGAGAAGCCCGCAGGAGGGTCTTGGGCTAGGTGTGGGGAGTGTTCTGCCTTTGAGCTTTTCTGACCACAAGTTGAAGGCACTTGACTCTGTGGAAGCCAGAGTCCTTTGCGATGCTCAGGAAAGTGTACAGGCTTTGTGCCAGCAGCTGTCCCTTGACTCAAGAGCCACGGCTTCTGTCTAGAAGATACACTCTGGTGGTAGCAGACACAGCCGTGCAGGGTGGTTTGGCAGCGTGCTCACACCAAGAGTGGAACACCCCAGCTCATACCAGCGTACAAAAAAGGTTGAACTTGAAAGGATAGGATGCTCTATGGCTGGAGAAGTCTTTTCATCTATGTTTCTAAGTGACTTTCATGTTGACTACTCGTTTAGGAGGCACAATATCCCTGTACCTCCAGAGGATACATTCTAGACCTCCAATGATACATCAAACTTTGTATAGTGACTAACCATATGTATACTGTGTTTTTCCAACTACATGTATCTATGCTAAAGTTCAGTGAATAAATTAGATGCAATAAGGAATTAATAAGAATATTGCAGTAAGATGTATAGTTAATAACAATATACCTTTATTAACATTCTGTGATTATTTTTTCCATGTTTTTTTTTCTTCTACATTGTGGGCAGCATATTTACTGTGGATAATTCTGGACAAAGGGGGGATGGAATGGCAGACTGCAGGATGTCATCAAACCATTTTGAGTGGATACTTAAAATGTTCGATCTGTTCAAAAATGTAGGCACCAAAGGTGGCTGGGATGTTTCATTAGAATTCTAGGCAGCAACTGAACATGGGTAATGAGATCATGGATAGCATAGGCCCGCCATATAATGCTCTTGAGTTTCATGGGGACTGAGGATTGTGATCTGACTTGAGGATCGTGGGAGACAAAATGGACCAGCAGCCTTGAAGAGTGACGGGGCAGTCCTCAAAGGGTAAGCCGAGGTGATTCTCTGAACTTGCTCTGAGGCCTCTCCTGGCCTCTCTCCTGGCCAAATCCAGGAAGTTTGCTGTGTAGAATGAGTTGCTCCGACCTCTGTATGTCTTGGTCTCATTTGGATTTTCTTGAGGCATCTGCCCTTCTCCAGGCCTCCCAGACACCAGTCCTGATCCTCAAAGAACAGCAGAGACCCTGGAGGACTCCCTTTCCCTAGAGCAGTTGGTTCTCACCCTTCCCAGTGCTGCAACCCTGTAATACAGTTCCCGTTGTGGTTGAACCCCAACCGTAAAATGATCTTGTTGCTGCTTCATAACTCTAATTTTGATACCGTCATGAATCATAATGTAAGTATCTGATATACAACACCTGCGGGGGGGGAGGGGGGTCCTGACCCACAGGTTGAGAACCACTGCTCTAGAAGCTTATCTTTATGCATTCTCCCGTACTCTTTGCCCTTACAGTCTTTTTTTTTTTCTTTTGATTTTCCAAGACAGGGTTTCTCTGTATTGTTTTGGAGGCTGTCCTGGAACTCGCTCTGTAGACCAGGCTGGCCTCAAACTCACAGAGATCCGCCCGCCTCTGCCTCCCCAGTGCTGGGATTAAAGGCGTGCGCCACCGTGGCCGGGCCAGCCCGTTACATTCTTGATGAGAATGTGCTTGCTTCACCCACACGTGCAAATGCAGGGGAACTCTTTGTTTTCCTAAAGTGTGACAGGGCCATGGTTTCGTTGGCAAGTCACACAGCCCCCCTCCCCCCCCCTACAAATCAAGTCTTCACTGCTCTTCTCAACTTGCCTGTGTTATTCTCATTTGCTGGGTGGTGATACACATTTGAATAAAACAAACCGAAGACGGCCAGCCAGCGAGGGCTCTGTGAGCTATCACTGCAGTTTCCACAGCAGCTGAACGACAGCTCAGCTGGGGAGCGGCAGTCTCTTTTCACCAAGTAAATTTCGCCCTGGGAAAGATGAGGTTCAGCTGAGTCCCGGGCTGGAATGGTCGGTGCCAGTCAGTAAATCAGTCAGATTTTAATTACTAGACAGAGGACAGGGTGCAATGACAGGCCGTGGTCCACGGGAGAGCGTTCCTTCAGAGCTGCTTTTCGAAAATCAGAGAGGCTTCAAGAGGCAACCACAGGCTAGCAGAGGCCCATGCTAGGGGGAAGGGGGAAGGGAGATGTGGGGGCGGATCCCTGACCGGGCTCCTTACCGGCTTGGACACAGAGCCTGGCTTGGGAGGCTTGTCTGTGGCTCACCTTAGGAGAGGCTCCTTCCTTCCCCTTTCTCTTTTAAATTTCCCCCTTTGCCCTTCTCTCTCCTTCCAGGCCTGTGATTTTTAATAGGTTCCTGCAGTTCCTTGTCTCCGCAGCTGTTTCGTGCCAAGAAAGCCATGGCAGATTTGTAAAGTGGCAAACTCTGCTAATTAGTTAGATGAAGTTGCTTTTCTGACAGTGGGCCCTGGCTTTGAACAAGGTGACACACCTTGAAGTGACTGCACCGAGGAGGCCTCTCCTATTGTTTTCACCACTCTCCTGCCCCCTCCCTATCCTTATTACCCTTTCGGACAACAACAATAGTCACTCTTTGTCAGAAACCCCACCCCCAAACTGCTCATTCCAGGCCTGGCTCCTGGCAAAAAAAAAAGTTTTTTCCTGGCTGCTTTGAAAGCCCCTGGAGGCCCCGTGACCTCTACGAATGCTGTGTCTCAGCATCGGTGAGGTGGCAGTGAGGAATTAGGGGACAAGTGTACAATAATTCACCTGCTGCAGGGAGGGAGGAAGGGACTGGGAATTTTCCAGGCTTCTTGGGATGCGAAGGTAGGAGCATTATTATCTCACCGCTTTGGAAGGTTGAGAGTCCGAGACAGATAGTGGAGAGATACCGGAGAGGGGTCTTCTGACTACTTTAGTAACGTGCCTCTACCCGTGGAACAAACACACATGTAACAGGTAGGAAGCGGCCTCCTGGCGAGAGAAGTAATAGATGTTAGGGGGCTTCTTGCAATAACTGCTTTCGTATTCCCGGGACAAGTGTGGTGAAGCCATCCAAAGGTGACTGGACCACCTTCTTACCAGCCCTTTGAGCATCACCACACGGGGACCAAACCTGCAGCTGAGGTCACAGTATATCCCTAACCTGAGGCATCCGATGACACATGCATGGGCACACTGCCTTAATGCTATTAACGATAAAGGGCACACTTACTGAAAGTAAAACGAAGTATTTAAGCCGGGTGTTGGTGGCTCACGCTTTTAATCCCAGCACTCGGGAGACAGAGACAGCCAGATCACTGTGAGTTCGAGACCAGCCTGGTCTACCGAGTGAGTTCCAGGACAGGCTCCAAAACAATACAGAGAAACCCTGTCTCAAAAAACCAAAAACAAAAAAACTAAGTATTTATTGTAGAAATTACTCACAAGAGACCAAACAAGTAACCCAGATGAGCCGAGTAGTTTTCTGCCACCGAACTGGAAGCCGAAAGCCGGTAAAAGAGACCAAGACTTTCATTGTTCAGTCTTTTATACCTTCCCCGTAACACCCCTAGCCATGCCCAAAAGTGGGCCTGGCTAGTGACGTAGTTCACCGCCTATGTCGGTCCGTGTACGTCTTTAGTCATGCCTAAAGTGGGTGTGGTTAGTGGTGTGGTAAACTGTTCTTTTATTACCTCATCTGTGTGTGCCTGTTGTAAGTTACATGGTTAATGGCAGCATTGTTTTCCTCCTACACTGCCTGTTACTGTTAGGGCTACAATCAGTAAGACAGCCTGAGGCTCTGTCATGCATGGTGCAACCAAGAAACACAGTCAGCGCATGATATCCATGGCTGCCCCTGACTTAGCATGGTACACCACTTTACAGCAAGCTTTTATTTATTTATGTGTTTGTTTGTTTATTATGTTTGTTTATTTATTTGAGTAGGAGGAATAAACTCTAAAAACAATGATAAAATGTATTGTACATGTGTTGGGGAGGTGGGTTGGCCGTTACAAGCGTTTGTTGCTCTTGTAGATGGCCTGGGTTTGACCCACAGGCGTGTGTGACTCTAGTTCCTGGGGGTCTGACGCCCTCTTCTGGCCTCCGCCGACAGTGCGTGCATGTGGGTGCGTGCACATCTGTGCAGGCCGCACGCTCACACACAAGAATAAACGTGAATCATATAAAAAGAAATACGGTATCGTCGGTGTATACCCCAGTGACAGCCTTACCATCCTCAAGTATTGCACGCTGTGCGGAGCCGTGTACGATGCGTGTGGCGTGCCCTCATTTGATTGTCAGCCCAGAAGTCTGTTTATGCCAGTGTCACCGCAGACACGTGAGGAATGTGCTGTTCGGTGACAATTACCACAGCACAATGTCACTAGGCACTAGGAGTTTTTTCTGCTGCATTATAATCTTAGGGAGATGTATGTCATCTGTCATTGACCCAAATATTATTTGGTGCATGACTATAATTCTGTATTAATCAGCCCTCTTCAACAAGGCTCACGGTACTACGGCAATAACACAAATGGTCTCTCAACCTCGGTGGCTTAGAACAGCAAAGATGAGTTTCTCACAAGCCCATGGGTCAGATGTGACAACTGGCTTCGGGCTATAGAAAGATACCCGTCTGATCTGTTTGTCTGTCAAACCGGAGTCTTAAACTAAGGGGACTATGGCTACCTGGGGCATGTAACTTTCATGGCAGAACTGCCTAAGTGAATGAAAGGGGAGGGACAAGATGCCTCACGCGGCCACATGCAAAAGCTTCCTGTCCGCTCAACATTCCCTGGCCAGGGTCTCATGGCTAAGTCTGTGACAGCTGGCCGCTTCTGCACTGGAGGAAGAGCAAAGGCACAACGTAAAATCTGTGGACAAGTGGGAGACATCCCCACACGTGAGTGATACGGTTACCTTTTCCTTCCGTAACTGAGGGAGCTTGCTGAAGGACTCTGGGAAAACAGATTCCTCTATTCAGTAAACGGCCAGCTGTGCTATACTCCTGCCAGGAGAAGGTTGGAAGTCACTCAGGTGGCCTTCTGAGTTTGGCCCCGCCTATGTTTTGAGTCTCTCCTGGCTAGTGGCTGAATACACCCTGTGTCATCTCTAGTCTGATCTGGGAAACTCCTTTATCTGGCTATCTACTTACTGAATTGCTAATAGACTTGGCCAGCGTTTCTTTTAGGAGACCCCATGATGAAGCGTGACGTCCTAACTGGAAAAGGAGGAGTGTTTCGGGAGTCCGGGAAGCTGAAAAACATCTGTGGAACTCCAGGCATGTAGGAAATCACTTACTTGCATTGGGGGAAGGCTACCGCCCTTAACATTAGGCAGACAGATACCAGCCTGCACCTAAGCAGTCACCTATACACATAAACTAAACAAGACACACATGTAGACCAACACGCAGGCCTACAGACATAGGCAGGTTTGGTGAAAGTGGAAAACTCCGTTAGAGGCTTTGACCTATATGGCCTCAAGGCTATATTTGCATAAGACTCAGTTCAATGTGCTATCCTGTCAAAACAGATATTGTGTCGTTGTTTAATTTTGGGTATCTCAGACATCAGGTGTCAGCCATTTTGTCCTGATTCATACATCCCATATTAGCCTATATTGGATATCCCCGTAGGCATCATGCAGTCTAAGCGTAAACCGACCCTTTGTGACCTCCTGTTCCCTACAGGGTATCCCAGGCTGGAAGTTCCTCCATCACTGGGCATGTTTGGTGTTAACCAAAAGTCCAAATGTGTTGTCCTCTGGCTCACTAATAATCGATGTTATGCCATTCAAAAAAAATTGTGCTACTTACAATTAAACAATAGTGAAAAAGCATATCTGTCTTATGCGAGATGCTGCAGCGATGATTTACTTGGCGGTGAAAGCTCCCGCTAGAGACGCCATAGTATTCAAGAGGCGTACATAGCTGAGCACGGGGGTCCTGGAGGCAGAGATCGGTTCCTGCACTCGCTTGCCTGAGCGCTTCCCGCTTTACCACTGACCAGGAATGGGGTGTCAGAAGCACGCGTGTGTGAGGTAAACAAGAGAGGGCTCATGGAGCCCTCACAGGCTTCCCCCCCACCCCCACAAGGTCCTGCCTCCAAAGATGGAGCTTCTACAGCTCCCACACAAACCTGGTCTTAGTTTCTCCTTGTCACGGTGAGCTTCAACCATCAACTTGACACAAGCCAAGAGCCACGGGGGAAGAGGACCCTTCGGCTGAAGGGTTGCCGCCGCCAGATTTGCCTGTGTCTGTGTCTGTGTCTGTGTGTCTGTGTCTGTGTGTCTGTATCTGTGTGTCTGTGTCTGTGTGTCTGTGTCTGTGTCTGTGTCTGTGTGTCTGTGTCTGTGTCTGTGTCGGTGTGTCTGTGTCTGTGTCTGTGTGTCTGTGTCTGTGTGTCTGTGTCTGTGTCTGTGTGTCTGTGTCTGTGTGTCTGTGTCTGTGTGTCTGTGTCTGTGTCTGTGTGTCTGTGTGTCTGTGTCTGTGTCTGTATCTGTGTCTGTGTCTGTGTGTCTGTGTCTGTGTCTGTGTGTCTGTGTCTGTGTGTCTGTGTCTGTGTGTCTGTGTGTCTGTGTCTGTGTGTCTGTGTCTGTGTCTGTGTGTCTGTGTCTGTGTGTCTGTGTCTGTGTGTCTGTGTCTGTGTATCTGTGTCTGTGTCTGTGTGTCTGTATCTGTGTGTCTGTGTCTGTGTGTCTGTGTCTGTGTCTGTGTCTGTGTGTCTGTGTCTGTGTCTGTGTCTGTGTCGGTGTGTCTGTGTCTGTGTCTGTGTGTCTGTGTCTGTGTGTCTGTGTCTGTGTCTGTGTGTCTGTGTCTGTGTGTCTGTGTCTGTGTGTCTGTGTCTGTGTCTGTGTGTCTGTGTGTCTGTGTCTGTGTCTGTATCTGTGTCTGTGTCTGTGTGTCTGTGTCTGTGTCTGTGTGTCTGTGTCTGTGTGTCTGTGTCTGTGTGTCTGTGTGTCTGTGTCTGTGTGTCTGTGTCTGTGTCTGTGTCTGTGTGTCTGTGTCTGTGTCTGTGTGTCTGTGTCTGTGTATGTGTCTGTGTGTCTGTGTCTGTGTCTGTGTGTCTGTGTCTGTGTGTCTGTGTCTGTGTATCTGTGTCTGTGTGTCTGTGTCTGTGTCTGTGTGTCTGTGTCTGTGTGTCTGTGTCTGTGTATGTGTCTGTGTGTCTGTGTCTGTGTGTCTGTGTCTGTGTGTCTGTGTCTGTGTGTCTGTGTCTGTGTCTGTGTGTCTGTGTCTGTGTGTCTGTGTCTGTGTCTGTGTCTGTGTATGTGTCTGTGTGTCTGTGTCTGTGTGTCTGTGTCTGTGTCTGTGTCTGTGTGTCTGTGTCTGTGTGTCTGTGTGTCTGTGTCTGTGTCTGTGTCTGTGTGTCTGTGTCTGTCTCTGTGTCTGTGAGGGTTTTTTTTTAACTGCTAACTGATGTGGGAGTGTCTAGCCCACTGTGGGTGGTGCCATCCTTTAGGCAGGGGCCTGGGCTTGTATAAAGTCTAAGGGGGATAGGCAGGCAGCAATGTTCCTTCATTGTTTCTTCTTTAGTTCCTGAGCTCCTTGATGATGGACTAGAGCCTGTAAGACAAATGAACCCTTTCCTTGAGTAGAGAAGTCTGCGAACCAGAAAAGCGGTGTCCACTAAATTCTATGCACCTTCGATTTGCAGAGACCCGGCCCCACCCCTACCCCCAGGGGGCCCAGAACAGTGAGACCCACCTGGGCTGCGGGGGATCTGAGCACCTGCAGAGTGTACTCATGTTTTTCCCTCTCCAGCTGTGGGCCCCCTGACTTTACCCCAAACCATCCATCAGCCACAGATGGGCCTTGCTTCCTGTGATGCCTCTGCCTACCCAGAAGGCCCTGGGCCAGAAATAACAACTGGGCCTGGGGTAGGCTCCAGCGTGGAGCCCCGTGGCCCTGCGTGAGAACGGAGATGTGATAAACACATCTGCACGCTCCTTCCAGGGATCCGGCCCCATGTCTGCAAATGAATTTCTCCTCCCAGGGGGGAGCCCCGGCGATGCACTTGAACTCTGATTTGTTTTCAGTACTTTGCGCTCGGCTTCGAGAATCATTTTAATATCTAGACTTCTGTTGGGAGAGTGCTGTAATGGAAATACAGTGTTTTCTAAGGCTTAGCCAGAACAGCCTACAGTGGATGGAGGCCGTTCCCTGGTCTCCACACAATTGTAAATATAATTTTTAATGAAATAATGTATAATACAAATGATTATTTATGCCTCATTCCCCTATTCCAAGTAGAGTAAAACCTGCCCGATGTTTCTGCTTTTCTCATTTCCTAATTCACAAAGTAATTTAACAAAAACAAACAAGTAAACGGAAGGGAATGGCGAGATAATCCGTAACTCTCGAAAGAGAACAGCAGTTTCTCGGCTTTTAGATTAATTCATTTCTGTTCTATGCAGATGTGGTAAATCTATTCATATCCACATATTCAAGATGAGTTATTTTGCTCCATTGTTGTGCTGTATAAAATGAGTTATTTTGGTGAATTAAATGCCAGGGTGTAATTTTTGAAGGAAACAGAGGTTTGTAAATGGTGTGCGATGGATGCTGGTGTTTCAATGCGGTTATTAAATATCAAAGGGAATGCTTCCTAGTCTATCTACCCTTTTCATTTTGTCATCTCACAAGTCTCAGAGTTGCGGTTAAAATAGTTATTATGGTTTCCAAGATCATGCATGAAAACACTACCTTTTCCCTTCTAGGGATCAGTATCTCTCCTAAAGGACACATACACTTTCTTAGGCTAATCATCCCAGGAGGAATTCAAACAAACAGGGGCTCAACTCCTGCAGCCCAGAGTCCTTAACAAACAACCACCAGTGTGTAAGGAAGGGAGGCAGTTAAGTTCCCCTGATGAAACAATTTCCACAGCATATTCAATTTGCCAAGACAGTAGCTCCAAGTAAGTGTATTTGGTGAGGATTTGTTGAAGGCTTCTGGGGCTTTTAGAATGCTTTGCCTACGCTGGGGAATGAGCCCCAGAGACTAGGTATAGAAAGAAACCTGGATGAGGCAGAGAAGACTCCGCCTCCAGGCAGCCACCATTGGTTCAGCCCAACAGTACAGCTACAGCTAGCATCCCAGACCATGCTGGCTCTAGAACTGGGCTCTCTTCCTGGCCTGACCAAGCCAAGCCCATCATGGCACGCTCTGCTCACTGTATATCATAAAGAGTGCCCCACCTCGACTCTTAAAATCTGTCTGTTATTTGTTTTGGAGAGCTGGTATGGAGCCCAGGGCTTTGTCCACACTAAGCAAGAGATCTACCACTGAACCTCACACCCTCCCAACACCCGTAACTACTGCCCCTGACCTAAATAATTAGGCCCCTGTCTCTGCAGCTTTTACACGCATACAGCCAACCAGCAGCAGATGGAAACGATCTGGGCGAAAACAGCTACTGCGCTGCCTGCTTGTAGCGTGGAACGCTTGGTCTGTGCTGAACACGGAGACGCCTCATCATGGCTTCTCAGACAATGCAGGATGACAACCAGCTTCTTGGCATTTACAGTGTATTCATTATGTAAGTCATCTAGAGATGTTTGAAAGCACACGGGAGGGTGTGGGTAGGTTCTCGTCACATGCTTCAGCATTCTCTGTAGGAGTCCTGGGCAGCTGAGCCGTTAGGTGTCTCTGGGGCTGCCTGAGCAATCTCTTCCGGTACCGAGGGATGTAAGGTGGGAGTTTCCTCGCCGTCAGACGCAGTGTTGGGAAGTGCTGGCCCATCCTGCTTGTTGCCGGTGTCCATAGCTAGTTCACACAAAGGCTTAAAAAGCAAATTCACCAACGAAGAGAAATAAGAGGACAGAGCCCAAACTGTCACCGGGAAGGACCACTGGCCATCTCATCGAAGACACAGAGGCCATGCCCCAGCAAGAATGATTGAATACCTAGAGGATTCAATACCAAACATGGTTGCTGCTGCTGCTGCATAGACATTGGGTTTTTTTACATTTTAAACCAGAAATTGGAAAAGGGACCCTCAGCCAATATTCTGTAAGTAGGAATAGAATCAAGCATGATGGAACATTCCTATAGTCCTAGCATTTGGGAAGGCCGAGACAGGAGGATACCAAATTCAAAGCCATCCTGGGCTATATGACAAGTTCAAAGGTAATAATAATAAATATAATTGTATGCTAGAAAAAAATAGACGATAAGGACACAACACATTGTTTTTTCTCTTTTAAAGAGTTAATTTTATTTACACGTGTCTGTGTTTACATGCACATGAGTGCAGGTACCCTTAGAGACCAGAGAGGGCGATAGATCCCCAGAACTGGCATTACAGGCACTCGTGAGCTGCCCTGTGTGGATTCTAGGAACTAAGCACGGGTTCTCAGCAAGGGCGGCAAGCCCTTTTAGCTGCTAAACCATCTCCAGCGCCTGTACATTTAGTTTGAATACTAAAAGCAAAGCCTTCAGTAGTTTTCCTATTTATTTGCTTCTGCATTTGGCTTGGAACAGTAAGAAAACAAAGAGGATGGAGGGAGTGCATAAAAGGAGGGAGAAAAAAAACCTGAGGCAGAGAGCACATGCTGGCTGTTCCAAAGCAAGCCGTGGACTCCCTCACTGCACAGACAAAACCTTGTGCCAGCAGCAAAGGAAGGCAGAGAGCTTGGGCTAAGGGACATTGTTTTTACTAAATAAACAAAAGGAAAAGAAAAAATTCTCCTTGGCAGAGAAGGGAGAGCTGATCCCCAGAAGCATTGTTTGGGAGCACTACCAGCTCCCCTCTCCTAGGCTTCCTGGTTTGCTCTTCAGCGACTTAAAAACAAGGAAGTGGGGAACCGAGGCCCTTTTATGTTGATGGTGCATCTCTCTTTTCCTCTCATTCAAGAGGGAGCTTGAGTGATTTGGCGGCTGGGTCTGGGAACCTGCCTGCCAAACTCCACCTGCTGAAGGGACTCGCCCCAGCTGTTTGTGAGAGCTCCTCGGCAGAGGTTTATCAGGGAGAAGAGAGCTAATAAAAAAACATGATGAATCAGGAGGCAGGAAGACCAGAGGCACCTGCTGCAATCAGCTTCCTGCTTGGGAGCTACCCCTGGCTCACCTACCAGCATGAGAACATGGGGAGCGGGGGAGCGCTTGGGTTCTGGATGAATGGTGATATGAGCCTCCCTTGCTTCCCCCTTATCAAGGGTAATATCAACAGTGCCCAGGAGACCTGAAGTGAACCCACGGTATAGGCTGTGACCATGGAGTATGTCTTAAGCGGCTGTCAGAGACCACCTCCCATGATGACTACAATGTCTCACTGTGTTAGCAAATGCTCAACTGTATGATGAACAATATATTTTTATAAAGTGAGTCCTCCCCCCCTTTTACTGTCTCTGTCTCTGTCTCTCTCTCTCTCCATTGCTCACTCCCTCTCTCTCTCTCTCTCTCTCTCTGGTTCTAGGGTTCCAACCCAAGGCCCTTTCCCCAGTCCCTTTTAAATCTATTCTTACTATTTTTTAAGTATAAGTTGGTGTACGTGTCTGTACTAGGGTTTCTGTATGTGAGCACAGGTATCCACAGAAGGCAGTGGTACCAGATTCCGCAGAACTGAAGTTACGGACAGCTGTCAGCTGCCCGACAGGTGATTGGTCTCCTGGAAGAGCAACATGTGCGCCTAACCACTGAGCCATCTATCCACCCTCCCCCCACCGCCACGCAAAGATAATGTCTTGCTTTGCTGTCTAAATGACCTAAAACTCAGGATCCTTTGCCACAGCCTCCCAAATGCTACGAGGATGATGGGTGTGTCCTACCTACAATGTGTCTCTTCGAGGTGAGGGAGATGCTTCATCTAATGCCCTTCTCAAGAAGACTCAATGGATGATGACCTCTAACATTGGAGGGAAATATGGCTTTCTATACTGACCAGGAAAGCACTATGCGCACCCCAAGATAGTGCGCTAAGAGGTTTCCAAGAGTAACCTTGGCGTGAGTGAGGTTTGCCATACCTGAGACATTCAGAGTGTCCCTTTGGGTGCATTGGCTCCTGACTCGGTTACACAGGAGTCCATTCTCTCTGGCTTCTAAACTTAGTACATCTCCCCTACTCACAGAATCATTTGCAAGGATTCTCTAGCGATCTGCTAGGACCACTCCTGTGTTAGGGAAAGAAGGGTACTGTGGGGAGGCCCTGTCCTTAAGATACCCATATTCAGCAATTGGCTAGTGACATAGAAATAATAACGATCTATCATCGTGCCCCCACACTCTGAGCCTTGATACAAATTTCCCCTTTGTAGCCTTTGTCTTGGCCCAAGCTGTACGTCCCGAATCACCCATGCATTCAGCAACCTTTGTATTCCTGGAGCCACAGTGTACCCCTATAGTCACAATATTCTAGGGGTAAAATGAAAAGTCTGCTCAAAATGTTGCAAACTGAGGGTCTGACTTGCAAGGGTTCATGTACTTGGTCAACGAATCCTTATTGAATATCTGTTTTGTTCTGACGTAATTCTCAGTCTGAGGGCATGACAAGATATCCCGTCCTTCAGAGGCCCAACGCTTGGAAAAGATCATCTGTGTGATGGGTAGATGGTTCAGTAGTTAAGAGAACTTGCTGCTCTTTTCCAGAGTCCTGGGGTTCAACTCCAAGCACTGGGGTTACTGCTAACAACTTTAACCCCCGTTCCAGGACGCACAATGTCCTCTTCCGGCCTCCGTAGTCATCAGGCATGCATATGGTACAATGGTACATGGGCATGCATTTATTACGTATACATAAAATAAGAAAAAATTCAAATTAAAACCCTTCAGTGGCTTGCTAAGAGACACACCAGGCAAAGTGACCAGGGAGGCATACTTGAGAAAACTGGGCCTGGCTCCTTAGAGGGAGTGTGGCTGTTATCAGTAAACCTGACTATGCACACAGGCTCGCTGGTCCCACGTGAGCACTGGGGACAGACAGGGTCTGTGCTTGTAGGGCTCATCTTGGCATTCCTGTCTGTCCATAGTTGATTCTGAGATCTGCGGGTGGTAAAAGAAAATGCAGGAAAACAGACAAAAGCAGAGAGGCCAGAGGTGAGTCCACATTGCCTTTGCTTAGTTGGAGAAGGGAGGCAATGTTCCTCAGATTCAGGAATGCAGGTCCTTAGCCCAGTGCTTGCAGACAGACACCCTGGGCTTCCTCAGTACTGACTGTTCACCACTCGGCTCGGCTCTGAGCTATAACGATATTCGATGCTATATAGGGAAAACAATATATTTATTTACCAGAGAGAGAGAGAGAGTCGCACAGACCAGGAGTTAGAAGCGTGGCTGGCTTCCAGGAGAAAAGGGAAGCCCCTTTTCCTTTCACTTCCTTTTATCTGTACCTTGTCCCCGCCCTGTTGGGCGGATAGCTTTGTGGGGTTCACTCCTACACTGAGCACTGTCGGGTATGTGTGCACACCAGGACTGAGAAACACATGCTAATACAGCTGAAGGCTGGAGGCAAGGTAGAAACATCCAGTCGGAAGACGGTGAGAGAGCACGCTTGCACTCCCTGTGGTGGCCTGGAAGAACACATAGAGGAAACCAGGAAGAGGCCTCAGGTAAGATGCATCCACTCAGAGACTTGCCTCGTGACTGTTCCTGAAATCCCCCACCGCCCCCAACCCCGCTTCCCAGCGATGGCATCATTATAGATCTGTCAATGGGTCAGGCCATTTCCTGATGCCAGAAATGTCCTCAAAGCACCCCGTCCCCCTAGAGCATTGTATCAATGACCACGTGTTGAACACAGTGGCCCTCAGCCTTCCTAACGCCTCGATCCTTCAATACAGTTACTCAGGTTGTGGTGACCCCCCCACCATAAAATTATTTTTATTGCCACTTCATAATGGTAATCTTGCTACTGCTATGGATTATAATGTAAGCACCTGTGTTTTCCAGTGGCCTTAAGTGACCCCTGTGAAAGGGTCAACAAAGATGTCATGGCCCACAGGTTGAGAACTGCTGCTTTGGCTCCCGAGTCTTTTGATGGTGGACGAGGAACGTAATGCTGCGTGTTCAAACCACGTAACGCAGCAAGCGTGCACTCAGAGCAGGGACATTCCGTCCTTCCCAAGGACTTGAGATTGTCCGTACACTTCCTGGGGGAGCTCCACGGCTTCCCACTTTTTACAAAGGACCTTGCTTGCTTGGTTTGATTTTCTCTTTCTTCTCTGTGCACATTCCCAGTCATCTGAAACGCACCACAAGGTGCACGTTTGGAAAAACAAGCAAGCTCTTCCTCACATCCCCTGTCAATCCCCAGCTTCCTCGGTGAGGCCCCAGGGCAGATTTCCTGGGCCTGGCCCAACATTGGCTTCTTCACCTCTCCTTGGCAGGTTCCAAGCTTCTCAAACACAGGGAAAGCAGGTATTTCCCAAGACAACTCCCACATATGTGGCAGGGATTGCGCTTTAATAAGGGCTTTCAAAAGCAACCTTCTGCTTCTGAGCTTTGCAAAACACTGCTCTATAAAAAGTTAGCAGGCCCCTAGCAGCGAGCCTTGTTAGCCTCCCTCGCCATTCTCTCTCCTGTTCGTTCCGAGATTAAGCATTTTGCCCCTGACTCTACGAGACGTTATGTGAGAGCCTGCTATGAAACTCGGGTATTTAGAAAGAGCATTTTCCTTCTCCCCCAGCCCCTCTTTCCCCAGACAAATGGGAGATTTACAGTAATTAATGCCATTTAGTTTAATCTATAAATGTTTGAGGAAGTGATGTTATTTGTTTTAAGTACTGCTCTCAGCGAGAAAATGTAGAGGCCCCTCCAGTTTCTGACTTTATTCTCAAGAGCTAATGAACCGAATTCTTAGTAAACACTGGCAAAAGATGCCAGTGAACAGACAGAGATGCTGAACGCGGAGGGACGGAGAGGGATACGAGCTACTTTTGCACAACTGATAACCTTTTTGGATCACTGGAACTACAGACTGATTCATCAGCCACAATCAGCATCTGTTGGAGCCCGTGACACGCTCCTACATTGTCCAAAACATCCTCTTTGTTTTGTGTTAAATCTCCTCCCGTAAAATTCTTTTTTTCCTTTCTTCTCTCATAGCCTACAACCAACACCTCTCCTGGGGTTAACAGTCCCTCTAACACATTTAACTGCTTACTCGATCATCCAGGATGGTCAGAGGTAGTCTTTATGGACTTTTAAAATTAATACTAGACAGCTCTCTCCTGACATGCCCTTGCCTCTGCAGCCGGCGCTCGGCTGTTTAATTGTAGAGGTGGCCTCCTGTGGCCGCATGCTCCCAGTGTTTAGCAAGGGTTGGAAATATGGATGTTAGGAGAAATACTGGCAGATGGCTGACAAGGCATTTTTACTCATAACACACTGGTAAAACTTTAACTCAGAAGATTTAGTGCGAGAGCGTTCCAGCCAGCAAGCTGCAGCCATATGCAGATTTTTTTTCAAACTTCTAAACTGATGGTTTTGCAAAGTGTGCATAAGCAGCCTTTATTGATTATGATGTTAAAAATTGAAAGCGTCAGTATCATTTAGCTCTAGACAGTTTTAAAGGAAAAATGAACATTCGTTTTCATTATGAACTACGGAAAGGCCAGGGGCTGTCGAGGGCCACATTCATTATTTCTTCAATTCCAGGGAGAGATTCTCTCAAGTAGGTGTCTCTTCAAAAACGGAGAGAAAAAAAATGGCATGCGCTTGATGGGTATGAATCAGGCGGCTCTTCGCTAACTCAAGGTGAGCCTGTGTGTGGCACGGAGCAGTGATTTGTTGGTGGGTCGTGGGCCCCGGCGCTGGGCTGCTTCTTGGCACGCGGGAGGTGGTATTCGCAAGCGCACTTTGACGTGTGTTGACCTCCCTCAAAACTGTATAAGTAACAGACTCCTAGGCGGGAGTCCCAGAGCCTAAGAGTGGCAGGCTTAGAGCCTGTGGCCTGTGATGTAATTCACCCCGTGGACCATGAGGACAGGCCACCTGGCCAAGTCCGGCAGCTTCTCCTAAGACATATTTTTTTTTGTTTGCTTCTTTCTCCGTGTCCCTGTGCGAGAAGCAGGATGCTGGCACGGACTCCATGGGCGTGTGCCCGTGGCGTCTGCACAAGTTCGTACCACAGACCCCCCCCCTCACCGCCCCACCCGCCCTCTGCTGAGTTAACGTTTAAAAGGCCCAAAGGCCATTTGTTTCTATTACGGCTTTAACGGCTTAATATTTTCTCTTAAAATGGGAAATCATTGCTAGGTTGGAGAGAAAAACAACAAAGGAACAAGGGACAGAGAAACCACCGTGCTGGTCTCAGACAGTGCAAGGATAATCTCCTCTCCTTGGCCGGTTAAGGATATCACTCAGGCCTCCATCCCGGGCTTCGGGGAGGGAGGGGGAGGTTGCCTGCAGCTGCTGGAGGGATCAGAGCCCCAGAAGACAGGCTCCAGCTCCCCCCGAAGCGACTCCATGCTGCTGAGAAGGTGACAAAGACACAACCAGTCTGGCAGAGGAGGAGAAAGTGGGGTGGGAATGCGTTCTCGGGGAAGATGCCAGCACGCTGCTTGAAACCACAACTCTGCTCTGCCTGCCTCTTGTTCCCGGAGCCGCCACTGGAAGAGCACTGGGCCCTTGGCCTTACCAGCTTCATTTTTTTTTTAACATACCACGGAGACTTGAAGTGATTGCCCGGCGGACTGGTGACTTGCCCCCAAGTCCCCAGTTAGCCAGATAAGAGAACTTCCTGTAAGTTATTTTTCCTTCTGAAAGACAAGAAGTGCTGCCATATTGGATGGTAGACATTTCTGCTCTATTTGCTGGCATCCTACATACTCTTCAGAGGCACAAACAAGTCCCCTAATTTGCTTCCCAATTTGGAGTGAAGGGTCTGTCACCACAAATGGGGTCATATGTGTGTATACATAATGCTTTCAACCTGAGGTCAGAGTTCACTAGGTGCAAAGAGATTGAACAATGGCTTGAGGCAGAGGTAATTGTGGTTGGCATCTGCTCTGGGGGGTAACGGTGCTGGCTTGCAAGTTATTAGCATCTACCCAGAGAGCACAGAACCCAAGTAGAAGGAGTCATCATAATGGATAGAACCTTCTCTCCCAATCACAGGACACTTAGCTCCTGGGCAATAGGTTCAGGTAAATTCATCACTGAAAAGCTTCCCAGTATCATAGGGCCACTTTACAAGTTTAATCACCACTGGGTTTAATAGAGAGTCCTCACCCAGTGCCCTGACAAGTGATGGAGTAACTGGGCCAGCATCAGTCAGACTTTGTTTTCTGTAGGATCGGGCAATCTACTGAGAGTTGCCTAGGAACTGGCTCCATTCCCTGGCTGAGGGATCTAAAGGCTGGGTAAACATTTGCAGAGTCACCAAAGCTGAGCCCTGGTCTTTTTTTCTTTTTGGTACAAAGTTCTTTTGTAAAGTGGGCAGGAGTATGTAGTCTGCCATAGGTAACATTTGGCTGGGTGCATTGGTTTTATGACATACAGCCTCTGTGGGACCACAGAATCATGTGTGATCTGCCCGTGTGAGGGCTGAATTGGAGGCATTAAGACCTGTCTTCTCTGGGTTCCAGTTGAATTGGGATCATTCTCCCGGTTATATCCAGGCGGGACCAGTATCTGCGCACCATGAAGGACTAGAGGCATCATTCGACTTCAGGATGTCCCTAACTCTCACATAGCTCTAGGCAAGTGGGGTGGAATGGACCATCTTTACTGGCCCAAAATCTGAATTAACTAATGCTTATTGGATGGTGAATTATAACAGAAACTGTTAATGTGTGGGAGAGCCACATGAATATCAAACAAATTCATTATGATCGGCGCTATTACAGTGAATACCAAATGAGCTCATAACGATGGGACAATGAAAGTGTTACCAATAGATTTTATTTCTGTAACAAATCCTCCATGCAAAAGCCCCTCCTGTAGTTAGTGTTAATTCTAATACAAGTTTGCATCAGAATGTTAGAGTCATCCAGTAAATTATGGGTTTCAATCGCCACACCATGGTGTCCAGGGAGGTGTTTGGTGTTCTTTGGTTTTTTTCTGTGATGAAGTCCTCCCTCTGGCCCCTCATTTCCACGGCCACTCATAAGGCTCGCACTTCAGATGACTAGTCATTTGAACTCCATTTGGCATTCGTGGTAACAGCCTGAACGCAACAGGACCTGGTTAGTGAGAAAGGAGTCTCTCATCCACAATTGAGGATGGGACTCACACTTTCGGGAGTGTCTCTTTCTCCCAGCAGGGGCGTAGCCAACTTCGACACTCAAAGCAAGGCCTCACTGTAAATGAAGGCTTGGTTTCTCTTGACAGACCTGTGGAATCGTGGGGGGGGGGCGGGTCACGGTTTTTTAAACCCAGTTTCTCCAATCTGTCTAAAACGGGGCCCAGAAGGGTGGACCCCAGTGCTGCTCTGGGCCACGGCATGGCAGTTGCAATTGGTTAGAAATGACTTGGTAGCAGGAAAGGCAAGATGGAGCTTAATGGTGGGAGAGTTTCTGGTGCCCTAAGTGACTCAGGTGAGTCCAAAGTTGGAGAGAGGGACAGAGAGATAAAGAGACAGCGAGACAGACAGAAAGGGAGGGAAAGAGGGAAGGAAGGAGGGAGAGAGAGATGGGAAGGAGGGGGATAGAGGCAGGGAGAGAGGGACAGAGAGAGAGAGACACACACACACACACACACACACACACAGAGAGAGAGAGAGAGAGAGAGAGAGAGAGAGAGAGAGAGAGAGAGAGAGAATCCACAGCCTAGCTCACAGTGAATCCTTGAAGAACCAGAGACGCCGTCTTATTAGCAGCTCATGGAAGAACAAGAATTCAGGACCATCACTGACCCCAAAGCTGCAGATTTCCTCTCAGATTTCCAGCCAAATTTAAGTTCTCAATAAACACTTGACTGAGTGCCCTTTTTTTCCCCTTTTTGTATATACCTTATTTGCTGTTTCCAGGGACCAAACCCTGGAGCCCAGAGGCGAACAAACTTGTATTTCTTTTCCTCCCCTCCGCCTCCACTCCACCAGGCCACGCGGTCACCCTCACAGAGTGAAGGATCTTTCGAGGGCTCCCGAGAAGCCCCTGAAGAATGCTGCAGACCCTTTGTGTCAGGGTGGTTAGCACTGAAATCCACCCGCCAGCCGTGCCGTTGCTTGTGGTCTCTACCAGGCACACCAGAGACCTGATGAAGGACAGAGCAGCTTAGCAACGTCCTCGTTAAGAGGCACTTAGTTCCTCGTCCGTAAAAACTGGGGTGCCATCTATCACACCTTCAGAGTGTTCTGGGTGGATCACAAATTTGTGCGTGTGCGCGAGTGGGTGTGTGCTCAAGCACAGGCATGTTAGTGCGTGCACGCACGCGCTTGTGTGCGCATGCAAGCACACACACAAACACACACACACACACACACACACACACCATCTTAAACCAAAATTCCAACTGGCTGATTCCCAGGCTTACAGTTAGCTCTCTATCAAGAATTAATGCAACATCATGCACACACCATTACTGAAAAATTCTACGCTGTTTTTTGCCAAGTGTCCCTATATAATAGTTTTATCACAAGTCTGACAGCCTCCATAAAAATCCCAGGCATTCTATATCAACAGCCCTCTTTGTACTAAGTTATTAAACATTAAATTTTTATTCGTCATTTGTATTCTGTTATGCAAAATAAGCTCCTTGATAAGATGTGTCTTCTTAATTGGGCCCTTGATGCTTCTTGGATCGGAGTTGTCAGATTAGCTGGAAGAAGAGGCACTGCGTTGAGCCAGCCAGCTACCAGGAGACCAATAGCTTTGTAACAACGATATTAAGTTAGAGAGGCCAAGTGGAGGGCAGCACCAGGCTCAGGTGAGCCTTTGCATCTGTGCATGTCTTACGCTCAAGCACTTTTCTCCTGGCATCAGCAGGGCTGATGGAAATAGATTTGTTTGTTGTTTACAGCATGCAGCTGTGGGCGATGCTGCACGGGAGTTGTATAAGATTGAAGCAGATTTGTACTGAGACTAAAATATTGAGCTTTGCTCCCGTCAGCAGTCTCTGGAATCTTATTGTCGAAAACTTTATCTAGTTGTAACCTTCCCCAGGGTGATTTTCATTTGCAGCTGCCCTGTTCTGTCTCTCATCTCCTGTCCCTGCGTCCTCCCCCCCAACTTCACCCCCCCAGCCCCCAACTGCCACAGCAGCTTTAGTACTTAGCGGGGAGCCAGCCAGCCAGCCCTTGGCTGGCCGGAGGAGCACAGGCTCTTCCTGACAGGGCCACACAGAAGGACCTGGTGACTGGCGGCCATTTTCTCTCCCTAAGCCCCGGCTTCGTGCTGCCTCATACAGCTGGTGCCTGCTGCCTCTGGTCACCTCTCTCTCTGCCCTTCTGTCTGCTGGCTGGACGGACTCTGGCCGTCGAGAGGGTCACTCCCTTGTCGGTCCAGCCCTAGATATTTGGGCAGAGGGGAGGGCAGCTAGCAAAAACCGTTTGTGTGCCTTTGGTGGGGGAAAAAATCCTACTTTTACCATGCGATGTCTATTTTGGCGCCTGTAAGTTTCTCTTTGTCTCAGATGATGTGGGGAAGAAAAGGGGAGGAAAAAAAGATTTCCCCACTCCTGCTATACTTACCGCCCCCAAAGAAAATAAAAACCAAAGCCCAAATCTGCAGGGATCTGGGTCATTGTTATTTGATGTGTGGTGGGGATACACGCCTCCTCGGGCTGCGATCAGGTCCAGGTGACCTGGGGACAAGGTGGGCTGATTTTTCTGACAGAGCTCCTTTGTGTGTTTGAAAAGCAGTATGTGTGTACATGCAGTTATGTGAATGAATGCACATACATGCATGAGTAAATCTTTCTTTATGCGTGTCTGTGTGTGTATGTGTGTATTCCCGTGCAGACATACGCATGTGTTTGTTTGCTGGCATGTGTCTGTGCGTTGCTGTGTGCATCTGAGTGTACGTATACATAGCTATCCTGCGGTGTCTACATTTGTATGTGCCTCTCTGTGTATATATGTGTGTGTGCTGGTGTCTGGGTGCATATGTGTCTGCATGTCCATGTGTGTCAATGTGTGACCATGTGTGTTCACATATGTATGCGAAACTGTGTAACCTGTAACCATGGGCGCCTCTGTGCGTCTTTGAGCATACCCATGTATGCTCCTGTGTGTGATTCTGTGCCTCTGTCTGTGTGTGTGTATCTACGTATACGTGTGTCTCTGCGCATGCATGTGTATATGTTCATATGTAATTTATGTGCCTCCATGTTTTGTTTGTGTGTGTACCTATGTATATGTAGGCTGCTAGGTATGCGCACGTGTGCGTTTGTGACTCTGCGTGTAAGTGTGATACCGGTCTCCGATGCCATGGGGCAGGGGCCTTCATTCTGTTCAGTACTGGACTCTGATACTCAGGGTGTCTTTGGGGATGGGCTAAGTCCTTTCTGCCCGACTCTCCTTGGCCTAGAAGGGCAGAATTCTGCGGCTGAAACTGTTCCTTGTGCTGAGGTGAGCCATCCTCCCCAGACCCCGGGGGAGGAGGGTGGCACTCAGACATGTATGCTTCCACAGAGAAGTGGGGAGTGTGGTCACTGCAGCTCCCTCCTGGATGGGGACTGACAGAGCTGGCAACCCAGCATAGCTTATTCTGGATCACGATTTTTGGAAGTCCATCCATGGCCAGCTGGTGTCACTGTACTTGGGCCCAAGGGGAGACAGGACATCGTGATGGGAGCACGTGATGGAACGAAACAGTTCCTCTTGGAGGCCACAGAGAAGACAGGAAGGCGCAAGGAACAACTCCCAAGGACACACTCACTGCCTACTTCCTCCAACTAGATTCCATTTCTGGAACTTTTCCACCACATCCCATTGATGCTCTCAAATCATTAATAGCTCAGAGCCCTCAGGTGCCTAACATCTGTCCCTCATTGGGTTCACTGGTTCATCACTCTCCACCCCAATGTCTGCTTTTTCTAATTAGGGTTCCAGGGAGTTAGCCCTAGGATCACAATGGTGAAAACGGACTCTCTTACAAGTTGAGACTCTTTGATGTGCCAAGGAATAGAAAGTCAGCAACCACCACATAAGGCGCAGACCCAGACTGAATGGCAAAACTGGTCAAATTGCAGAGAGCAAACAGCAGTGGGGCGCCCAGCCCCAAATGATCCATCCACAGCATAATCCCCACATCTAAGGCGCAGGCAACATGGTGGACAAAACCAGGAAGACTGTAAGAACTGGGGGGGGGTGGCAGGGAGCAGGGTGCCTCTTGCAAGATGGTGTCTTCTTTATACAGCAGGGAGGCTGCACCCGTGACGTCTCAGCAGCGTGAGCACTTATAAGCAAAACCTGCAAATGACTACACCAGCTGACGGGCCAACATGGGCACAGGGAAAGTAACGGGAGTCCATGCCTAGATGAAGGGCTACAGGCAATTAATGGCTTCTGAGGGAGGGGGCAATCCGTCCTCTCCAGGGATGAGCACCAGAACCGGTTATCCAGCGTCGGTCCAAGTGGTCAGCCCTAAACATGTATGTGCACAAGTAACACTGAATGGATTTGGCAGGTTGCATTTATACGCATTTTATGTGTATACACGTATAGCAATAAAAAAACACAGAGATTCGGGGAATAGAAAGATAGATACCAAGTTAAGAGGGAGTCAGGGAGGTGTGGGGTTAGATCTTGGACAAGTTGTGATACAAACAAATTCTAAATGATTATTCGTAAGGTGTACTGTCTTGTTGGAACTAAGATGTAAATAAAGATGTACCAGCCTCTGCTACCATATCCGGATGCAGAGACATTGGCTTCAGGAATGGCTGGAGTGCCGCGAGCCTTTCTCTGTCTCTGTCCCACACACCCCATGTGAGTCAGCTCTCCCCATACAGCACCAAGATGGTCACTAGCGGAGACAGTTTCCCTCGTTGTAGAGGCATCCCAGAAGAGACAGCTCGCCTTGGTCCTGACAGCACTAGCGGAAATCCTCAGGTCTGGATCACTGGAACTCGTGGGTATGAACCAGGTACCTGGGATCTTTTCCTGTCTCCTAAATATATTACATCATTCCAGGTCTACAGATGTCTGCTCATGCAGGTCTGTTGTCATGTTCATGGATCTGCGCATTCATGGCTGGCATTTGCCTATTTTTGCCTGTCCCCAACCCTGCCTATCCTTAGAAGCCCAACACAGACAACTTACTCTTCAAGCATCGAGCCAAGGCTGTTGTCAATCTCACTACCCTCCGGCCTCCATCTCTTAACTACTGAGATTACAAGCCTGTGTCACCATACCCAGCTTTCCACATATTTAATGATAACACCAGCCGGCGCTACCCTTGGCACGCTGTGGGTTTACCCCACTGTTGAATTTAGCATCACTTGAGCAACATAATGAACAACACAGACTAAAAACTCAGCTAAGTAGATGGGCGTGTCCCTAACCACTCAGAGCTCTGAGCTAGCTTGAATAGAAAGAAAAGGAGCATGCAGAAGATTCGAGGACCCCTCATCTTTACCTTCTCTGATAACACGACAAGATAGGGTGGTTAGAATGCCTGCGAAATTAAGGCCCCCAAATTGCTGCCAAGGACAAGGAGATTCTGTATCCTACATTATTAACTCCCACCCAAGTCCAGAGTCACCGGGGAGATGTGAAACCTCCATTCTGCGGGTCTCCCCACACGCAGACTACGAGAGTGATAAAAAGACAGACATTATCTACATCCTAAATACATATAGGTTAATGAAAAGATCACTATATTCTGGTAATCCATAATTCTCCCAAGATAAAGGACTCCCTCCTGCACATTCGAGAGCCAATAGCCACTTGGTGTGGAGTGGCCTTGGTTTCAGCTCCTGGCTGTGTTTTGACATTTCAAATTTGTAGAGGTCATGCGTGCAGCGGGAATGGCTTGCTAGAACACTGATGATAATATTCCTGGCAGGCGCAGGCTCTGGAAATTCCGGTTTCATGATATCTCATTATCTGCAGGTGCCATAATGGGAAAGGGAATGCAGAGCTGTCAATCACCGAGGAACATTTGGAAACGCCACAGCCGCATAAAAGCTTTCGATGACCCCCCGCTCAATGAAGGAGCTCAGAGAGAGAGCCTTGCAAGCAGCTAGGCTGTGTCAGGCAAAACGGCATGGACACGGTCATCTGATGGAGCTGGTACCACTAAGTGCCTCACCTGTCCCACATCTGAGTCACAAGAAGGTGGCTCTGTCTGCAGAGGAGGTGCAGGTTCCCTATATCACACCAGCCCTTGGCGTCTCCCCGCTGAGGCATTGCACAAAGGGACCAATCCCAAAGCCTAGATGCTGTTCTGCATTCCCTGAAATCTTTGAGAACTCTGGTTGAAGCAGCAGTGTCCAAGACAGGACCTTTGAGAATCAAGATACTTATAGTTTGGGGGGCTCTTGCAAATTAGATATCAGCAAAGGTGCGATTTAGGTGCCCTGGGATCCTGGGTGAGGCCAGGGGCTTATATTGTTTATATTGCTGTTTGACCCCTTCCAGGGTTTAATGTGGGTGAGTTTCAAAAACTCTCAAAAGATGGGCTTGGCGGTTAAGAGCACTGGCTGACCTTGCTGAGGACCTGGGTTCCATTCCCAGTCCGCAGGTGATGACCCACGACTGTCTAGCTCCAACCCCGGGAGATCGGCCACCCTCTCTGGCCTCCTCAGGCACCGCATGCGTGTGGTACACAGACATAAATGTAGGCAAAACACACAAAATAAAAAAAAATTTAAAAACAAAAAAAAGTTAAAAAGAAAACTTCTTGAAACATAGCTTAATCTGGAGTCTCTGCGATAAACACAATTATTTTAAAACTCATTTAAACTAGGGCTGGAAAGATGGCTAAGGGTACAAACTGCCCTTAAAGAGGACCTAAATTCAGTTCCCAGCACCCAGGTTCGATTGACTCACAATCTCCTGGAACTCCAGCTCCAGGGCCTCCTTGGTCATCCTCACTCACATACTCACACTTGCAATGCACACATCTTAAAATAATAAAAATTCAATTAGCATCCAGCCAGATATGCTGACCTTTGCCTGTAAGGTCGGCAGCACCCAGGAGGCTGAGGCAGGAGGATTGTGAACTGGAAACTTGCTGTGCTTGTATAGCGAGACCCTATAGCAGTGTGTAGACATGAAACTGCTAAGGGGGACACCACACACACAGCTCAGGCATTCGGGCTTCTGTGGTTTGTCTTTCTGTGGCTGCCCCATTCCCTCGGGGACGCAAAGGACGAGACACAGAGTTCAGGAGTCTCCTCGAGGGGTGAATTTATCCAAACATGTGAACTAATACCCGGAACTCACACAGGCTGACGTCGAGGCGGTGTGTGTGTGTGTGTGTGTGTGTGTGTGTGTGTGGCGGCTGTGAACACACACAGCTCCAGAGGACAGGACCCCCATGGAAAGGCTGAGAGCTAAGCAGAGGCCCTCTTTCTTCCTCCCCTCTCCCCGCTGTCTTCAAGTGAGCTCCGGTGAGATTTCAACAGGAAGAGACGGCTGGCAAGACCCGCCGGCTTTGTTACGGAGTCGGACGTTCACACACGGCGTTTTCGGACTCCGCGCGCACAGTCACCAGCTCACTGCGACAAATGTACATGTGGCTCACTTTGATCACATTGACCCCCGCGGAGCGTTTCATTTTAAACCGTTCTTGGCAACCTATTTAGATTTTTAAGGACAATACAAGGAAACCTCATGTCCTGGGTGTGTCTGATTGACAAGGTTCCCAGTGACAAGCAGAAGCTCCTCCGGGGTTGACGGGACCTCAGGAGGCTAAGTTCACAAACTTGCAAGAGCCACAAGTCAGAGCCGATTTGTCTGCCACAGAAGAATCCCACGCACGGGATTAGCTTTCCTTTCTTCCATGATGAATATTTTTGTTCTTAATAGACTCCCTTTCCTTTTCTCCCTCCTTCCTTCCCTCTTTTCTCCTTCTCTTCTTTTCCCTTCTCCCTCCCTCCCCTCCTTCTCTCCCTCTCCCTTTCTTTTGAGTTGTAAGCTTCAGCGGTGGATTTGTGCCCCGCTCAAGTCTCAAAGGCCTTCCTCAGAATTCCCCCCCTTACGGGAGATACTCGCTAGTGAGTGCCGAGAAGCTTGCCCTCCTCCGGAAGGCCCCTACTCAAGGCCTAACAGGAAGGGGACCCCCTTTTTAAACCAGGGCGGGTAAACGGGTTGTAGTTGTTGTGGTGCTGGGTGGCATCTGTTCTTACCAAGGCCCTCACCACCTGCTCTTGAGGACAGCATAGGCATGAAGTAGTGGCCATTATGGAAAACTGGGAAAATGCCCACCTTGGCCCCCGTCAGCAGTGACGCGACTATGTCTAGGACAACGCCACTGACTCTAGTGGGGCGTAGAGATGGAGGTGAGTGGGGGGGACGTGGGGGCACTCAGGGCACCCTCCTCACTCAGAGGTGGGAGGTGTGACACACTCAGCTCAGGGCTAAGCCAAGTGAAGGGGGGAGAGGGGGACAGCACGCACAGAATGAAAACTTCAGACCCAACACTTGTCTCCTTGTGCCTCAGTTCCCTCTGTTGTAGAACGGTTTCAATTCACCCGCTCTGGTGAAGCCCGGCCCTAGCCGGCAGAGGTGATGTGTACGGGGGACTCATTTCCAGCCAGGAAATGTCCAAATTGTTCAATAAAGAAGAGATGGAAAATTCTTTGTGTAGGGTCAAAAACCTAACATCCGGGGGGTTGGAGCGATGTCTCGGCAGTTTCGAGCAATTGCTGCTCTTGCAGAGGACACAGGTTTGGTCCCCAGCACCCACACACCGTGGTTCACATCCTCCTGTAACTCCAGATCCAGGAGATTGAATTCCCTTTTATGGCCTCCCCGAGCTCCTGTACAAATGCGATGCCATAAACACTGACACAGGCAAAAGCATACACACACATGAATAAGATTAATAAGATGCAAATCCTTTAAAAAATAAATCCAAGGGCTGTCTAAGCGGGGCTTGAGACGGACTGGGAAGGAGCGAGCTCTCTGCTCTCAGAAACGATCAAGCAGAGAGAAAGCGGCGGAATGCTGGTGTCTCAGTTAGCTTTCCTATTACGTTCGGAGACACCACGGCCTTGTAGAAGGCAAGCGACAGACGAAAAGGTTTATTGAGGCTTACATTTTCAGAGGGTGAGAGTCCATGACCACTGATTGTTGCCGGGGGCACGGCAGCAGGCAGGCATGGCACCGGAGCAGTAGTTGAGAGCTTGCATCTTGGTCCACGGAGGTGAGGCAGAGAGAGCCCACAGAGAATGGCACGGCATGGACTTTTGAAGTCTCAAGCCTGATGCCACCCCAGCGGCACACTTCCTTTCACACCTCCTAATCCCTCCCGTACCAGCTGGGTTCCAAGAATCAAAATGTAGAAGCCTCTGGGAGCCAGTTCCCTCCAAACCACCCCAGACAGAAACCCCTTGTGCTAGATCACCTTAAAAAGCATTTAAATGACTTTGCTTTCATTCTGTACTGAGCTACAAGCATGCTTCCAAAGGAAGCGGGGGCCCTGGAATGGAATCTCTGTGTGCGTGTGTGTGCTGATGCACATGCGTGCGCCTGCGTGTGTGCGTGTGTGCATGTAGTGTGTGTGTGTGTGTGTGCATGTTCCCCCACTTGGGCACTTATGCATTCCTGAACAAGATGATAGACTATGGGATGTCCAGCCATTACAGTTTTTATTTTTTCATAAAGTGAATGAGAAAATAAAAATATCATCATCATTATTATTGTTATTATTATTTGCTGTGACAACGCAGGGCTTTGTACATGCTGTGCTTCATTCTGAGGCTGAATTCCATGAATGCCCAGCACAGCAACCAGCTGAGCCCTCATTTCTCAAGCGCAACAGCACCAGGCAAAGGAGACCACGGCGGGGGCCTCCTTGTTTCCCTGTGGGTGATTTTGCCCAGAGTGATAATCCCTGAAAGCGACCGGCGTGGACGTTGTATTGGATCGCTTCGTGGTGAACCATGGGAGGAGTGGTTGCTTTCATTAAAGAGGGAGGTGGCGTGAGCCATGTTCTTTTGTAAAGCGGGTCTTTACTCATTTCAATTGTGTGCGTGTGTGCGCGCGTGTGCGCATGTGTGCGCATGTGTGTGAGTGTGCACGTGTGAGTGTCTGTGTGTGCGCACATGTGTGAGTGTGTGCACATGTGTGAGTGTGCATTGTGCGTCTGTGGGTGTCTATGTGTGAGTGTGTCTGTGCATGTGTGTGTGAGTGTGTCTGTGCATGTGCGTGAGTGAGAGTGTGTGTGTGAGTGTGCATGTGTGTGAGTGTCTGTGTGTTTGCATGTGTACATGTGTTCGTGTGTGCACATGTGTGTGCACGTGTGTGTGCATGCGTGTGAGTGTGTGTGGTGTGCATATGTGAGTGTGTGTCTGTGTATGTGTCTGTGCATATGTGAATGTGTGTGTGTGTGTGTGTGTGTGTGTGGTGTGTATGCACGCAGCACATGCCTGCGGGAGTTCTCAAAGGCCTGAAAGGGGAGCACATCCCTCTTGAACTGAAGTAACAGGCAGGTGTGAGTCTCCACGTGAGTGGTGCTGGAAACTAGAGCAGCTCACTCCTCACCGCCGAGCCACATCTCCGGCCTTTTTGGATATGTTCTTGATTTGCTCTTTCCCAGTTTTTTGGGGGTCCTTGATGTCTTTAACTCTCCCCCCTCTTTCATTCTTGTGTCTCATTTCCCTCCTTCTCTGGATCTGGAGCATCCTTCAAAGGCCCCAGTGTTGAAGGTTTGCTCTCCAGTTTTGTGCTACTGGGAGATGGTACCAGCTTTGGGAGGTGGGGCCTACCGGGTGGGAGGGACATTTCTTTACATCTCTGTGTCCAGGGCTTCATAGGGGAGGGCATTGCGGGACATGGGTCCCTCCCTGTCTGTTTTGGACACATTCTGCTTTCTCTCATTCTCCTGCTGTGATATGCTACCTCATCACACAGGCCTGAAAACAGTGGAGCTGACTGGCCTCGGGTGGAGAGAGCTGTAAACTTTCTGGGTCACATAAGTTGGTCCCTCCATTGGAATCTGTGACAGGGATGCGAAGGTGACAGAGCCCTCCCATACACCATCCTAATGTCTGACTTTGGGAAACGTACCAGCTCCTCTCAAACAGGTTTGAACCTATGTGAGAGAGGTGCAGGCCTCAATCCTATCCCCTGGTGCTTTTTGCCGGCTGGGGGAGAAAGCCTGTGCAAACTCAGCAGGGGGAAGGAAACAGCAAGGACCTTCTGGAGCTATGAACCCACCCCACATTTTCAGATGGCTGCTGAGCTTGCAACACCTAAGTATCTGAATGCCGACAGACCAAGTATGAGAGCACCTAATGGTTTTTTTTCCCACCCTGCTAGCTGGTTTTGACTCTGAAATTTCAACACATCATTCTTCTGCCCCAAACTGCACACAGGTTTGTCTTAGATTTGTTAGCTCACTTTCATCCAAGCACAGCATCCTAGGGGCTACCTTAGATGCAAGCCTCCTTTGGAAGCATTGGGTGTGGTCCTTCCCACTCTGGCCCAGACACCCTCTCCCAGCCTGCTTTTTCTCTGGATCCCAAAGCTGCAGCCCCGTAACTTCATTGGGAAAATCTGGAAAGTTGTCCCATGGTTAAAGGTAATGTTTCTACTTTTACCTAAATTGTTTGATTTTCCTATTCACGCGTGTTTGGAATCTATGAAAGGGGTGGTCTTTTAAGAAACCTTCAGCCTGACTGCATGTCCCTCAGAGGGTTACTAGGCACATACCTCTGGATCTCAAAATTCAGGAGGAGTGGATCTGGAGAGGTGGCTCTGAGGCTAAGTGTACACTAGCAGGGCATGGGACAACAGTCTGGTTTCCAGTACTCATATTAAGGCTAAGTACCTACAGCTTCTTGTGGCTTTAGCTCCAGGGATCTGATGCCCTTTTCTAGACTCTATGATCACACACACACACACACACACACACACACACACACATACACACACACACACACGCTTGTGCTCAAATTAGTTAAAACTTTTAAAATAAGAACAGTAATAAGCCCTGAGAAAATCATTACAGATGAATATGAAGAGGCAAGGAATGTATCTGTGCATATGTATGTATGTGTGTCTGTGAGTGTGTGTCGGTGTGTGTGCGCGTGTGGGCATCCGTGTGTGCGCATGTGCGTGGGAGTGTATGCGTGGCAGTATGCGTGTGTGTTTGTGTATAACGCCGCAACAACCCAAGCTGGCGAAGGTTCCTCCGTTCTTCTTCCCTCCTCTGCTTCCTAGTCTTCCTCCTCTCCCCCTTCCACCTTCCTCCCATCCTCCCTGCCTCCCTTTTCTCTTTTTCTTCCCTTAACGAAGGGTGGAGAAGGGCCGAAGAGATGGCTTAGCGGTCAACAGAGCTTTACCGGTGAGAGAGGTACAGTGTGGGTCCCAGCAGCCCCTGTAACAAGCCACACCTCCCTCAAACTCCTGTAGCACCCGCTCCGAGGGGGATCTTACACCCTCTCTTACCATGGTGCGTGCACCGGCACACACATGCGCACGGACGCTCATGTGGACACACAGATACACACACAACAAGAATAAATAACAATAAATCCTTTTTCAGAAAACAGACGAAACTCCACTGCCCGTCAGAAAAGCAAAGCCAACTGATCCCTTCCCTTCACTCTGTCAGAAAGAACGGCGTCCCTCTTTAGATGCTGAACGCAGGGCAGAGAATCTGGAAGTGACTGTCACTTTTGACTCAGGCTCCCCCACATCCCAATGCCTCCAGGCACTTGCCTAGCCTTCCTTCCTTTGCTGGCCTCCCCCTAAGGGCTTCCACACCTCAGAGGGAAGCTCCATGTCATAGTTCCACCGGGGATCAGGGAAACTCCCCATGTTATGAAAACCTCCCCACGGGGACTGCCTGACACATATTTTACTTTTAAATGTTTAAGCCGATTGATTCTTTCTGACAACGTTTTCTTACAGGGCTTTCTCCGCCTAATGAATCTGAGCCTTTTCCAGTGGCTTGTGATTGACAGAGCCAAGGACTGACAGCTTCGAGTTTCTTCGAAAGACTAGGGTTTATGGCAGCCTGTTTAGGCTCAGGTGAGCAGGGAATGCAGTGGTTGTGGGTATGCGCTTGTGGTGGCGGGGGTGGGGGGGTCCTTCGATTTAAGAGCATTGCCTTGACTGCTGTCTGAGTCTCCCTAAAAAAATCACTTTAGACTTTTGGGTTTTATACAACAAACACTTCTTGAGTCTCCAAGACCAGTACCCCGGGTGTTGAGGTTTTAGGAGGGCCACTGGAGGAAAACCAGGAGAGTCCATGAAGGGTGTGTCAAAACATTTGGAATTCATCCTACTGCCAAGGCGGTCAGTGAACTTTTCTAAGGAAAAGGGATGGCGAGTGGGAAACCCTGCTTCCATTGACTTTTTTTTTTTTTTTTTGCAGCATGCGTGACGGCAGATTAGAGAGGGGGACTCCAGAGCCAGAGCTATGAGGATAAATCGGTGGTTAGTTAGCTGTTGTGTCACTGTGTATACATACCAGACAGAGACAGCCTACGGGAGCAAGGCGGTGTCTTGCTTGGCTCATGGTTTCAGAGGGTTCAGCTTGCTTGACCGCGTGTCCTTGGGCAGAACATCATGGAGGTGGGTGGGAGGAGCATCCTCTCCACATGGCAGATAGGAAGTTGTGTGTGTGTGTGTGTGTGTGTGTGTGTGTGTGTGTAGGAGCATATGAATGCAGATGCCTGGAGACCATAGATGAGTATCCAATCCCATGGGCCTGGAGTTTCAGGAGGCTGTGGGCTGCCTGATGTGGGTGCTGTGCTGGGATCTGATTTCAGGTCTTCTGGAAGAGAAGAGCAGCATTGTTTTCTTAACCGCTAGAACTGTTTTTCTCCATTCGCTGAAGATGGGTCAGTTCAAAGAGGCACTCACGCTGGAGATCAGTAAGTCAACGCAGGACTCACAGGAAGCGGCTGTTTCTTTTTCTCTCATCTACGACACTGGGAACCAGTGAGCTTGGTTGTGGCCACACTGATTAGACGAAGGTAGCCAGTAGGCGTTAGGGTTTAGATTTAAGCCACAGTTCAGGGCTGGAGACTCTTCATAGTCTATGTAGCAGGGAGACTAGCTTGGATATCTTTTCACCTAGTTTTGTAAAATGTAGCCATGCTAACTGGTGCTGGCCGTATGCTGGTGTCAGAGAGTCTCTTTAGACTTGTGGACAGCGGCTCCCTCCAGGCTCATTCCCACAAGTCTTTGTCCAAATGGTAATTGTGTATCCAGCCAGGATGAGCATCTTTTTGAAGAGAGCACAACTGTAGCATGTGTACGTCCCACCCTAATAGCTCAGGCCTCATGGAAACCACAGAAGGGTTTGCCAGTGTTTGCAAAGCACGGAGAGCAAGAGCCGTTCCCGGCCCTGGGAGCTTGCAGGCATCCTCTGCACTGCAAAATGAATGCCATTCCCCAAGCCAAGGTTGCTGATGTTGACCTATGACAGGAACCTGGGGATCTTCCCACATTTTAGGGGCAGTAGACGAGTTGCTTCCTTTGATGAGATAAGTATGGAGGACTTGCAGCCATTGTGTCTTAACAGATGATCTTTAAGCCTGTGTTAGTTTGTAGTGACTTTTCCCAATAGTGGCTTCCTTCCTGTTGCAGGAAACACCTCCCTGCCTTTTCATGATTTAAAATGGGATGGGGTGAGCATCACCTGCTCCCCACCCATTAATGTTCAAAGGGATTTCCCAGGCAGAAATACAGGCAAGAAAAAAAAAAATAGAGAAGAAGAAACTTCCGGAGACCTCCACCGTTGTTCCAGGAGACACTGGAAGCAAGAATAAAACACCTCTGAGTGATTCCTCCCAAGAGATGAAAGCAAACGCGTCTTTCCCCGGGGCCCAGGAAAATTTGGCCAAAATCCGGGGCTGGTCACAGCCTGTATCCCAGGCAGTAGCTCAGAGAGTGACATGGCAGAGCAGTAAATTACAGAGTCTTCCAGGAAGGGTGCCAGAGAACTTGACATCTTGCATTCCCCCACACATTGGCAGCTGTCACCATGGGTAACAAAATGCAGGCACTACCCACTGGCTCAATAGGTAGCCTGTCCCCCAGAATTTAGAAGCACCATCTCGACTCTTGACAGTCCCATGTCCAGGGTCGCAACAGCTCCAGATGTAGTTTTGATGAGACAGAATGGCACACGTGTATCGGGGGAATGGTGTTTTTTTTTTGTGAATATACATGTAGGGTTCAGAATAGACTGCAGGAAGCTGACAGCTTGGGCCCACATAGGTTTGGCGCCAGAGCCTGCATTCTTCCATGTGTGTTCCCTCCTTACTAAAATAGGACATTGTCGTTGAGAGTGACGTGCAAAGTTCAGATAGAAGTCATCCATCCCGATGCAATTATCGTGTCTGGTTACAAATCTTGTGTGTGTGAGAGAGAGATAGAAATTAGATAGTGTTATGTGTAATTGGCATATATATAACAAAAATAATATATAATTTAATGTATGTACAGCTGAACCTGCTTTCCTGGACACAATGCCTCCATCAGTCATGAGAAGTCACATAGCTTCTTTATTGGGATAGGCTGGCACTGTATTCATGAGGATTGAGTTGACAAGTTATTAAAGGGACAAAATCACTTGCACTCAGCAATAAAACACCCATTCATTTACCTGATTTCACTTTGACTTCTTCTAAATCACAATTAAAGTATTCAAAAATCGAGCCTATACTCCTTTCTTTTTTCCAATAACTTTTTTTATTCTTTGAGAGTTCCCTATGTTTATGCAGTGCACGTTGACCTTGTCTGCATCTACAACTTCCTCCTGCATCTCTCTCCCAGCTTCATGTCCTCTTTTTATTTATTTATTATCCAATTAGTGCCCATGTGCACATGAGTGTGTGGTCATCCACCCGTGGCCATTTGCCCAAAAGAGAATAACTTTGCCAACTGAGAAAATTTTCTCCAGTTGTCATCAACAGCCAGCAATTCCTCCGATATGAATAACGCCTTGGGGCTTCTCCTCCAACTCACTCTGGGGCTTTGACTGGCTTGATCTTGCCCAGGTCCTGTGCAGATGACCGCAGCTGCTGTTCGTTCGTGAGTGGAACGCCCTGTCAGGCTCAGAGGCTGTGGTATACTTTGTTCTTACCCAACTTCTGAGTCCTACGTTCTTCATACCCCCTCTTCCCGTGGTGGTCCCTGCACCTGTGTCCAGGGAGGTTGGCACAGAGCACACATATATGACTGAGCACTCAATAGTCACTTAATGTCAGCACCACCGAGAAAGAGGCTTCTCTGAGCAAGGCTGAGGGCACCACACACTTATGAGTATAAATAAAATGTTAGAATGCGGTTTGACAGTTTGACAATAGGTTGCCCCACTAGGGCTTATAATATCCCAAATTACGGGCCTTTTAAAAATAGGTTTAAAGTGTCAGACATGCAATCCCTCCTGTGAGTCTGGTCACATATCTCATCAGAAAGCAATTGGTAACACCCATAGCCACATGTCACAGGTCAGTGTAGTGTGTATTTCACCTTCTGGCAGCTTGAAACCTAGCCAGCAGGGAGGAAGATTCCTGGTCAGTACCAGCTTGGTTCTCTGCGTCTTTGAAAGTATGTGGTGTCTGCAGCAATAGTCTTATGTCTAGTCATGGTAGATAATCTAGATGAACGATAATATCCCTTGTTGTTATAGATGCCTCCCTGACATGCAACAATCTTGGCCATAAGTGGTAATGTGCAACTTAGGCTAGTAATCTTGATTGTACTATGTCCAAACACTTTAATGATTGACAGTGTATCTTCAGACCACATCAAGGACCATTAGGAACTGGGCCGCATCCTCCATTTGATGGAATTTAAGATGAGTTTAATCCTGTTCCTCTCTTGAATCAGCTGTGTTTTCTTGGGAGATAGGGTTATGCTTTTTTTCTTGAAAGATAGCTTCCGCGTCAGGCAGATGGGCGTTCAACACATTGGTTACCTGAATCTCTTCAACCATGGGGCTTTTTGACCGATCATAGTGACCCGGAAGTTTCTGCCACCTTCAGTCAGGAAGGGGGAGGGATTCTGTCTTCTTATCCACACACATTGGCTTCACCCTGAATCGCATCGGCGTCCATCTGAAGGAATTACCATTGACAACGGGGGGAGGGAGGGGGGGGGTGTTCTGATTTTTAATTAGCATTCTCCCTTCTCAGCTGCCCAAGTACTAATGACTCTCAACAGAGGCGAGAGGCTGAAAATGGATGTGCTACCATCTAGAGCTGTATCTATTGTGGGGGCCAGTGGCAACAATGTGACAAGCTACTTACTAAAAGCCAGTGGGTGTGGCAGCGCTGACTCTGAGAGCCTGTGTCTGAATCCGGCACTCAGCTCACCAACAGGGACCGTGGAAACTCTCTAGAGTTGATTATGGGCTCTCCCTGAGACAGCAGGACAGTCATAACAAGACTTAGCCTTGACTGGACACAAGCGTGCAGGGTCAGTGAGGATCCCTCCTCTGCCCTTGCCACCAGCACCAGTGGCTATGTGACCATGTGACTTCTTTGAGCTCTTCTGTGTGGACTGAGGAAACTCTCACCGCTGCCCCAACATGTCAGAGCCACTGTCTTCCTGTCCATAGCTTCAAGGTTATATATAAAAAAAGTGAAGTCAGATTTAACTCCCTGGTGGATTCCAAGGCTCTAAGAACTTTGTACACTCTGCCTATGTAGGCTAGATCAGTATTTTTTTTTTTTTTGGTTTTTTCGAGACAGAGATTCTCTGTATTGTTTTGGAGACTGTCCTGGAACTCGTTCTGTAGACCAGGCTGGCCTCAAACTCACAGAGATCCGCCCGCCTCCACCTCCTGAGTGCTGGGATTAAAGTCATGTGCCACCAACGCCCGGCATAGATCACTATTTATGTTTTTATTATTTAGTCTTTAAATTACATATTTTATTAGTATATAATTCATTATACAAAATGATGGGTTTCAGTATGACATTTTCACAGGCATGTATGTCATGGACATTTTTATTTAGCCCCTCATGGTCTATTGTCCCTCCTTCCACTGGTCTTCTTCCCAAATCGGTCCCTCTTGTACTGTCGTTCATGTGTGTGTGTGTGTGTGTGTGTGTGTGTGTGTGTGTGTGTGTGTGTGTGTGTGTTCCCCTTATGAGAGAAAGCAAACAAACAAACAAAGCAGTCTATGTGTCTTTCTGAGTGTGGCTTCTTTTGCTCAACATCTTCTTTCTCTATTACTGTGATAAAACACCACGACCAGGGCAACTTAAGGAAGAAAGAGTTTATCTTTGCCTATGGTTTCAGTAGGATGTGAGTTCGTAATGGCAGAAATAAAGACATGGCAGTTGGCTCGAGTCTTGAGCCACAACCGTGAAACAGAGAGAGCAAACTAGAAGTAAGTGAGGAATGTTTGCATTCAATGCCTGCCTCAGTAACATACTTCCACTGTCCAGGCCACATCTCCCAAACATCATCCCCCAAACAGGGCCACCAACTGGGCAGGGGCAGATATTGAAGTTTGGGAGCCTATGGGGTCATTCCCATCCAAACCACCACAACGATCGTTCCCAGTTCCATTCATATTGTTTGTGTGTGTGTGTGTGTGTGAGAATGTCAAATTTTCACTCTTCTCTGCATCAGAATGGTTTTGCATTGTGCAAGTGTATATTTAATGCTGTATTTTATCTACTCTCCTATTGATGGCATGGAAACACAGGTCTTCCAGCGTCTCCGTGGTGTGCTTGCCTGGCTTCTTTCAGGTAGACACTCCAGAGTGGTATGTTAGAGCCGGGCGTTGGTGGCGCAAGCCTTTAATCCCAGCATTCGGGAGGCAGAGGCAGGCAGATCTCTGTGAGTTCGAGGCCAGCCTGGTCTACAAGAGCTAGTTACAGGACAGCCTCTAAAACAATACAGAGAAACCCTGTCTCAAAAAAACACCAAAAAGAAAGAGTGGTATGTTAGGTCATACAGAAATTCTGATTTTAAGTTTTCAGTAACTCGCCACAGATGTCCACACAGACCAGACTAAGGAATGTTCCCGGCCACAATGTGCAGGGCTCCCTACATCCGAATCATGGCTTCCTTGACGACAGTCATTCTGACTGGGGAGAGACGGGCCCTGTGCAGTATTGGTGTGTGCACTGTTCCTGCTTGAATTTTCACACCCTTTCCCCTCACTTTCATGTGTCTATGTGGTCCTGTAGCAATTCTCTATTGTGGCATCATGACAGCCCACTCCATAGCTCTCAGCTTCTATCTATCTTACTCTTGGACTCTTAGCTTATTAGACCATATCAGTACTTTAATTAAAAGTCTATCCAAAGTGTGGTGGGTGAGTTTTAAGTTGAGCTATTATTATTATTATTATCTTATATAACATTCTGGAAAACTAGTATCTTGTTCTCATCTGTGGTCCAAACATCACCCGCGTTGATTTATAAAATCCTCACTGCTACCCAACTAGGTAGGAGACACAGATGGAAAAGCCCAAGGCAAATGTGAAATATCTGCTTGCATTATAGAATCCTAAGTGCTGATCATATTCTACCTATGTAGGAGAGGCAGTTTGTCAGTTCAGGGCTAACAGTAATTATAGGAATGTGAAGTTCCCATTACTAAATAGAAGCAAATCTGAGTAGGTTTTCTTGGATGGGTCTTAGGATACCTTTGAATCTATGTGTCTTTAGCATTACAAAGTGTTTTTTCGAGACAGGGTTTCTCTGTATTGGTTTAGAGTCTGTCCTGGAACTAGCTCCATTCCTTCCTTAAAACACCAGAGTCATGACTTGCTGTAGAAACGAAGATGATGGCATGAAGGGTCTGCCACACGGCCTTCATGGCGTGGTGTCCGACTGTGGATGTCCAGGACGCTTAGATGGAAAAGTCATAGATTGAAAACCTCAGGAATTGCAATAAGAGTTGCAAGGCTCTACAGATGAGACTGAAAAGAAGACAATGTCTCAGTTTTCACACAAAACTGGAAACAATGAGTCCAAGGTATGGAGGTCCCTTGGGGGCCTGAAACAGACACCTGTGGCGATACTGAGGTTGGCAAAGTAGGCTTCATGCTAAGTCCACCTTGGCTGGAGTGTGTCGACAGCTGTGCCTCCCTCAGCAAGGAGTAGATGGCTTCTTGAAATCATGGTGATGGATGGCACAGCAGACCAGATCTTCCAAATGCCTCTCTTGTGCCCAACACTCTGCCAGATATCTGATGAAGACTGGGAGCAGGCACCTCATAGAAGGGTATTTCAGGACCACCAGGACCTCTTTCTGGAGACCATTTCTCATCAGTGTTTACTCGTACCAGGACCATGACAGCCTCTATAGGATTTTTCAGCTTTCTTCGTAATGCTAAAATCATTTTGGGGATAAAAAAAATCTGCTTTCAACTTTGGCAAATAAACCTCTTCACCATGAATATCATCTTATAAGCATCTCGTTGTGAAACCGTGTAGAACATTTTTCCTCACTGAAGAGGTTTCAAATTCGGGAAGCAGGTAGGGGAGGTTTTAGAGGGAGGAAGGACCCTCTTCCAAGCCAGCAGCCCTCCAAGAACCAGCCGCCCCATGGGAACAGATAAATAGGCTCTTGGAAAGAAAACACAGACTTCTTGCTTCCCAGGTCTGGTAAATGAAGGGATAATGCCAAGAAAGATGTCCAGGCTGCTCTGTGGGAAATGGAGTTCAATGCCAAGGACTTTGCACGCTTCTGCTGTGGCCCTCAAGATCATACCAGGAATGTTATTTCCAAAGTACACCATTCTGAACCTACAATTGTGGGGATGAAGTCTTATTCAGACACAAACTGGTGTTCACTGAGTGTCCATCACAAACCTGGCTCCACAAAAAATAAATAAATAAATAAATCTGCTCTGTTCCAGAAAGGCAAGCATGGAAGTCCCAATATCATTAAGCTTTGCAAAATAAGTATTCCTGTGTCAGTTTCTGAAGCTTCAGGAGAGAGAACACACACACACACACACACACACACACACACACACACACATACACACACACACTCGAACAGTAGATCCCTCCCCTGAAGTTACAGCATTCTAGCCTTCTAGGACTGATTCAATTTTGCGAATAACCCTCTATTAAAAATAGATTTATTAGCCTGGTGTTGGTGGCGCACGCCTTTAATCCCAGCACTCGGGAGGCAGAGGCAGGTGGATCTCTGTAAGTTCGAGACCAGCCTGGACTACCAAGCGAGTTCCAGGACAGCCTCCAAAGCCACAGAGAAACCCTGTCTCGAAAAAAACAAACAAACAAAAAAATATTTATTTTTACTATTTTTAACCATGTGTATGTGGGTGGGTGTCCTTGTGTGAGTATAAGCACATAAGGGCATTGCACACAGTGGCCTGAAGAGGACACCAGATCTCCTGAAACCGAAGTTACAAGGGATTCTCAGTTGCCTGACATGAATTGAACTCTGGCCCTGTGGAAGACCAGGAAATGATTGCTCTTAATTTCAGAACCATCTCTCCAGTCTCCAAATAACCTCCCTGGTATCTCTCTCCAGGTTTCTTTTGACCCTGGGAATTCAGTCATGAATCTTGCTTTCTTCCAGGCTCTAACAGCCAGCTTGATGGCCTTCTTATTCTGGTCCCAAATTAGCATGGTTTCCTCACGACAGTTTGCCCATTGCAAAACGGCAAATCTTTGTATCACTTTTCAGGCCCCACCCCAGAGTGTTGGTGTGCTAGCTTTCTGTCACTATGACAGATTACGTGAGATCTAACAACTTATAAGAGGTGAAGGTACGTGTCTTCGCTCACAGTTTGGGAAGTCTGGGTTAATAATCTATTGGCCCACTGTGCATGTTTGTTTGGCTTTTTTGGGTGAAGGGGCTGTTGAGGAAGTACTTCATGTCAGGAACATGGAGTGGGGGTCTTTGGGTGTTGTTGGTGGTTTAACTACTTAGCTCATAGAGGTCACGGAGAGAAAGAGAGTGTGAGAAAGAGAGATCTTAATATCCCCTCCAAGAACACACTTCCAATGACCCCAGTTCTTCCCTCTAAGACCTAGCTGTTAAAGATCCATCACTTTCCAACGGCGCCACATTTCTGGGGACTAACCTGCTAAAATGTTAATGTGAGGACCTTTGGGGGGGTGAATATTCTAGACCCGGATTGCAGCAGCGTCCAGAACTGTGGGAAGGGACATGCTTCATTCTGTCTCCCCACAGTACTGACCTTATGCTCCTAGAGAATGTGGAGCACCCACTCAGGTGAGTCCTCCTCCAGCACGTGAGGGCGTTGATGCCTGCCTGATGCCTTATGGTCAGGCCACAGCCAGAAAAGGGACCACGGGACCCACGTACCCGACACCGTCATGGCTTAGACTGGAGTTGTTGCTTGCTGAGCCCATCAGTGCTAAGGGGCTGACTGAGCCGCTCACACGGTTCCATCTGCTTATGCCTGCCCGTGCTAGCCTTTGAGGTGCTTTCCTTCAGGCACCATATTTCAGGGCGGCAGCCATCACTAGCAACCTCAAGGAAGACGTAACAGCCAGACGACGTCCCCATCTAGCTTTGAGTGGACAGGTATTGACACTGAACTTACTATCTAATTTGGCTTATTCATCCTCATGAAATAATGGTAACTCAGCAATCACCAACACTCCTTGAGACTGTATCATATACCACATAATGATGGTAGCCACCGACCATACCACGGTGAGGTAAAGTGTCAGTCTACCTTTGTGGCAGGGAATAAGACTGTGAAAATATTACCTCTGCAAGGTCTCCTAACTAATGAGAGACAGGTCTGGGGCACCAGAGTCCAACACGCGGCCTTGCTGTATTTCTTTTCTTGACATAGCACGAGGTCCTCGAAGCCCAGGTTAATGGTAGGGATTGTGAATCACTGTGTGTGTGTGTGTGTGTGTGTGTGTGTGTGTGTGTGTGTGTGTTAGAAAGAGCTATAAATTGCTGGCATTTGAAAATCAAAATCGACATCATCGGAAGTATAAAAATAATGAGGTGGGTGGTAAATGGAGCCTCAGAACATGTGAGCAATTTGCACAAGGAAGGAATGGGGGCCATTTAGAGCCAACCGAGAAATGGCTTCACTGTAGGCACAGATAAAAAAACCCTACCATATTCGGCATTAGGGGATGGCAGCTTCTAGGCACCTCCATTTATTGTTAAGCCTCCTTTCGATTACGGCAAATACTTTTCCCTTTCACAGCAGCCTTTCCTAGAAAAAGGAGGGAAGGTGAAGAAAACGGGATTTGCATTCCGTGGCAAACGATCTTTCCAGAAGGATCGTCCTTGGGGCAGGGCCACGTGCCATCTGTCTGCATGCTTGTTGACATTTGGAGAAGCCTTGCATGGCATGGGGGGGGGGTCGTACCTCGGCTGACCATCGAGGCAGCTTATTATCTCCCAGAAGCGCATAATGTGTTGCGCCAACCAACTGCATTATGGCAAGCCCCTAAATTGTATTTGGACAAAGAATAATTGAACGCTGGACAGAATAACAAATGCCCCGGTCAAGTTTGCTTCATGGGTTTATCATGTTGTATTAACATGATAGAAATATGAATACTTAAATCTTATCTCTAGTACACTTTATAACTGCATTAATCATTTACCGTATTATATATTTTTCATGTCAGTGAGATTGGGAGGAAAAGATTCAATTTCCACGGCACAGTCAGAGTGTTTCAGATAAGTAAGAGGCCAGGATGAAACCGTTTCAACATGGCTTTCAATTGCAGACCCTATAAAGGGAAGGTTAGCATATATCAAGCAATATTAAGCGGGATCCTTTAGCCTTAGGGGAAATAAATCAACACTTCCTGCTGTGCCATCATCCCGTTGGCCTGAATCAGATAAACACTCACTGACTTTTTTTTTTTTTAAGTTTCATGGGATTTATCCAAACTGGGCTGGCGAGACTTCCGTTTGCCCAAACCTGATGTTTGGTCTTGGCAAAGCATGTCAATGGTCAACTTCTGGTGCCTGTCTGGCAGGTGTACGAAGGGTTGTGGTTAGCACAGTGGCCATGTCTGGAGGGGGTTTAGAGAACACAGTGGCTGGGGGACCTCTGACCTGCAGCTGCATGGTTGTCCCCCCCTGGAGTGCACTCTCCTTCTTTGGGGAATATTGGTCCCAGACAGCTATGGGTTTCAAAGTGCTCTTCCTGAGCCTTGCAGAACCTTGAAACAGTCCGGGAGGAGATAACAAGAAGTTGTCCTCTCCTGCAGGTTAAGTGAAAGACAGAATCCTGGTGGTCTCCTTCTGGCTAAATCCTCCAGGAGCACGGCAGTCTCCGGGTTAATCCACAGCACAGACATTGTCTCTTCAGACACACAGACATTTTTCTTTTTTTTCTAAACCCCAGCTTTGAACAATTCTGGAGAGGAACCAGGATGGACAGACTCTGCCTTAATTCAATTCAATTGCATCTATTTATTTGTTTATTCATCTATCTATTTATTTTAATTTAGAGACAAAAATCTGTTGTACCATGGACTGGCCTACAACTTGGCGTCCTCCTGCTTCAGCCTCCCCAGCACTGGAATTACAGACAAGGACCAGGACACCTAGCAATTTTGTCTTTTTGAACATAACCTTCCTGATAAATCCCCGTTCACTCTCCGGCTGCCCCTGGGTCTCTTCCCGAGACATCCCGTGAAAGGCTTGTCATGTTACTCCACGTGCACGCGGGGCCTTCCCCCCTGCCTCGCAAAGTGAGGCAGAGGTCACGACACAGAAGAGCTTACTTCTCAAAGTTTGAAGGGGGGGGGTATCAAAACAGCCGTAGAATAGAAAGGTGAACAGCAAAGACACAAATCACTTCCCAGTCACAAAAAATTGCCCAAAAAAATAGCAGCTTGCAGCTGTGCACAGCAGGGACAGAAAACATTAAACACATGTTAAATAACAAATAGGAGACTTAAATACAGCTAAAAATGGACCTTATTCTGAATAAATCATGCAAGCTGCATCTTAACCATCCTGAGGAATGTAATGGATCCTGCGAAATCTGCCAAATTTGTATTAAAAAAAAAAAACAAACCAATGGCCCGTGCCTCCGCCTTTCGGGTGACACATTGCTGCTGGTTTGGGAGAATATTTCCCACTTCCTTTCCTGTCCTTTGTCGCCCAGCACCCCCATCCCCCAATCCCAGCAGCACCAAGACCACAGCTGGGTTTAAGAGCCTTCTCTCTAGTTAAAGACAAGCACGATGTGCATTTGAATAAGTCTAGCTTTTTGGGGTGGGGGGTAGGGTGAGGGATTTCACACTCATTCTGCACTATTTGGATGCCTTACATTGTCCCTTCTTCCTCTTGAACATGTGAAGGCAGGTGTGGGCTCCTCACTCTAGAATCCCTATTATGTCAACTTCTAAACTGCGGAAGATACTGCCTCAGGTATTTCCAGCATCCACCAAGGCACAGCTGTTGGTGCCAGGTCTGAAGGAGTTTCCTTCAATATGTAGGGCAGGAAGGGACACCACTTTTTGTGACGAGAAGGCCAAGTAAGTCTCGAGGCAGAGCATCCAAATCAATCCAGAATGTAGATTGACTTGTCCCGAAATGCTGGTGGCCTGTGCAGTGCTGTTCTTGGGCTATCTGTGGGTCCCTCGGCTTGCCATGGCATAGAAGGTCACATTTGAGTACATTCTGTGTGTCTTTGGAAAATGGACAGTGAACAGTGACCAACATGACACTCCTTAACTTTATCATGCTGTCCTAGTAACACATCATGCTGTGGCAAAGACATGATCTTCTCTCTCTCCCTCTCTCTCTCTCCCTCTCTCTCTCTCTCTCATACACACGTTACAGGCAGGAACATACTTGTTCATTCCTTAGCACAGAAGAAAGGGCCATGTGTGGTCAGATACTGCCAGCAGTCATGGAATTCTCTGCTACACATGTTTTCTTACCACGGACCACCAGTAGCCAAGGGTTTTTTAACATGAATTGTGGAGAGCACTGTGAGAATGTAGGCTGGACCCCAGCAGGTGCAAAAAGGCTGAGTGCACTCCCACTGTCCTCCCGTGCCCAACATTTCACACCAAGGTTTCCTTTTAGTTGACAGCATTCATAGCACGCTCTTGGCATGAGCTGAAAAACATGGCTTCCGGGGCAAAAATCTGTGTGCGTGAAAGAGAAGGAAAAGGAACATCGAGGGGGAAATAGTTGGAAATACAGCTCTAGCGAGAGCCTTAAGGACAGCTCCAGAGAGGCCCGATCTGTGTTACCAGGGGCTCCTCCCACAGGGCTGCTCTCTTTCTGTGCTCAGGGAGACATTTCCCTAGCTCCGCCAAAGTGGGGTCAGCAAAGCCCGGAAGATGCCCTAACACACTGAGAACGCACCTTGCAGCCTTCTGATTCCTGTGTTTCAAGGATGTGGGTGAAGTTACAGTTCGTTTGTGGTGAGGTCCGAAGAGGGGAAAGAGGCAAACATGAACAGAACAGAGCAGGAAAGAGAAAGGCAACATTGTTGAAAAGTGAGGGATGGGGGGGATTTGCTGTTAGTGCAGAATCCACTTGGCACGAGTTTGTCCAAGAAACATTGTCATCAGTGGGGAGGAGGGGGCCAGTTCACCCAAGTGAGGAGGAGCCTGCCTTCCGGGAAAGCTCTGGATCAAGGCTCTGTCCTCAGTGGCTGCGGCTGAGGAAAACCAAAAAGCAGTTTCCCCCCTGGCCCCAAGAAAATCCCCAAGCTGCCGACCACCTGCCCCCAACAACTGAACAAACCTACCTGAAAGACACAGCCTATTTGAATGTCCCAGTGGCATAGACTTTTAAGGGGTAGCAACAGAGAGTTTTCTCTGCAACGTTGGTGGCCACCTCGACACCGCCTGCCTTATTTGAATGCCGTTAAAAAGAGGAAAGGGCTAACTCTGCAGCAAAAATGTCTTTTGTTCACGCCCCCCCCAACGCCTGCCACCACACCACACCATACTTAAGCTTTTTTCTGGTTGCTTGCTGGTGCTTGTCAACTTAGAGCTCATCTTTTTTCGTTTTGTGCTCCTTTGAAAAGTCTTTTCTTTTCTAGGAGCCCTCCTCTAACTTGCCTGGCGTGATCTTGCTTTATTATTTTTTTAAGCCATCAATTACTCAAACTTTGGGTGCCTATCTATCCTCGGCCATCTGGACCCCATACCTTATTTTAAAGCGTGTTCAAATAATGACAACCTTCTTTTCTCAATTAATTTATGGGCTGTGGGGACCATTTTTCACTTGTTATCACACACTTCCATTTGATCTCCCATATCGTTCCTCAGCATCTGCAAGCCTGGTATATAAATCTTCCACTCCGGCATTGTCATGGTGTCCGAGATATATAGGTACGACTCCCCTATTAGTTCCACAAAACTGACCTTAATTTCTAAAAATGGTATCAGATGCGAGTGTAAAGTTTGGTAAGATGATTTGTTTTGATTTACTCCACACCACTTATCTTTGAGTTTTCTCCCTACTTTTCTTTTATCTAATTTAGGCAGTAGAGCCTCGCAAGCTGGGTTACAGTATATCCATTACCTTCCGGCCAATGCCGCTCTGGAGAGATAGGGTTGGGAGATCTGGGCTGTGGATGATAATAAAGTGGCCCGTGGACACGCTTTAAGCCCATTTCTGTTGTTTTCTGCTTTGCTCAAGCCGACCTCCAAGTTTGACTATCTTTTTTATTGCAGAAATGTGTTTTTTTTTCTCCCCCCTGCATGCCATGATGACACTGCCCCATATCGGATAGGAGACTTGCACACTGAAATTAAGCATGTGGGCCAAGACAGCCCTTCCCTTCTGTAGCTCGGGTGACAGTAGGACACATGGCTCTAACCACCACTAACGGGAAGCTGCATTTGGATTACTTAAGGGCCGTGGCGTACAGAACATCTCTCTTTCTCCGTGTGTGTGTGTGTGTGTGTGTGTGTGTGTTCTGTTTTCCATAAACAGACTTCCGCCCAAACTAAAGAATGCTAATTAAGCAAAATCCATGGCCAGATGTTTATTAACACTCTCAGGTTCCTGGGATTTGGAGAATATGCAGTTTTCATGAACTAATTTAAAAAGGGAAACACCTTTATTGGAATAACAGCCAATTATAGTTGCCGACTTTGCCCATTCTCTTCTCTGCTGGTGGAGAGATGGATGCCGTCTGCCCACATCTTGGCATAGCTGGCTCCACACACATGCACACCCGCTCTTGGGTGTGGCCCTCCAACCACACACCAGCATTTCTCTGCATGGAGTAGAGAAACATACCCATGCAGACACATAAAATGAACCATGGGATGTTTTGTAGGCTGAGGCACTTGGTTTCTTCTCTCTCTCTCTCTCTCTCTCTCTCTCTCTCTCTCTCTCTCTCTCTCCCCCCCCCCCCCCCCCCCTTTTGCATGATCTGGTCACCTAACATCATTCACCTATTGGCCTGGAGACTTTCAGAGAGGTCTCTGCAAGCCACAGGACAGAGTGTCCCCAGAATGCCAGTGAGTGGTGACCCAGGAAGAGGGACTATCAGGCCTCAGCATGGTGACTTCACTCCGGGGGCCCCCCAGGATTCAAACCCCGGGGCCATAAAACAGAACAGCACCATATAAAACTCCGAGTTTCATAAGACAAATATTGCCGTATGCATTCTCGTCCCTTGTACTATGTTAACTGTAGGAAGAAATGGAAACAGTTTTAGTGACCCCCTGAGACCTATAAAGGCTATTTCTGAGTCTGAATCTTGCTGTTTAATTTAATCATTTATTATATTAATATTCAAATGGGCTGCATCTTATTAGCTACTGCAAAGATGTTAGTATGTCTGAAATAAATACCTAATTATGCTTTTGAAGAGAGAGCTTCTAAAGACTTGGGTATGCTTGTGCCTAATAGAACAGTTCATTTGCAGGTTTTTCTGCAGAAATCAGCAGTTTGAGGATCCCTCCTCCTTCCTTCTCTTTTAAGAAAATAAAAACAGGGATTGAAAATCCAAGGAGAGGCTTCAGGCGCAGATCCGGGTTCTCCCAGCTCCCAAGCAGCCTTGAAACTGTGGGTTTGTTTGTTTGTTTTTTTTCCTCTAAGCACCCGGGTGAAAGTCCACTTCCAAATGACCACTGCTCCTCGGCTCAATAGCACATTAATACAATTAACTGTTTTAATCAGATGACCATGAAATTAGATATGTTCTTAGTCAAAGGGGGAGGGGAACAAATTAGGACATATATTTTTGAGCCCAATATGCTAATATTTTTTCACATGACGGTTTCATTATTTTCTATCTGCAGACTCTCTCTCGCTTCCTCCCTCCTCCCTCCCTCCCTCTCCCTCCCTCTCAGTTCCTGGTGCAAAAATCAAAATCGTATGTAGGTCATTGATTTTTTTTTTTTTACATCCACAGACAATGGACACCACCAACACCTTGCAGGAACCAGCCCACTCTGCTTGGCGTCAGGAACCAAGGCATAAAGCCACATATGCCTGGTGGGGGAGGGGCATGGACACCCAGCCCAGCCCCGCAGGCCTGGTGGACTCCTCCCCGGGGGGTGGGTGCGTCTGAGGCCAGCGCCTGGCAGGATCTACTAGGAGTCCATTTTGCTAATGCTCAACATTAGCTTCATGAGGATGGATTATGCCACTGGCATAATATACACAAACGGTGATGATAAATTCTAAACTAAATGTACACACTGCATTTGGTGCAGCGGAGAAATTAGCGCTAAGTGCAGAAGTTACAGTCTGAGAAACTAGGAATTACACATTACTATCTTTCTAAAGTAACTGCCGCTGGGTCCGCCATCACTCTCTTATTTTATTTTCAGAGATTACCAAAATGGTGTGTACACTAACACCCAATTATCTGCTTCGACATCTTCTCCCCCCAACACCCCCCCCCACTTCCTAGATGGATGTGAGGGCCAAAGGTTAAAAACCCGGGTCTGTGTGTCTGAGAGAGACTTCTCCTATGTATGAATGGAGGATGCCTCTCTCCACCACCACCCCTTGCTGACCTCCATTTAACCTTTAAATTGACCCTAGAACGAGTTTATTTTCCTTGTCCTCACACGGATGCCAAGTCCCGGCCAGAGGGGACCCTCTTTTCCCCTGGGTGGATAATTACATTTGTGGCTGAGATACCTTTCAGCTGCACAGCCCTCCTCCCGGCTGGGATGGCCACTGGCTGTGTCTCCCTGTCTCCGATATCTTTCCTACACACCTGCCCGAGTGCTGGGACCCCACTAGGTTTATGGTGTCTGTGCAGCCCCTTGGGGAGAAACTGCTGGGGGCAGCGAAGGGACTGAAAGCGGTGACAGCAGTGATCCCCGTGGTGCACGTGGTTGAGTGTGTGAGCCCAGCTCTGAAGGGCACATGATGGGTGCGCTCCCCATCCCCCGCGGAAGGCGCTCAGCCCGCGCCCACGGGCTCTGCAGGCCACACATCCCCAGAAAACACGGCCTCCTGCACGTTTACCCATGCTGGAAGGGAAGGCAGAGGCCGGCTGGACAGACACGAGCCTGTTAACACGATGGAGCCTGGAGCTGCGGGCCTGCCCGGGGAGCCAGTGCCCTGTCCCCACTCCTCAGGCCTGCGACACCATAGCACCTAAGATTGCAACTGCCAACCAAGCCCAGACCAAGCCCAGCCAGCTGGCTCGGGAAGACAGCAGAAGCAGGTGGGTCTCTCCCTGTAGGGTTAAGACCAGCCTATTACACTCCCAGTCAAGGGTGCCCTTAGGTCCAGTCCCAAAACAAAACAAAACGAAACAAAACAAAACCAAAGAATGACCAAAAAACAAAACAAAACACAAAAAACTACTAGTACTGTCCCCAGGACCCGAGGCGCCTCCTGGTGGTGAGTCTCTGAAGTTCACCTAGAGATTCTCTGTAACTCCCATGTTGCTTTTTCTCTTTGGTCAAGCGTGCAAGACTTAGATGTGCGAGTAGGGAACAGAAAGGAGAAAAGGCCTTAGTCATATCCGAGGCTGGGAAGCAGACGGGAGGGGTGGGTGGGTAGACAGTACCTGTCCTAGGCTGTTCCTTTTGACTCCTGCTTGCTGGGGGAGAGGCTAACAGGACCACAGCTTACAAACACCATCATTTTCCTGGAAGGGCAACATTTCCAGATAATAAGAAAAGCCTGGGCACTTTTTACCACTCACCTGATGGTGTTCACCAGTTTATTTCACTTACTCGGCTAACTACGCTACGCCACCTGCCCAGGGCTGAGTGTCTCGGATGCCCTGAACCCAGACTTGATTTCTGTTCTGTTTAACCCTTCCCCAACTGTCTGTCCACAGCAGCACACATACCCCTCCAAAATCAGTTGATGTATTTTGTTATTTGGTTCCGCACCCACCTCCACTTGTCCTGCAATTTAAGACCTTCAAAGAAAGAGTTTTTTTTTTTTAAAGGACACCAACCTTATTCTGTGATTTTAAAAGGTAAAAACTGTAGGGTGTGATTTCTAAAATTACTAAGAGGACTGTGAAATTGGAGCATGTTACCAGGGAGAAGCCATTTGCAACTTGAAGTCACGCGTGGTGACACAGGTCACACACACCCGTGGAGCCACCGTGTCCTTCCCTGAGTAAGCCGCCACGTACCCAGAGCATCAGGTGGCATAGAGCAAGAATTCAGTGCATGCTGGGGAAGGAATGCTGCCCACCCCACACTCCCCGGACAGTGGGGGTGCTCTGGCCCCTCTCCAGAAAACAAAACAAGAGCTGGCTGGAACAAGAGCCCCGACCCAGTGGGGAGCCTCTCCCCCCTCCACCCTGGGAGCTTTTAGTTATTGCTCCATCCCCTAGAGAAGGGACAGATGACCTCTAGTGTTGGAAGCCACAAAGAACCCCATGCACAGAGGAGAAGGGGATATTCCAGGCACAGGCCACTGGGTCAAGGTGTGCAGTCTTGGAGACCCCAGGGCATTCTGAGACGCAAACTGTGGTGTGTGCTGCATAGACAGGACATGGGGAAAAGATGCCCGGGGATCCAGGCAGGGCCCCCTTTTCCCTTGGGCTTGTGAAGATTAGCAATCTTCTCTAAGAGCAGCTTGACAGCTGCTGCTAAGTCCAAGGTAGGGTGGAGACCTGCCCATGCATTCCCAGGAACTCAGCAAGGGCAAGGATGTCACGTGTCTCTTTTCAACCCCAGCACCAGCAATGCCTGTGGGTACTGGTGACAGCAGAGGCTCCAGGGTTCTTTGTCCTGGCTAAGAAGCAGAGTATGCAGGAGTTTTGTTTAGGAGTCTGTGAGCATGGGCTAAGGTAAGAGCCTTGTGTGTGTGTGTTTTTTTTTTTTTTACCATCTCTGACTATTCCAAAGTGATGGGGGCCATTTGTTTCCAACCCGATTTAATGTTTTGAGGGGTGATGGGAACTGGATGCCAAATCTGACCAGCAGATCCATTCTAGTTTTTAAGAAAGCACTTCTAAAAAAAAACAAATCTTGAGAGTTCTAATTATGTTTGTGTCACCTGGGTGATGGTAGAGGGTACAAGTGTAGCCTTGACTTATTCTTGGAGCTGTTTCCTAAGTAAAAATTGGGGATATAGTGTCCAAGGACAGAGACTGTGGTCCTTCCCTGGCATCGCCCTCTGCTCCTAGGAGGTCAGATCCCAGGACAAATCTGAGGTTGTCAAGTGAGCCCTGCTGGGTTCTCTGCTGGCAAGAGCAGCACAGGATTACAGGTGCTCAGGGGTGCCAGATTAAAGTACATGGATCACCATTAGCTCAAGAGCTTCCTCCTACTTCCTGTAAGACTGTAGTATTCCAGAGGGCTAGCTTACGGGGTGAGTCTGGGTAGTCAATGCTGTGCCTTTATGGCTTTATCCATTCAATTACCTACCCACTCACCAATCTAAACATCCATACATCTATCTACCCATTCATTCATCCATCCAAGATATGTCTATCCACCTCACACACACACACACACACACACACACACACACACACACACACACGCACACAGATATCTACGATCCATCAAATACCCATCTCTCTGTCTATGAATCTGTGGATCCACTCAAACATGCTTCGAAACATATACATATCCAAACACACATCTATGCATACATTCATCCAAATGCATATTCAAGTACCCATCCACCCATCCATCCACCCATCCACCCATCCATCCATCCATCCATCCATCCATCCATCCATCCATCCATCCAACCATTCTCCCTTTTTCCCAATGCTTTATAGTGGGTGCTTTATAATGAAGCCTATATTACATGCAAGATATCGTTAAGGTTTTATACAAATTAACCAGACAACCTGGCAATTGGCGATGGAATGATGGAATGAGATACTGATGGAGGGAGGTCATGACCAGGAAAAGTGGGGCTGCAATCAGGGAATGCATCTAGTCCTAGGGATGTGTCCTGAGCATCCACTGGGGCTAGGACCAGAGATGGACACAGCGTCCATTCAAGAGGCCTGGATCCCACTTGATCCAGGATACTAGTTTCTAAGTGGGTGTTTCCATTCTTGGGCCACACTTCTCTCCCTGGGGATGGGTTCCACCCTCCTGACATCCAGCAGTTCAGGGTAAGCAGTGAGACTGAATTCAAAGCAGCAGGGAGCTGAGGTAGGGGCCCATTGGAAAACATTGCCCCCCAAAACCCAACGAGCCTTTTTCACCCAGCAGAAGTTAGTCCCCAGTCTCGATGGGCTCCTGCAGCTGGATTCTTTGCATCAGTGTTCATTATCACAGTCTGCCATTCCTCCCTTGTGTCTCAACACTAGATCAGACTCTCATCAAAGGTCTAGGGGGGGTGGTAGTGGGGCGGGGGGGGAGCATTTGTGCAGATCAGTCTATGTTCGGGCGTCAGTGGTTAACCCAGTAATATATGCTTCTATTACCCTCCCCGGAATCCTTGGAGGATCAATGTATGGGTTTAACTACCACACACACGGACGAAACATAGATTGGCGGCGGCGTTGCCTTCGAGCAACCACCGGAGCCCGTGTATATGTTTCTCTCATTATTTGGATGTGCGTTTGAGTGTTATGATCAGTGATTCAGGGCACATGATTCATCAGGAAGACGTTTGCTCGGCAGACATGTGAGGAGCTGTCTGCCTCTTCAATCTCACTGACAGGGCAAAAATGCTGATTTATAGTAAATCATTAAAATCTGCTTATTATGGCACGGCTTGTTCTTCTCCAGTTGGAGCCTGCAACTTGATCTGCAGCGTGTCTCTCACAATTTTATACTACAGCAAGCAGTTATTTGAACAAGAGAGGAATGCTCCTTAGTCTTTATTAGTGCCTATGAAAGGGTATTTTGTTTAAAGAAGACTAATTAAGAATGCAGACGATTTGCTTGCTCGGTTTGGGGTGGGGGGGGAATAAAGATTTAAAATGTCTAAGCGGAACAAAGAATTACTGTACTAAAAGCAATACTCCAAAGTGAGATTGGGCGCATATTTTAAACAGGCCTGAAATAGCGGCTCCTATGGTGCTGATGTGTTCGGGCAGGGGTGTGGAGTGGTCATCTAAGGGGCTGGGTTAGAGAGAGCTTGGAGGTCTCAAGCATAAAAGGAAAGCCCAGGAAAAGACGATGCCATTGTTAGGCTCAAGACTGATATCCGTGACAATGGTTCTGTGGCTGGAAAGATGACCTGGGAAGTTCTGTATTTTGAATAGAGAGATTTTAAGGTTTGGTGTCAGCCTTCGAGGGGGAACACGTCGCATGCTAGGTAAACAAAGAAATAACACAAAGAGGTCTATATTTTGTATGTGTTACTTACAGTAAAAAAAATTAATTTGATGCCTGGGGACAGAAATCCTTGCCACTGAATTACAAAGAAGTGAATAAACGGACTCAAAATGAATCCATCCAGATCTGTCCCCTTAATAAGACTAATTCCAGAGAACAAAGCAGAGCATAATGCATTTTAAATTAAGTTGGAAAATGCATAATTTATATTTGTTTTATTTCTTCATATTTTAACACAGGTGCGTCGCTGAATGCTAAGGACCACGGAAGGGCATGCTCTGTCCACAGTTCTTCACTTAAAAAAAAATAAAACAAAAGGACAAGATCCCTCTCCTGGTTTGGTCAGCAAGGGCAGAATTTGAAAGAAAAGACAAACACAGCAAAGAGAAAAGTGAGTTTGTGGGGTTAGAAATCAATCCCGAAGATTCCTCATTCCTAACGCAACATTCAAACACAGAAAGAGAACAATAGTAACAACAACATCGCAACATTCAAACACAGAAAGAGAACAATAGTAACAACAACATCGCAACATTCAAACACAGAAAGAGAACAATAGTAACAACAACCAAACAAAACAAAACAAAAAAGGGTTGAAAGCCTTGCTTACTTTTTTCTCAAGCTGGAGAGTCCCCTGAGTGTTGTGGTCAAAGGCCCTTGTCCTGCACACCAGCCCAAGGAGGACCCGGTGGGCGGAAGGGAGGTGGTTCCCTTTGCACACAGGTTTCTTTTTCTATCCAGAGACAAGCTTTCTTCTCCCCAACCTAGACACAGTTCCCTCTGCCTTCAATCTCCTGTCTTCCCATTTGGACTCATCCCAGATCCTTCTCTTAAGGCTCCCTGACACGAGAAACATAAAAAAAAATCGCTTGGCTTCCAGTGGGGCTTGGGCTCCCTCACTCAACTGCACCTTAGCTCACGTTTCATTTCCAGGCCCAAGCCACGAGGCAGATGAGGACCTGAGCCCTGCTTTCAGGTGCCTGCTCGGCTGAGGGGCCTGCGGTGGATCCACAGCTGAGTTAAAGGGAGACAGTCTTCCAAGGCAAAGCAGTGAGTGCTGTCAGCGATGGTGGGCCCGAGTGAGGTCTGTGAACCCTGTGTGGAAGTCTGGGCTCGCGTCCATCTTAACCTTTGTCTGTGATGGTCCCTCGTGATGACTAAACCTTGAACGGCAGCCCCGTCCATTCTGAAACCCACGTAGGAGCAGCCCTCTGTGAGTACGTGGTGTGAGAAATTCAGGCATTACACTGGCCTGCCCCTGTCGCCTGGCAGAATGTACTCAGGCTGGTCAGCCCAGAGTTCCAAGGTTCCAAGATCTCTCTCTCTCTCTCTGTCTCTCTCTGTCTGTCTCTCTGTCTGTCTCTCTCTCTCTGTCTCTCTCTTTTTTCTCTCTCTCTTTCTCTCTTTCTCCCTCCTTCCCTCCCTCCCTCTTTCCCTTCCTCTCCTCTCTCTCTCTCTCTCTCTCTCTCTCTCTCTCTCTCTCTCTCTCTCTCTCTCTCTCTCTCTCTGCTCTCCCTGCGCTCTCTGCTGTTCAGGACTTTTCCTGTCTCCCTCTCCTCTTCTGTCCTCTCTCTTGTCTCTATGTCTCTATCTCTTTTCTCTTTCCTTCCTCCCTCCATCCCCTTTTCTAATAAATCTTCCCACTTAAGCTCTGTCTGCCTGGCATGTTTGTGCCCCCCCCCCCCGCCCGCCTCGGTCACCCTTGCCTGCCATGGAATCCGCCATGGTCCCGCAGGCAAGGTCCCCCTCCAGCTTTATTCTAACACCTGGTGCGTCTCAGTTCTAAAGGCTGGGAACTGATCCGCTCCTTTAAAAACAGAACAGAATGGTGTGGGCACGGGACATGGGCCAATAACTCATCAGTGACCGTTCAGAAGGCCCCTCCGTCACATGATATTCTGTAAACCTTTTGGCTCTTGGCTCCGATGGCCACACCCCCGAAACAGGTAGACGAACACTGCTTACCCAAGCATCCAGAAAAGGTGTTTGCTGTCGTTTGAGCAGGAAACATCCTGACAAGGTCTTGTGTTGAGTGTTTGGTCCCTGGCTGGCAGTGCCGTTTTGGGAGATGATGGAGACTTTTGATGGCAGGTAGCTGGGGGAAAGTAAGTCACTTGCGGGGGCGGGGAGAGGCCTCTTGAGGTTCTAACTGGTCTCCAGTCCTTTCTTTGTGTCTCCCGTGTGTGCTGAGGTAAAGCCTCTCTTTCCCACGCACTGACACCACCACAGTATCGTGCCCAAGCACACAGGCTCCAGCAGCTGCAAACTCAACTCTCCAAAACCATGAGCCCCAAATCCATCTTTCCTTGGGTAAGTAGTTTCGGTCAGGAAACAGAAGCAGCCTGCCCAGTGTCATTTGAGGCACTGTTACCCGGGGCAAAGGGTTTTCTCCATCCTCAGTTCTCCAAGGACTGGAGGGAAGAAGTGTAAGCTGTCTGAGGTATGCAGAGGCGGGGCCTTAGGGCAATGATGACATTGGGTCACCTGAGTGGAGACCCACAGTCACTCCTCATGGTGTCATGCCAGAGGCCTGCAGTCTTCAGATCCGTGTGTCCCAAGTAACCTATTTCCTTTATAAAGGCCTCTCGTTCTTTCATTGTGGTCATAGCAAAGCTGACCACCACAGGTCCTGACCTCTAGCCCTGCTGAGGCTGCTTGCCTGTCCTTCTGTGAGGTTAAGGGAGCTGCTGCTTAAAAATGGGGTATTTCAGCTGGCAAGGTCTAGGGAGAGCCTGTGAACCGGAATGAGTAATAAACCAAATGTATTTTTATTCCTGCCTGAGATTGGGAGTTGATTGACTGCTTTGGATCAAGTCCTGGTTCTCTTTCCTAAGTTTGGTGCCAGTTATCTGACACTCTGACTGAAAGGTTACCTGGTGCATCGAGCTTGCTAAGTCACGTGCCCCCTACCCCCCAACCCCTGCAGCCGCATGGTTCCCTCCTCTCTCCTGTATCACTCACATCCTCAGCGCACGGCCTTCCCACCTTCTGTCCCCATCACTCCATCCCCGGAGCCCCTCCCTTCAACACGATGTTATTGTAGAAAGAGAAATGGAGGCGGGAGGTGCCCGGGGACAGAGGAGGAGGGGTGTTACTGAACAATTAAGAATACCGGGACCCGGCCAGGGCTTCAGGTTTTCCCTCTGTGGTTGGAGGTTTTGGTTGGATTTTTTCCCCGTGTCCCCTTTTCCACGCCCTGACACTGTCACCTTCCCCTGTGAGTCAATGTGGAGAGCAGGATGACATGTGCAGACCCTGCTGTGATCCCCCCAATGTTTCCACCGACACTTTCAGGCCACAGTCCAGCCTCTGCATGCTTTTGTTTGTTTGTTTTGTTTTCTTCGAGACAGGGTTTCTCTGTATCATTTTGGAGCCTGTCCTGGAACTCGCTCTGTAGACCAGGCTGGCCTCGAACTCACAGAGATCCGCCTGCCTCTGCCTCCTGAGTGCTGGGGTTAAAGGTGTGCGCCACCAATGCCCGGCTCTCTGTATGCTTTTGTCTGGATCTATTACCCATGTCCTCTGCTTGTTCAATAGCATACCCTCTCTCCAGAGAAAGCAGCTGACAGACCTGTGCCCTGTGACTGTCAGAGGCCAGAAGAATGAGCCTGGTGTTGTCACCACCATCCGTGTCTGGGGACAGCTGGCTGTCTCATCCTCTGGACACAAAGTAGCTGGTAGACTTTTTGAAGCTGTAGCGACTCCCCCTCCTCCTGATGCAGGGCTTCCTCGGTGAATTGTGTGTGGGGGTCTTCTATTGCTTATTTTCCTTAACAGGCTCTCTCCCATCAATGCCTGGACCACCTAGGTATCTCCTGCCCCCTCCCTGAATTGCATCTTCCCGTACCCCTGTCCCTCTTAGCTGTCTTTCTAGAGAGTTCTATGCCATGTACTGTATTATCTTTTATCTATCTATCTATCTATCTATCTATCTATCTATCTATCTATCTACTTTGGTAGGGTTTTCGAGGCAGGGTTTCCCTGCAGCTTTGGAGGCCATCCTGGAACTGGATCTTGTATCATCTTACTATGAACTGTCTCCTTTCTCTGCTTTCCGCAACACATAGGTTTAGGTGGGCTCTCCAGAGGATAGGACACTGCGTCTTGATCTGGTGTCCCTGTTATCAAGGACTGAGTGATACACCCTCTGGTAACCTCCCAGAAATTTGTCTTTCATCTCTCTGTGGGCAGATGCCAGGCGGTGTCACCGAGTCTGGAATGGAGGTTGCCTGCAGTCTGTTCAGTGGAGTGTGTCAGGGGAGGGAGTTGGTGGGGCACAGCTGAGGTGGCCTCTGCCCAGGTGACAGAAACCCCCACATTTAGGCCCCTTGTCGGTTCCAAATTCTAGACACGTCCATCAGGAAGTGTCTAGACCCCTGTCAATAACCCCTACCTGTTGGGGAAGTCCTGTGTATATGTCAGTAAAGCACTGTTGGCCAATAGGGAAGCAAGATAGGTGGGCCTAGGAGTCCAGGAGGACTCTGGGAAGGAGAAACACAGGGAATCACGATGTAACCGCCATAGGGATAAGAAGCCTGGAAACTTCTCCCGTAAGAGAAATACTTAGATTAACAATTATGGGATAAATACTTAAGTCAGAGCTAGCCAGTAAGAAACAAGCAAGGCCAACAGCTTCATAATTAATACAGCGTCTTGTGTGTTATTTGGGGACCACAACGCAGCAGAGCCCAGGAGACTGGCGGGGGATAAACCAAAGCAGCTGGCAAGGAAAAGGCTTCTCTTTACACCTACCAACCACAGGCACTTTGCAGCACACCTCGCCAGAGCTCCTCGTCCCTGTCATACAGACAGTGTCCCACTCCCCGCAACCAAACCTGGATCGGGCAGATGCTTCCCTGTTCCCCACTTGCCCACCAGGTCGGCCCACTAGGGCTGCCTGTCCGGATCGCCACCCTGGTACCCGCTCGGTAATTTAATTTCTCTCCATCTTCACTGCCACCTGGGATTTGGGGGCCCCCCCGTTGACCTCTCTTGGTGAGTTTGCCAACTGCCTTCGCAATGCTAGTCACATGCACAGCTGTCCATTCCGTAGGTAACACTCACCATAGCTACTCATAACTGCAAGCTGGGCTTGAAACCTCTCCATGACTGCCACCGCGAAGAGATAAAGGCACTGCGCTCATCTACATGCGCACAGTAGGTCTCACGCTTCCTCCAGGATATAACTGTTTGACATCTCCCATTGAGGGACGATGTTCCTGAAAAAGAAAAAAAAGAATTAAAAAGAAATCTGAGCAGATGGGGGGGGCGTGTGTGTACATAATCACAGTACTTAAGACTCAGAGACAAGAGGATTATGAGTTTTGAGGCCACACAGTGAGATTTATTTAAAAAAAAAAACAGCCAACCTGTGAAAGATTCCCTCCTAAGTGAACAACCCACTGTGACGCAGTCCCCTTGTAGCTGCCTGGCTGCCTGTCTGCCTTGCACACTGAGTATTAGTGACCTTGTTGAATGGACCAGCAGTTCAGCACTGTGTTTACTGGAACGAGCAGCTGAGGTCCCTCTTCATGTGTTCTGGGTGCGAGCATGTGTCTGTGTGTGAGCATGTGTGTCTCGTGTGTGTATGTGTGTGTGTGAGCATGTGTGTCTCGTGTGTGTGTGAGCATGTGTGTCTCGTGTGTGTGTGTGTGCGCGCGCGTGCCTGATTAATGATAGCTTGCCTGGCTATTGTACTCCATACACAGGTTGAGATCACTGTGAACACACAGGCACTGGAATCAGGGTGTGGGTGCGCATGCGCCTTCACCCGGAGAAGAGAAGAAGAGAACGCATCTTTCATCAGATCCTCAAAAGGCCCATGACCTTCCCCACACTAAAGAAAAATTAGGTAATTAAAACCGTCCTACTGGAGGCTTTCTCATTAAAACCCAGAGCAACATCACAAATATTAGCCAGTAAAATAACATGCAAGAGAGAAACAAGGGGTTGCTCTTTGAGGAAAGGCAGGCAACCCTGTCTGTACGTGACCACGAGGCCATTGTTTTGCCCGTGAAGCCTATGGTTTTACATTCTAAAACTCAGACCCCAAAATGTCAGAATGCATTTTTACAGTCAAGGCGTACACATCCCTAGAGCCATCCTAAAGTATTTCACATTATGAACAATCCAAATTTTGATGGTATTTCAAAGTCATGGAAATGAAAGCACACAAACCGTTACAGCTCTCTTGTATGCCCAAATTAGCCAAAGAGAAAATTAGAGGGAAGTAGAATTTTATTTTACAGTAGCATTAAGATGTCATTAACCAGAAATATTTCTTAATGTATGTAAGTGAAATTTAATGGTAAACATATATAAAAAGAGGGTTAGAATGATTAAACATATCAAATTTGACTAGGAAATATATTAGCTTTTAAATATTATACCATTTCTTCCCCCAACCATTTATAGCATTTATGAAGGAAACCAAAAAGCTCCTACAGTGTTTCAAATTAATTATTCATCGATACCAGTGATGAATGAGAACCTGGAACATTAATTCTAACACTTACATGAAATAAAAACAATGGGCCAACACTATTTACTTATTTTTTAATTAATATTTTTTTATTGTGACAGGGGCTTTCTATGCTGCCCAAACTGCCTCAAACACAAAAATCCTTCTGCCTCCACCCTCCAAGTGTTAGCATTGTAGGAATGTCCCACCTTTCTACCCATCAGGCACATTTTAAAAAGATGATTATCTCACCAAATATTAAAGAACACACATGATAAAAACCAAAATGCACAATCATATGGGTGAAACTAGTGAGAAGTTGGGGAAAAAAATCAACACAGCGAACCATTCAGGAACTAAACGCAAGATCTTACATGCGACATCTCAGTGTGGTTGGGTCCAAGATACACTAGCAATTAATCCTACTGGCTTTGCTCTATGAGCTAATTACAGAAGAAAAACCCCAAGATGGAATGTAATGGGCTCCTGTGACATCAAGAACTACCCCTTGGCATGAGGTCTGTGGGAAAAAGAAGCACAGAGAGAAAACAAGAAATGTGTGACAAACGATGGGGTAAGATGTGTTTCCTCCAATAAACTCGAACCTCGCCAGGCTGTTATACTAAGTGTTGAAATTCAGACGTTAGAAGTGAACTGTAGCTCAGACTTCTGGGTCCGCTGTACTTAAGGTAAAGGAACATAGCAGATTCCAGCCCTCCATGGCAGGACTAGTATGTTAATTCCTTTCTTGTTGCTGTGTTAAAATATCATGTCCCAAAGCAGGGACGTTCATTTGTCTTCTGGCTCCAGAGGGCTGGGATCCTCAATGATGGAGAAAGTATATTGACAGGAACGGGGAGCTGGCTGATCACATTTTTTATCCACTCACAGGAGCGAGAAAGGGAACAGGAAGTGGGGGTGAGCCTGCAAACCCCTAAAACCTGCCTAGGTGACATACTTCCTCCAGCAAGCCTCAGTTTCCTAAGGGTCCCCCCCCAAAAACTCCATCAACTGGGAAGTAAATACATGACCCTAGGGGTCATGCTTTTCATTCACGCCACCACAACTAGCCTTCAAACCATACCCAGGAAACTCTGGGACAGTAGTGCCTGGTCCAGGTATCATAGGGCTAAGGAGGGAACTCTTTGCAAAGAAATGAAATCTCAGTTGCAGATGAAGGATGCCTTGTGAATGGTGATGGGGACACAGCCTAACATCTTGGGAAACTAAATGCATTGTCATATAGACCAACACACGAACTCTTTCAAAGAGCTGGAGGAAAGCACATCACACAGTGGAATTTGCTCTTCAGCCGTGGAAGGAGAAAAAAAAATAGTGATGCAGGAATCCTGATCTACTGAGTTAAAGTGTAAAACTTCTCTCCATCAAAAGTGTCCTTGAATCAGTTAAAAGCAAACAGATCTGGGAAGAAATGGCTTTAACCTTTGTGACAACAACCTTTTTAACGCCATGACGCTTCGATATGTGCAAGAATTTATTCCAGTGAGAAGATCAGAAACAATTAAAACAGGGGAAGTGAATAAATCATGACTCATATATACTAGAAAACATGTTTTTTTTTGCGGAAAATATATTGGCACGGGAGAACTCTTAAAGTCTTAAGTATAATAACAGGAGGTTTGAATTATGCTCGATGTAAATGATGCATTTTCTATTCCTGTATCTCTATCTAGTGATTTCTCTCTATATATATGGATGTATACATGCATACAGAAAAATCTATACATAAATGGATGGTGGCACTATGGGTGGCATTAGGTTCTGTATTATCTAAATTATTCCCAGGGAACTTCAGTACTCATCTTCTATTGGTATTAGAACGAATGATCACAAATCTAGTGGATGAAACTATTTGTTGTTTTACAGTTTTGCAGGTCTCATAAGAACACATTCCATCCTGAAGGCCCCCAGGAAAGACTAGTCCCATCCCTGGGAGCTGTCAATACGCCTTGACTCCGTTGGCAATTGTCCTTGGTGTTCAAAGCCAGCAACAGTCAAGCCTGTTCTTCTTATGACCCATCTTCTTGACCCTTCATCTACCTTCAAATCTCTCTCTGATCCAGCGGGACAGAGAAGCTATTTCAAGGACGCAGCCATGGCGGCTAGGTGGAGTCCGCTAATGATTTGGGGATTACGTGTTGGGAAGAAACTACTTGGCCTGCTAAACCCGGTTATTTTCAAGTCTGAAGCACGATTTTGTATTCGGTGATGCAAGCAAACCCATGCAATGTGCATCTCCATGGCCACTGTACTGAATTACTTCACTGGTTGCCGTCATCGAATACCCGATAGAGGTAGCTTCTATAAGAAAGGCTTGAGACCTTAGAGGGCTGTCAGTCTATCCCAGGGGACAAGGCCCGGCAGTACGAGGGAGTAGTATGTTCACATCCTGACAGACAGGAAGGAGAGAACAGCAGATCTGCACACAGTGGACTGCATCATTCATGTAGACATTGCACCCCAAAAGTTTCCCCAGTCTCTCAAAGTAGCACATGCACCCAGGGTACCAAGTGTTCCAAGACGGATGCCTATGTGGGACATTTCATTTGAGCCATGGCAGTAATCATTAGGGACATTTCTTTTTTTTTTCTTAAATTTTTATAAGTGTGTAGATACATATGCATCTCGATGTGAGTATATTCCTGTGAATGCAATATCCACAGAGGCCAGAAGAGTGTGTCAGATGACCCAGAGCTTGTATTACAGGAAGGTGTGAGCAGCTCCACGTGGGTACTGGGAACTGAACTCAGGTCCTCTGGAAGAGCAGCACACATTGCCCTCTTAACCACAGAACCGTCTCTCCAGGCCTGAGACATTTCCATCATCTTCGTCTCTGAGTCCTTGTAGAACAGTTTATAAACCACCACCCAGAGACCAAATGCAGCCTGCCACCTGGGTTTGTAAATAACATTTTCTTCGAATACAACTTATTCCATCCCCCCCAATGTTGTCTGCGTTGTGCTCAACAGCAAAGCTGAATTGTTGCATGAGAAACCATCTGGGCCAGCTTCGCACGCTGACCCTTTCCAGGAAGAAGCTTGCCGCCCCCACGCACACCACATTTCGCAATCTCAAATGAAAACTTTAAGTGGGGCTGTGGCGGTGCTGGCTCTCCAGGGCGTCAACCCCTTCCTTCCCTGTCTTCCAGAGGACCAGAGAGAACCTGCTGTGTGCAGGTGTGCCCTCCGTGGCCACACGGAGTCTATGAAAGCCGCTCTGTCTAGGCTCCCCGAGTGTTACCCTCCTTCTCCTGATTTACCTCGCATCATTTAGGTTAGTACCAATCCCCAGGGACACTCTGAATCTGTCACAAACTGAACAAAAAATAATAAAGTCAAAGTGGCTGCCTACCCGTGTTTTCCTGTGGTTCCGTGGGAGTTCACAGAGAGCGGTGGTGACGCTGGGCTTGAAGGTCCTCGTGCTGCCAGCATCGTGATGCTTGAGCCTCATGCATGGTCACGCAAAGGCAACCGCGGCCCACCTTGGCAGCCAGACTGAGCTGCCAGTGCAAAGGGGAACATCGTCGAATTCATCACACAGCTCACGATGAGAATGGTTGCAGTCACAACGTGTCCCTGCCTGGCTAGTCATCTCCATTAGCACTATTGTTTCCTGCCCCGTGGCCTGGGTCAGAGGTGCTGTTGCTACTAACAGAACTATTTCTTTAAAAAAAAGGGGGAGGGAATACTGCATATAACTTCATTTTAGAGATGACAGTTGAAAACATTGGGGTATGTGCCGGCACTCATGGCGGCACGCATGCCTTTGTCCGTTACGTTGATGCACCCGATGTAGCTCACACTATAAAATACGCGGTCATATAAATATGCCACACCAAGTGTCCTTGTCATCAGTAGCTACACACTTCCTCCTGTCTCTCTTCAGCTTGAGCTGATGGACATGAAGTTCTTAGTTCTGGGGACATGAAGATGAGCGTGTCTTCGGATATGCCCCGACGGCAAAGAGTTCTGCAGGAAAGCGCACGCATGCTCACCTCTTCTGGAACATTCGGCGCCCCTTGGAAACAACCATGGCACCTACCACACACCAGCTGGATTTCAAACCTCTTTTTTTTTTTTACAAACGTGCCTTCAGTTTTCACTTCAAAGCTATCCTGGGAAAACCATGAGTTTTTAACCAAGGAGGAAGCCCAGGGATTTCATGCAGTTTTCTTCTAAGAGAAGAAGCTGGGCTTTGAAACTTGTTCCAATGGCAGAGACTGGCCACTTTCAGGGCCCCATTGTCCCCAGGCATCCTCTCCCTCCACCCACCCACAAGAGACGCATGCAAATGTACACACGCCCCTCATAATTTATTCATAGCATAAGTAAAAGTTCATTTGCCAGCTGCTTGGCTGGCAAAGAATGTGACATTGTGGGGACATTTAAATATTTATTGATTCTGATTGTGTGTGTGGGGGGGTGTGCAGGTTGTTAGATTGCTCGTCCTCAAATCTGAGTCTCACCCTCCCGTGCTGCGCTCTTACCTGTGGTCTGAGTTCCATCAGTTTCCTGGTGGGTCTGGACAGTGGGTGGCCTGGGTTGAGAGCAAGGGAAGGGGGACAATAGCATTGCAGGCTTTGTCGCTCACGCATATGCTCATCACACATCCTCTGTGACAGCTCTAACTGGTGGGTCCCAGGTGTGCCCATCGTCCGTGTACTGGGTAGTTTTGCGTCAACTCGACACAAGACAAAGTCATCTAAGAGGAAGAAACCTCCAGCCAGGCAGTGGTGGCGCACGCCTTTGGTCCCAGCACTCAGGAGGTAAAAGCAGGTGGACCTGTGAGTTCGAGGCCAGCCTGGTCTACAGAGTGAGTTCCTGAACAGCCAGGGCTACACAGAGAAACCCTGTCTTGAAACACAAAATACCTCCATAGGATCAGGAAAGCCTATTGGGCATTTTCTTAATTAAGTGATTGATGGGGGAGGACCTAGCCCATTGCAGGTGATGCCGTCCTGGGCGTGGTGGTCCTGGGTTCTATAAGAAATCAGGCTGGGCAAGCCGTGTGGAGGAAGCCAGTGAGCGGCTCCCCTCCATGGCCTCTGCATCAGCTCCTGCCTCCAGGTTCCTGCCCCGCTTGAGTTCCTGTCCTGTTTGGGTTCTGCCCTGGTTGCCTTGGATATGGACAGTGAAATGGGGGTGTAAAGCAAGTAAACCCTTTCCTCCCCAGCTGGCATTGCAACGATGACCCTGAACAGGACAGCCCATCTCCCGGTTTAAGTGGTATCTCTCCTTCTCTATTGGGCCGGGCCTTCTGGGGGGGTTCTTATTATCTGTACATCCCTGTATCCCCCATTTTATTGTGTTATCTCTTATTTCCAGGGTCCATGAAAGAAAGTCTTTGACCCTGGTGGGCCTGAGCTTTTTCTCGCCTTTATTTGGGTGTGAAGCAACTGATTGTCTTAGCTCTGACACTGAGCAACTCTGCAAACCCACGCATCTCTGTGTCATGGTGGGTGACCTGAGGCAGGACAGCTAGTGTGTGGACAGAGGGGGACACTGCACCACCTCCTTTTGTACCCCCATAGCTGCTCCCGTGTCTGCTAACCTCATGTCTAGTTCACCTCAACAATCCAGTCTTTCCACATCCACCCATCAGTCTACTCTGATTCCTCTTCCTGTCTGTCTATCCATCCTGCGTCTGTCTATACATTCATCCATATACGTTTCTGTAGTCCATTCTTCTGTCCAACGTTCTGCTCATTCTCCCCCCTCCACCCCATTCAGTTCTCCTGACTCCCAACAAACATGCATACCTCACGCATTGGCTTCAGGTTGGAACCTGGAGTCAGGTGCATCTGTCCTTGGCAGGAGCTTATAATCCAGTGGAAGAGGTGCCCCACATAAACCCCACCACCATAGATGGCGATGAGATCAGAGAGCCTGGAATAGAGACTCAGAAAAAAAAAACAGTTGTACAGACCTCGGGAGATGATTCAGTTAAGTCACTACTGTCCAAGCTTAAGGACACGAGCTTAGAACTCAAGCACTGATGTAAAAACAATTCTAGTGTAAGTGTAGGGAGATTCAGGAGCTTGTTTCCCATCTAATTTGACCTATTAGTCTGGGTTCAGACTGCAAAAATTAAGGTTGAAAATACCCAATGTTGACCTGACGTGTGTGTGGTCAAACATGTATGCCACACAGACACACACACACACACACACACAGACACACACACACACACACACACAGAGAGAGAGAGAGAGAGAGAGAGTTTTTAAAAATTAGTCTAAAAATATCTCTTGACTGAATGTGTGAACAAACTCTATCATGGAAATAGCAAAAATGATCTTGAATTGAAGGCACAGTAGCTATTTACATGACACAGAGGGCAGAGAAGGTTGTGGGGGCATCATATATATGTTTAAAGGGCAAGAAATATTTCTCAGTGCGCAGAGTGATCTGGCATGGCTTGGGAAGGATCTGGGGAGAACCAAGGATGGAATTTGGAGAGAATGGCAGCCAATGAGAAGGGGTATATCCAGAAGGAGACATGAATGGGCTCTGGGTCTTGGGTGTCTGTGCACTTTTTCAGAGGCACCGTTTTGATCTGTACCCACATGTGTGGCCCATTCCCAGGTCTTCAGGTTTTTCCTGGAAATTCACTCTTACACAGTTCTGAATGTCACCATGCCTTTTCTTTCCTGTAGAAATTATCATCTCTCTCTCTCTCTCTCTCTCACACACACTCTCTCTCTCTCTCTCTCTCTCTCTCTCTCTCTCTCTCTCTCTCTCTCTCTCTCTCTCTCTCTCTCTCTCTCTCTCTCTCTCTCTCTCTCTCTCTCTCTCCTCCAAGAATGGTTGCCGGACAGAAGACATGCTTCTTTCTTAAGAGCATTAATTTCAGATGACAAACTGCCCTCCGGAAAGGAGTGCCAGTTTATATTCCCGTGACAATGTGTGAGAACGTCAATTTTCCCACATCTCTGCTATTTCGGGGCTTTTGTCAAACTTTTCATCCTTTCCAATATGACGGGTGAAAAACATGAGTCATTTTTTATTTTTACTTAATGATGGGTTTAATTACTAATTAGGTGGGATATGCTTCTCTGTGTGCTGAAGTTGGTGCTTTTTATTTTGTGAGATAACTCGTGGAGCGGACTTTTCCACTGTCTGCTGAGGACATAAATTCTTCGCTTTAGTTTTGAAAATTCCTTTTTCCTGCCTGTCTCCTTCCTTCCTTCCTTCCTTCCTTCCTTCCTTCCTTCCTTCCTCTCTCTCTCTCTCTCTCTCTCTCTCTCTCTCCTTTCCAAGTTTACAGCTGTCATCCTCGTTCTCTTTGTTGGTGTCATTTTAAAGTTTGTGATTTAGTTTTGATTAGGCTCACAGGTGATATGAAAATTAGAACAATAAGAATACAGAATGTAGGTGCTACTTGTGCCCAAGTCTAACACGTTTCTTCTTTATGCGAATTTTCTTAGTCTTAAAACTCTGTGTTGGGATTGGAAACCAGGACCTAAGGCATGCCAAGGGCTTTAATGATGAGCCACACCCCAGCCCAAGTTTCTAGCTGACCCTCTTTTTTATTTCACAGAGTATCTCGCCATGTAGAGTTTCTCAGTATGTAGAGTGTCTCACTGTGTAGAGGGTGTCTCACTGTGTAGAGTGTATGACTGTGTAGACAGTGTCTCACTGTGTGGACAGTGTCTCACCATGTAGACAATGTTGACGGAGATTTGGGCCAAGTCTTACCTCTTGGCTACCTGACTGCCCCTTCCTCTGTGTGAATCTCCTCTGCCTTTGACGCTACGGCCTCAATGTTCTGAGTTCCTCTCCATTTCTTCAAACGTGTGAGCTTTCCCTGTCCATGGGTGTCCATCTGCCAACCTCCCTCCTTCATATAAACATTATGAGCTCAGACTTGAACATTTTCAGAGGCCGGGAACTCTCACAAGCTGGAGAGCCAATACTCTTTGTGAATGGGCGCAGCCACTGGCCTCGGGTGGAGATGAAACTCCAGGACCCGGCAGGATCTCCTGCAGCCTGGCTGCCTTCTCTGATCACCTCAGCTGCTCCAGGCCTATCTATATCAGCTTCAGGTGCTCTGACCTCCTCTAGGCTGGAGAAAGGTCTTCCCAAGAGGCCCTAAAACTGAGGCTTGGGGTGTTATTAGGAAGGCCTCTGTGGCCACCTATCCAATCCATGTCGTTCACTGTGGCTGTGTCCTCTCTCTTTGTGCTCAAGCTTTCCCCAGATGTCCTTCAGTGGGCCTGGGCACCCACATGGTGCCGAGAAAGGACCGCTAATGTGTTGATGCTGCCCTTTCCACAACACTGGGAGGCTCATGATTGGCTGCCGTAGAGTTCAGAAAACTCAGCCCCTTCACCTCCTACCAAAGCGACTTTGTAGACTGTGCTCTCCCCAGAATTTCCCAGGCCCTTAAGCTGAGAGAACAGCTTCTAGTCACAGCCAAATTTTTTTACCTGGCTACTCCCCCATGCACTAACCTGTCCCCCCCCCCATTAGTATCTTTCCCCTAGACTTCCCAGCTGAGGTTCTGGCTTCTAGGAATTCTAACAAAAGTCAACCGTGGAGTTCATGTTTTTCTCTCTAGCTTCTCCATGTCCTGGTGAAGGATTTGAACACACAACCCTATGAAAAAAATGACTACTCATCTAACCCATCAGTGAGGCGGCATGTGGGAGCATGGTCCTTCAGGTAGGCTGAGCAGACACGACTAGAGGCTGGGGGCCTGCAGCAGGGCACGAAAACAGGTGCATAACATGGTGTAGTGCCTGACCTAGAACATCCTTGCTTTGGGCTCTGAGGATACGGTTGAGGATGGGGATGGGGGCGGGGGAAGCTCAGAGAATCCTACCTGGCACTCGGAGTTGAAGCATCTGGAGCTTGTTACACAGGAGTTGGCACAAGCTGGGCATCTTTCCAAGCTCAGAAGGTTCCAGAGAAATTCCAAATGAGGGATGTTTATGAAAACCGCGTCTCCAGATGAGTCCCCACGTTTCCCCGAAGGGGTTCCTTGGGGTCACCGTCTACATCCAGTTTCCACACAGTATCTGCTTGTATCAGAGATGCGTCCAGCCTCCAGGAAGGGAGTGGTACCTGTGGTCTTGTGTTGTTTGGTGACCTGCAACACTGAGAGCATCATCTCCATCCCCACCCAGCCTGATCTATGACATCATTTCCCCACAGGCTCTAAGGGCTTCGGAGACAGTTCCACTCTCTGAGATGAACTTGATGGACCTCTTTCAACCTTGTGATTGTGTGCTCACCTCTAAGAGACTATGAAGACACAGGGCGCTTGCCCAGTCTGCCAAGGGGCTGTCAGGCAGACGGGGCTGCCTCCCCCAGCTCCCATATGAACCCCTTAATCAAGGGACACTTTGCACCCCAGCCCCCACATGAACCCCTTAGTCGAGGTATGCTTCAGCCTTTTCACAGATGTGATGCCCATCACCTTGGCAAAGGACACGCCTGACTTTCTCTGGGAGAATGGACTGCTCTCTTTACGGCCGTGTTCCTTTGGCTATTTTGATTTGCATATTCGAAAACAACTGGAAAAGCAATTAATTCAAATCTAAATAACTTCCATGCTCAGAATTATGTTTATGGGCTTCCAGAAGACAAATTTATGGGGATGTCTGGGGACCAGGCTTCTGACACCAAATGAGCATCAATCTCCCCTGGGACGGGCTGAGGGTTTATTTCTGAAACTGGTGCGGAGTGAGGGAGCAGATACGGAGTGTGTGAGACCTAATGATAACCATGCCCTTCAGCGCTCTCACGGCGCTATGCCTCTGGAGGCGGTGGTCATGGCCTTCCTTACAGTTCTGAATGGGGGCTTATCTCAAAAGACCATCTCGCAGAGAGAAGACACTGGGTTACTTACAGTCCCAGGGAGGGGTCTGACATGATTAGCCCACCTTCCTTCCTCCCTCCCTCCCTCCCTCCCTCCCTCTCTCTCTCTCTCTCTCTCTCTCTCTTTCTTCCTCCTCTTCTCTTCCTTTCTTCCTCTCTTTCTTTCTATACAAGAGCAATTACACAGAAAGGGCAGACTGCCAATGCAATAATTGAGAAACACCTGGTGAAAGTGTCTATTAAATGATGATAGCTTTCTCCTCCCCAGTCTTTATCCCCTAGAAAGGATTTTTTTAAAGGAAGCATAAAAGAAGCAACGACCAATGCAGGGAAAGAGGGGAGGAGCAGACAAGGGAGGTGACTGGTGGAGTCAGAGGCTGGTTGCCCCAGTTGCTAAGAGCAGAGCTGTGGGAGAGCAACACCAGGACCACTGGGCCACCCAAGGAAGACTATACACCAAAGTCAAGTTTGACTTGATTCCGACTGGAAACAAAGCAGTCCAGTTCACAGGGGTCATAGCATCCTCAGGGCTTTTCCCATTGCCAGCAGTCCGGCATCATTCTCCAGTCCCCTTCCCCTCTGAGCCGTTAACATCCCTTCCATCCTAGCTGGTACCCATGGGGCATGGTGTCAGCAGATTACGGAATAGCTCACTGCTGCTGGTTGAGGGATCTCACATACGTTTCTCTCTGGATTCGCTCCGTCTCGTTAGCATCGACGATAAGTACCAAAGGTGAGTGGAAGCGTAAGGTCAAATTTCAGGATCCACACGGGCATGGATTCTTCTCTTACAATTGACCCACCCCACCCCCAATTTTTTTTTTGACTAAAAGGCCTCCAGTGTGGATGTCATTTCTCGGCTGCTCACAGAACCTTGAGGGCATTACTTCAGTTTCAAACGTTGCTTACTTTATTTCCGTTACGGCCCAGCGTATGTGGTCACATGTACAATGAGAGTCTGGGGTTTGTTCTTTTCTGGGTCCATCTTGTTAATGTCTGCAGGGGTTAACACCTCTAAAGAGTTCAGTTTCCCAAGGACGCTGACATGGCATGTCCTGATCATCTTTCTTTCCCTTTTTCTAGTCAGAACACTCCAAACCGATCAGTTAGCTCTACACAAGTTCGTCGTATTTCTTCTATTTTCATGACTCTTCACTTCTACAATTCTTCATAGGCAGAAGGAATACCCCGGGCTGGTTCACTGACCATCGTTTCCTTGTGAAGTCAACTTAGAGTTAAATGAACTTTTCTGTGTGCACATTTCCAACATAAAATGAACACATGACATGGATTTACCACAACACACACAGAGCAATGCTTTAACATGAAAATGCTTCCTGGTTGCTATCTCTTTATGGTCAAATACACCTTGCATCTTTATCCCCGGAAGCTGTAGGTCTCCTCTGTATTAATACAACTTTCAAAACTTGAACATGTCTGTCTTACGACTATAGCACATGACCCTGTGAGGTCAGCTTCTTTCACTGATGATTATGAAGGCCATTCGGGTTTTCGCATGTTTTAGCAAGGCATCTTGTTCATTGCTGACTAGCATTTCAGTGTGTGGATGCACCATAGTTTATTCATTTACATTTCTCTGGATTCAAGTTTATAAACTGTTTATTTGATAGACACATGTTTACAAAGTTTACGTTTTTTTTAAAAATAAAGAGTATGAAATTTATAGGCGATATTTAAGTATATTTACAGGCTACAGTGGTGGCTCAGTGTTTCAAAGAACATACTACGCTTGCATACAATCCAAGTTTGATGTCTTGCAACCACTTCCTGTGACTCCAGCTCCAGGGAATCTAATTTCTCTGCGTCTGCACTCACATATACACACCCACACGCAGACAAGCAATTAAAGATAAAAGCAAAATTGTTAAGCGCATTTCCAAGTGTGCAATAGACTCTATACAATTTCTTAGAGTCATGCTATCATTCTGGAGCCTAACAGCAATGTAAAAGAACTTCAGGTGGCTTTCATCGTCCCTGAAGTTTCATACTGTATTCAATTTTAATATCAGTGATTCTGATAGATGTGGCTAAACACAATTGTGAACCAAACCATGGTAAACACACCAAGGAAATGATCACTACTACAATTAAATCCATGCTGCCATAATCTAAGAAACATACATATTTGAAAGATCAGGGTAAGGCATTAAAAAAATAGAAATGATTAAAAGAAATTCAAAGGATAAATGCAGAGATGCTCAGGTGGGTGACAGACAGTATGGAAAACAGGAGAGCAGGTATACAAAATGCAAGTGTTAAATGCCAGCCTAAAAAAGGACATGGCTTCCCCGTGCTGGCAAAAATCTGCAGACTCCAAGTGCTGAGACAAGTTACACTACATTAGTGAAAGAGTTTGCATGCTCACAAACGAAGAGTTGATCTAACCAATCTTTATCAGTAAAGAATCAGGAGTCACATATTGGGGTAAGAGCGTGAAAGACAGAACGGGGAGCATAAGGAGCCGAAGGTACTTGCTTCCTATCTCTTCATTCTTCTGTCCAAAAGGAGCTGATGTCCTCTCTCCTCTCTGCCTACAGTCCTCCAACCCTCTATGTTTAATTTAGGTCACCTAGTGGCTAGCTCCACCCTCTTATTGCAAGCAAGCTCTATTTGTGAGAACCCAACCAAAGTACCACACGGCACACAAAACACATCGAGAGCCCCAGGGAAGACTCATGGGTCTCACAAGTAGGAAGCGTGGCCTGCTGGCACCAGACTTCTACAATCCCAGGAGCTGGATCTCCAGGGAAGTCAAAGGAAACGCTCGCCTCAAAGGATCTGTGACGAGCACAGAAATCACATGTCCAACAGGGGGAAAATGTCCTCAAGAATTTAGTCCCTCAACCGAAGAGTGGATAGAGAAAATGTGGTACATCTACACAATGGAGTACTATTCAGCAGAGAAAGTAATGGAATCATGAGATTCGCAGGCAAATGGATGACACTAGAAGAAACCATCCTGAGTGAGGTAACCCAGTCACAAAAAGAGAAACATGGCATGTACTCTCTCATATATGGATTTTAGACATAGATCTGGGGAGTGCCAGCCTACAATCCTATGGCCAGAGAGTCTGGGAAACAGAAACTTCATTTAGTGGCTGATCGAAGAAGAGGCAGACTCCCTTGGTTAAGTACTGAGCTGAACTCAAGAAAGCCAGTAACAGAGAGGGAGGACTGATGATCAAAGGGATTAAGACTGGGCTGGTTTAACCCCCAGAAACAGCTGACCAGACAAAGGTTAACTCTTGAATCCCAGGCATCACCTGGGAATCCAGCATGGGACTGATCAAGACCCCCTGAATCTGGGTGTCAGTGAGGAGGCCTAGGTAAGCTATTGAACCTTGGGCAGCAGATCAGTACCCATCCCAAGTATACACACGGACTTTGGACTCCCATAGAACAATGTGAGGTGCACTCTCACCCTGAACTCTTGGGGGAGGGTCTAGGCCCTGCCCTATATGAAATGACAGACTATGGACACCCTCATGGAGGGCCTCACCCTCCCTGGGGGAATGAGTGGATAACAGGGGTGGGGGTGGGGGGGAGGGCACGGGAGGAGGAGAGGGAAAGGGAGAGGGACCTGGAACTGACTTGTGAAGCAACCTTGTTTCCTATCTAAATTTAAACTGGAAAATAAAATAAAATAAAAAATAAGATTAAAAAAATAGAAAGCACATTGGACCGGCTTCCTCCGCATTCCGTCCTGATCTTTCTTTCTTGCAAGCTGCATTTTGTAAAGGGGCACCGTGAAAAGCCACAGAAAGCAACGGGTGTTCAGACAGGTGAAACTGTTTAAGCCCGTTCTATGGGTGAACGAGACGAGGAGGGCCAGAAAGCATGCCACAGCTTACATCAGAAGCCAGAGGAGCTCAGAGGAGAGCAGAGGGGAGTGAGTGGTATGGCCTCACACACTTCTGGCTGAAGAACTCTAGGTTGGGAACAATGAAGGTAGAGACAGGGCGTTAGGAGAGGGACGTAGAAAAGGAAATTGCCCCCGCACAACAAAACACACTAACAGTAAGGCAGAAAGTAACATGATCAAGCAGCAACATAGACAGATGAGAAGGACCACCGGCAGGGCCCCCTAGTCCTGTGGTGATGAAAGCCACCAGCTTCTGCAGCTCCTTGGCGCAGGTGAACGGGCTACAGCACCTGCTAAGTTGCAGACTGGCAACTCTCATGGTCAAGCAATGAAAGTCCACTCGTGGATTCTTTGCAAAAAAAAATCACCCAACGAAGTGATAAAAACTGTAAACATGGAAACTGTGTACGTAGTTTCAAAAATCTCAGTCTTAAAAAGTTGTTACCTTTTCCCCAACGAGTCGATCTATACATTTAATGCAATGCAATCCAAAGATGTCAAAAAAATGGGTGGGCACAGATCTTATCACTTTGACAAGGTTTCTGGAAAATGAGAGTGCCAAGCATGGGCTGTCACTCTTGGCTGGAAGGACTCGCCCATCCTCCTATCTGCAGCCAGCTCCTAATAAGTCCCAAAAGCTCAACAGACTAGAATAGAAAAATCCACAAATAAACGCATTATTGCAGAGCGACAGAGAGAAGCAGATTTTTTTAAATAAATAGTCCTAGACCAAAGTGATATTCATGTGGAAACAAAAATTAAAATTTGATCCCCACATCTATCTTTCCACCCCCAGACACCAACTTTGGGTGGATTATAGAGCTAAATATGTGCAGCAAAACCATGAAGCGCGTAGAGAAGAATGCAGGAACATATGTGCAACTTTTGCTGTGGGAGAATCTCTCCGAATCTGATACAAACTATAATAATATAATAAAAGAGAAACAGATTGATACGTTTTATCACATTAAAAAAATGCGAAGTTTCATATCGAGGCAGGACTCAGAAGCAAAGCCAGGAAGTGGGTATGTTAACATTAGCAACATCCAGGATATTCTAGCCAGAATATGGGGCACATTGAAAATACACATAGGTGCAAACGCATGTATTTAAATACAGCCTGTGAGGGTTGGTTTTGATCGTTGATTTGGTGGGTTTAGGGTGTATCAGGGACCGTGAAACACACCTGTGTGTTCATGGGAGGAGTTTCCAGGGTGGACTGACTGACTGACGTTTGCTACAACAATGACATGGAAGGGGAAGGCTTGCTCTGGGTGTGGGCAGCATCTGTAAGAACAGAAGAGAAGTTGGTATAAGGCCATGTGGCTCTAGGCAAGCTCCCCAATTTTGAGGGAGTGCTTCTGTTTGGAGCTGTGGACCACTGACACCATTTAAAAAGGCAATAAGTAAGGATTCCTCTAAGCTGTAGCAGTAACTCAAGAGCAAGCTCGATGGTGCTTTCAAAGCAAACATATTTTAATTTTCCTTGTAGCCACGGCAAAAGAGAGGGGCTGTGTTCATGGGACCTTGAGGAGACAAGGTTGGAGAGAGACACAGGCTCGGGCCAAACCTAGCCATGAAAGGAGACTCTGAAATATTCCTGTATGCTCCCTGCTCAAGAAAGGGAAGAGTCCACATCCAAAGAGGGATGGAGAGTCAGACATACACTCGTCAGTGATTATCTGTTAGGTTGGATTGATGCATTAAAGGAACAGCCCTTGGGTGACCCTGTCACCGGAGTCTCCCAATCACAGCACTGCGTTCCCGTGGTTGAGTAAGAACCTGAAGATCTAAACTGGACAGGAGAGAGAGCCAGATGGCTGATACTCTGTCTATAGACACAAGTCTTTTTCTCCAGTCAACTCACTGGTTACATGCCTGAGCCGCAACTGGGCCAACACTTTCAGGCAAGAAGGCTGTGGTTAAGTGCCCCTTGAACTCCTACTTTGTGATAGAACACTACCGGCCAGTGAGCTGTCCCAGTGTGTGTGTGTGTGTGTGTGTGTGTGTGTGTGTGTGTGTTAGAGAAAGAGAGAGAGAGGGAGAAAGAGAGAGATAACACTAATGGTCAGTGAGGTTTCCCAATGTGTGTTTGTGTGTGTGTATGTGTGTGTGTGTGCAAGAACACTAATGGCCAGTGGGTGTCTCAGTGTGTGTGTGTGTGTGTGAACACTAATGACAAGTGAGCTGTGTGTGTGTGTGTGTGTGTGTGTATGAGAACACTAATGGCCAGTGAGTGTCTCAGTGTGAGCGTGTGTGTGAACACTAATGACCAGGGAGCTTTTCCAATTACTATGGCCAGGCGCTCTGAAGTGGTTCCCAGCCTATACAATCTTCCCCTCCCATTTTCTCCAGTCTGTGGACACCTGCTATTACCTATGAGTACCCTGAGAAAGAAACGCCTTGGGAAGCGAATGGAGAGATGAAGAATGTGTGTGGAGAGGGGCGGAATGGAAGAGGACCGTGAACAGGAGGGAGAGGAACCTGGGACTCGGGTGGGAGAGTCAGGGCAGAGGGTGCTGTGGTGGTGTGGAGAAGGCAGGTACCTCTTCCCGACCCCAGAGAAACCCACAGAGTGTCTTCAAGGAAAGCACTGGACTTGCAGCTAACTGGGTACCTATTTTTTTTGTTTGTTTTTTTGGTTTTTTGAGACAGGGTTTCTCTGTATCGTTTTGGAGGCTGCCCTGGAACTCTCTCTGTAGACCAGGCTGGCCTTGAACTCACAGAGATCCTCCTGCCTCTGCCTCCCAAGTGCTGGGATTAAAGGCGTGTGCCACCAACGCCCGACCGGGCACCTATTTTTAAAAGAAACTTGTTAAAGGAGTGACGACTTTGGAACGTTCGGGCGGCACATGTGACTGAGTTGAGTTTTCCAAAGAGTTATATTCAACGTCCAAAATTTACATAGTATGGAATACTAATGGACAGCAGAGAAATAATGGATGGAAGTCCTAGAACGATTTTTTAAAAAATGAAGGAAAGGAACGCTGCAGATACTCCCGCCAAAGATGGCAATGCCCCGGAAGGATCCACATGGTCTCAGTGTTCTACAGTAGTGCTGGGAGGATGCGGAAGGGTGTGGCAGAAGGAGGATGCAGGAGGGTGTGGCAGGAGGAGGATGCTGGAGGGTGTGGCAGAAGGAGGATGCTGGAGGGTGTGGCAGAAGGAGGATGCAGAAGGGTGTGGCAGAAGGGCCACCTGCCAGGGTGACCAAAAGCCGTCCATCATGATGGCACCAGTTGCCGCAGAGCCACAGATGGAAGCACTTGCAGGTGACTATCACCTGCAAGGAAGTGACTCACAACTCCCTGGCGTTCCTGGTGGAAAAAAAACGGCGCGGGCGTGTTCCTCCTTTTACTCTTTTCTGTGTTTCCAAGTCAGGGCCAGGAGTCTACTCTTACCAGCACTGGAATACGGGTTTCTATAGCTGGAGTGTATAAAAGAGAATGGGACTATAGAGGCGATAGACAAAGGAAAAGCCTCCGTGTTCTCCTGGCAGACAGAGGTCTATTATTTACTCCATGGGTTATGCTGTTTCTTATTATGGTAATAATAAAGGTGAGGATGATGAAGGAAGAGGAGGGTCTAGAGGAGCAGGAGGAGGAAGAGGAGAATGAGAAGTTGTGTGTGTGTGTGACACAGAGAGAGAGAGAGATGACAGAGAGAAAGAAAGAGGGAGGGAGGGAGAGGGAGAGAAAGTTATAAGCATATATGTGCACATTGTGGGTAGCGTGTGCCCATGCGTGCTCCTGAGGGGGACGGAGAATATCAGGTGTCATTCTCTGTCACTCTGCCTTATCTGCTTGAGACAGTGTCTCTCACTCCTCCTAGAGTGAGCTGTGTTTCAGCAGGGCTGCCTAGTCAGCAAGCCCCCACCACCCTGCTGTCTCCATCTCACTCTGCCCTGCCCTTGGCAGTGAGGTGACAGGCATATGTGGCCAGGCCCAGGTTTTATGGGAATGCCTGGGACCCAAGCCAGGGCCCCGTGTTTGCATGGCAAGTGTTGTTACCCAGCGTTTCCGCCGCCCCTTTGTGTGTGTGTGATACGAGAGTTCTTAAGACACACGCTGCACTGAAGGACCAGAACCCTCACCCCCATGCTTCTTGTCCCCGTTGCTCTTGCCACGTAATAAAGTTCGTCCCCTAAAGCATCGGTTCCTACCCATACCCCATGTGACCTCATAACAGGCTCACAACAGAGACACCATTCTGACCTTAAATACTAGCATGTAGGCCCGACACCTGCCGAAATGGAGCAAAGACTTAGTCAACAAAGAGCTGGCCCACAGTTCGAGGAAAGTCCCTAAATGTACTAATTTTGTATTTTTGGCTTCTTTAGTTCTTGCTAACTGAAGCATTAGGAACCAAGATATGTTTTCAGCGCATAAAAGTCAAAGGGCTGTTGAGACTCGGGGCTGCATGATTTGGACAAGTTTCCCTGTGGCAGCTGCTGTCTTCTGGCAATAAAAGCTTCCTTTGCAGTTTTGAGAGTGCCCATGCGGGACTCTGATGGGCCTACCATGCAACAACTAGCTTTGAAGGTGAAAACAGTGCCGTGTGACCTAGGCTGAAGTTCCAGGAAACTTCCTCATTTTGGCTTGCACTCTTTGGCTTTGACTTCTACCGGAAGTGCACGCCTAGCCTAGCCTGCTGGAGGAAGACATTGGGTCATCCAGGACCCCCGCTCCAGAGAGTAGAGGATAAGGCAACCTGCAGGGCTGACTTCCAGGATCTGAAAGGACCAGGGGCAGCCTTCAGGAAAGAGTAGGTGGCAGCACATTCCTGACGAATGAAACCAAAGGAAATGGTAGCTGTGTCAAAAAGCTGATAGAGTGTCACCAAGTCTGTGGTATGTCTGGGCCCCTCCTTTTGCTGTGGGGTGGGTGATGGGAGGAGGCCCCTCACAACCCTGGGAGTTGCATGCTAAGCTTGTATCCAAGCCATGATAGACCCTGTGCCCACAGATTCAATCAACTGGGAATCAGAAGTATTCAGAAATACTCGCATCTGCGTTGAGCATGCATCATTCAGTATATGATACAAAACAGAGCCGTCGTTTCTCAGGGTGTGAGCACGTTTATGGTACTAGTGATTATGTATAATATATATGTATACATTTATGTATACACACACGCACATATTTGTATATATGTATATTACACTATAGGGTCAGTGATCTAGCAATGACGTAAATCATAAAGGACGAGGTAGGCAGATTACAAGTAGGGACTGTACCATCCTATGGACTAGAACATCTGTGGACTTTGACCTCGAGGTCAAAGTCCAAGGGTCAACACCTATGGATCCCGAAGGACCATTCTACCTGTAGGTATTTGGACTACTACGTATGTTCTCCGTCACCTTACTGATATGATAGGCTTGTATGTTGTTACGAGACTTTCAGATGCCTGGGGGGGAGGCATCTTTAGAAAAAAGCCCTTTGCAGTGATACGCGGGTTGATTCTGGGCACAGGAGTCAGAAGCTCAGGGGTAGCCATGCTCTTAAGTCTGTGGGCAACCAGAGTCCCTGGGAATATGTGTGGAGAGACGCCCCCACAGTTAAGAACACTTGGTGCTTGCGTTGGTTTGAAGGAAAATGGTCCCCAAAGGAGGTGTGGCCTTGTTGGAGGCAGTGCACACTGTGGGAGCAGACTTCGAGGTCTCCTATGCTCAAGCTACACCCGGCTGTGAGACACAGTCTCCTGCTGCTGCCTGTAGATCAAGATGCAGGGCTCTCGGCTCCTTCTCTGGCCCCGTGTCTGCCCGCACGCTGCCATGCCCCTCCATCTCCGTGGTGACAACGGGCTAAAACACTGACACGGTAAGCCAGCCCCAGTTAGTTAAATGTTTTCTTTTATAAGAGTTTCCGAGGTCACGGTGTCTCTTCACAGCAGTAAAAGCCCCAACTAAGACAGTGTTGGGGCCTAGCCCCCACAGGGTCTCTGAGTTGTTTGTCAGCTGACAGCCACAGGTGCATCCTGTTTTCTAGTCCTGGCTTACTGCTCCTGCATTACCCCACTGACATCAACATCTAGCAGGAGGAAAGCACGCTCTCTTCCACCTGGGGTTTTTCCACTATGCTGTAAGCCTATATATAAGATTTCTCCCTCCTACAAGAGACTTCTTAGCACTTACAATAAACTCTCTCTCTCTCTCTCTCTCTCTCTCTCTCTCTCTCTCTCTCTCTCTCTCTCTCTCTCTCTCTCCTGGCAATAAAGGCAGCTAGACGTCTTGTCTTTCTTTTCCTGATACCCTGGACTTGCTTGTGGTGTGGGTGCGGCAGACAGTGGTCTTGCCAGGGATCCAGGTCCAGCTTGCAGCACCCTCGTAGCTGGCTGCTCAAGACCATCTGTCAATTCTGGCCCCAGGGACCTGATGCCCTCTTTTGACCTTTGTAGGCACTGCATGCACATAGGGCATAGACATGCATACAGGAGAAACGCCCGTATGCATAAAAAAATAAAAACTTCAGAGACAGAGAGAGAGAAAGAGAGACAGAGAGAGAGAGAGAGAGCATTGACAGCAGACACCATGGAGTTGGAGAAACCTGAGGGAATTCACTGCAGGTGTTCAAAGACTGAGTCTGGACTATCTGGTCCCCATAGTGTAATACTGCAGTCGCTGGTTGTAAATGATATTAAAGTAAAAGCTTAAAAGTCCTCACTCAGGTCCTTAGTCTCCCTGGCCACACCCCTTAACCCATAGCAGCTACTATGGGACAAGTATCAAAATGACCCTAACAGCGTAGGAGTGCACTGCTTCTGTGGGCGGGGGGAGGGGGGTCCTGGTGTGCTGTGTCGATGGAGAGAAAATGGCCAATAAAGCCAGGATGCAAGGACATGGGCTGCATGGTCCCTGGTTGCCATGGTTCTAGAGGGTCAGAGTTGAGGCCCCATCCTTCCCTACACCCCTCTCCACACAGAGGCCAGAGCTGAGAGTCCTCCCTCCTTCCCTACAATCTGCTCCACACAGAGGGCCAGAGTCAAGGGGCCATCCTGTCCATACCCCACCCCACACAGAACACAAATTCTTCCCCCACACCTGACGCCTCTGCGGCCTTATTTTTACATGTCCTACCCTTATTACACGACACCCACCTACCAAAAAGAATGTTTCCACCATTTGGAAAAAAATCCCTTGCAAGGAAAGTCCAGATGTGTGCACAGGGTTCCCGGTGATACCCAGTCTTAGTACATTGAGTTTAATCCAAATCTATTTTGAAAACAGCGGTTTTGATTGTTGTAAACTGCAGAACACATGGAGGATCCCTGGAGAAACAGATGTTGGATCTTCCGATAGCGGAAAAACAATCCAAAAAAATTCTTGTAAATATGAGCAAACTTGACTAATCGAGTATTTGGCACTTAGGGAGGCAGGCATGCAACATGGATGTCATTTGGCGTTCTAAAATAGTGGCACGAGTGTCATTAAAGAAGAAATATTCTTTTGAATGTCTGTTATTTAGTTTTAAAATGAAAAATATTGAATAGTTAAACTTTATTAAGTGTAAAATTGGTTTTCAGAGTGCTTCAGAATGGCAGCTACCGGGAAGCAAAACTTGAGAAGCCACTGAAAGCAGCTGGTCACAGAGAGGGTGCGGGGCGGGGACGGAAGTTTTAGAGCCCTCTCAAAGCGGGCCTCAGAGCTCATGGGTCTTTTCGGTCTGAGGGCCATTCTGGGCTCCTACCCCATGGGTGCTCCGCAGCTGTGCGGCCTTAAGATGACAGACAGACCCGTAGCTGAGTGTGTCTCAAACCAGATATGAGGAATATGTGTGGTCCAGAGAGTGACTGCATGGCCAGCATTGTCTCTCCACTCCTGGTTTGTGGTAGCATTTTCTGATTTCTTTTCGTTTTTTTTAGCGTGTGGTGCTCAGTTCCTTTAAGGAAGGAAAGATGAAGGTGTTTCGTGGAGGTAGGGGGTGGCAATAATTCCGCAGGCCTCTTTCTCTTTGCCTGCTAAGGATAACTGTTTTTTTTTTTTTCCTTCCTCCCGGCCTTTCTGCCTTCCCACCCTCCATTTCCCCCTAACTTCCTTCCTACCTAACTTCCTTCCCTCCTAATTTCCTTCCCCCGCCCCCTCCCTTTTTCTCTAACTTCCTTTCTCCCTCCTTCCCTCCTAACTGCCATTCACAGGTGTAAGAAACCCAGAGGGCACGTGACCTCCAGTGTGGAACTTGGTGGGCTGTGTGGTGACCCCCGTACCTTTGCTTTGCTGTTGAATGGGAGGAGACAGTGTTTATCAACAGGCTTTGGAAGTTAGGGACAGAGTCAGGAGCCAAGGTGATCATTTATAGGGGTCACTTTGGCATCCTTCCGGCTCCCCTCACATGCAGCTATGCTTAGCTTCCCAGTAGGGGAAGACAGCACGTTGTGCCTCTATCCCTCTCCTTTACTGGGCTGCAGAGATCTGCTCAGAACCTGTCACTCTTTTCACTCTTCAGCCTTCCAGGAACAGCACACTGGCTGTGTGTGCTTCTTTGCAGCCCCTGAAGTCAGCCCAGCGTCTTTGAGTTGTAGACACCAAAGACAGCGGTGCAGATATCCAGGTGAGGGATCCGGGGCTCTCTCTGCTGCCGTTCGAATCTGGTTCAAACATGTCCCTCGAAGGTTCGTGTGTTAGAAGTTTGACCTCAGCTGGGCATTGGTGGCGCACGCTTTTAATCCCAGCACTAGGGAGGCAGAGGCAGGCGGATTTCTGTGAGTTCGAGGCCAGCCTGGCCTACAGAGTGAGTTCCAGGACAGCCTCCAAAGCCACAGAGAAACCTTGTCTCAAAAAAACCAAAAAAAGAAAAAAAAAAAAAAAGAAAAAAGAAGTTTGACCTCAAGAATGGAAATGTTAAAAGGTTGCTAATTTAATGTTGCCAGTTCCTTCTGAAATGTTTCTTTTTTATGAAAGACTTTTGTTCTTCCCACACACGGTGGGCTTGTCTCACCACATGGCTCCCCGTCTCTGTCAGATACGTGTTGGTTGTGGTACCATTAATCATCCATTGCACGCTGCATAGACTTTGAGCTCCCAGCCTCTCAGACTGTGAGTGGAATAAAACCTCTTTCCTCCTCCGTGAGAATACAGCCTCGGGCATGTTGTCACAGCTGTGAGGAAACTAACCAAAACAGTTGTCCAGTCAGCTTTGGGATAGCTGTGCCTTTATTAGCCCCACCCCGAAATAATCCCGCTCACGACTGTACCCATGTTAAACATGGAGTCGAATAGTTCTTATGTGGTTTCTTTCACACCATGACTTCAATTCTGCGTTGGTGCATTAAATGACCTCAGCCAATTCTCAGCTTTTTTCAACCCACCAATTTTGTCAAGGTCCTTATTTAAAGATTCACTTACTTCTTCCTTTGTCTATGTGGGTGAGTGTGTGCCTATGTGAGCTTGTGTGTGCGTGTACGCCTTGCATGTGGGTGCTCACAAAGGCCGGAGGACGGTGTCACGTTGGGTCTAGAAATGGAGTTACAGGTGGCTATGAGCTGCCATGTAGATGCTAGGAACTGGATTGCGCCTAACCGCTGAGCCATCCCTCCAACCCAGTCAAGGTGAATTTACCAGTCCCCTCCCATGAGTGATCTCCACCCTGATCGGGACTAAACTTTCCGAAGTGTGCAGTCAGGCTTGCTAGCGCTCCTGCTTCTTCTGGAAACACAAACGAAGCGGCCTAGCTGTTTGCTATGGATCTACGTTTACAGTTTGCATTTTCGTGAATCGTTAGAGTAATAATTACCGAATCCCTATACTAAAGAAAAACAACCCAGCGAATAAATACCAGGTCGCATCTCTATCCACACACGCGTTAGCTTTCTGTAGACACAGAAATTTGATACTGTCACTGAAATTATCCGCCGCCACTGAAACGAGATAAATAACAAGCCCTGTGGCATTTGTTCACGCCACGAAAAGAAAAAATAAAACGTAGTACTCGTTTCCTATGGTGAACGTGGTCACTCGAAACTGTTTTGCGTCAGCTTCTAATTAGCAGTGAACTTCTGCCAGGTCCCAGTCCAAATCCCAAAGTTCACTTTTGCACACACTCTCTGGCTCTGAGTGGAAGGGAGGAGAAGCTGTAGTCTGAGGAACCCAGGCCACTGGAGGCGGCCTCTTGCAGGGACTTACCCGTGACACCCACCAGTCCGTCCGTCGCGCCCCCCCCCCACTAACCACTGGACTTCACAGTCTGTTCCTCTGGGCAAAGCATTGGTGAGTGTCTCCCAGGCTGGGTAGAGTGAAGACGTGCCCCGTGTCCCGCTCAGCCTACTTTGGAGTTCAAGTGCACGGGTAGGCCACGCGTGCGCGGAGAAAGACTGATGTCAAGCGCCTTGCTCGATCCCTCTCCACCCTCCACGCTGAGTGAGAGAGGGTCTCTCACCGAGCCCAGGCTCTGGGGCTCGGCTCAGACGATGCTCTGCCCTCTTTCTCCTGCATGCTGGGACCGTGGGCTGGCTGCCATGCTCGCCGGGGTTTGGTTGTTCTTGGGAACACATATTCTTTCCCCTCATGCTTGCACAGCAAGTGATTCACCCACTGAGATGGGCCATCTCCACCTCCTAGTTTTTAGGTTCTTCTACTTATTTACATAGTCTTGTAACTCTCTCTCTCTCTCTTTCTCTCTCTCTCTCTCTCTCTTTCTGTGTGTGTGTGTGTGTGTATACACGAGGAAGTCAACAAACAGCTTATTGGAGTCAGTTCTCTCCTTCCACTGTGGGCTCTGGGGATAGAAGTTGGTCTCGTTGGTCGCACAGCTTTGGAGCAAACACCTGCACCCTCTGAGCTTTCCACTCTGCTCCTAAGCTTATTGGCCTTATTTTGGGAAGATTTGGAACCTTCTGGACAGCGGGGCTTGGCTGGCCAAAAAAACGGGCCATTAGGAGTGGGCCTTGGGAGCTTATAACCTGGTCCTTGGTCCCGCCTTTGCTTGGCTGTTCTGCTGTGACATAAGCAACTTCTCTGTAGTGAATGTTCCGTCACTATGGACCGAGGTTCGCCGTCACGGCCCTCCTCACGATGATCCAAGGCCCTCTGCGACTCGGCCAAAACAAATGTCTCCTCGCTTGAGCCGTTCATGCTGTGGAATAATTTTTTTGTACAATGTGAAGAAGTGTTACTCTGGTTGGATTAACAGAAAGCTGAACAGCCAATAGCCAGGCAGGATTTCTAGGCTCAAAGGAAGCTGAATATGAGGAGACACTGAGGAATCAGGAAAGCGGAATGGACGGTACAAAGATGAGGTGAACTAGCCTTGGGGCAGCACATAGCTCAATAGAAATGGGTGAAGTTGTAAGAGCTGGCTAAAAACAAGCCTGAGCTACCAGCCTAGCTTTCATAATTAATAACAAATCTCCATGCCATGATTTGGGATCTGGGTGGCCAGACAGAGAAAGGCTCACAACGTGTTTACGTCAGGCATGTTAATCACGGTGAAGCCTTTGTAATAGCCATTGGGTAAGCTCCCCATAACTATCAAAGTTGAAGTGTGACTATCAAACTCAATTGATTTTGCTTTTCTGTTTCTGCGATAAACACCATAACCAAAAGCAATGTGGGGAGAAACATGGTCACGCAGGTTATAGGTCACAGGGCAGGAATCTGGAGTCAGGGAGTTATGCAGAGACCCTGGACAAACACTTGCTTACCTGCTTACTCTGTGTTTCTCTCAGTCCTGCTTTTTTATACAATCCAGGACCCCTCCCCCCTTAGAGAACAGTACCATCTCCTCCATTAATCCTCAATCAACAAGTTCCCACAGACTTGCCCGCAGGCAAATCTTACGGAGGCATTTTCTCAACTTGAGAACTCCACTTCCCAAATGACCACAGCTTGTGTCAAGTTGACCTAAACCAATAAGCACAGGCTTCCCTCTTCAGCTTGAAGGTGAGAGCACGGCGCTGAGAGAGGCCAGGGGAACTCAAGGCCAACAACCTGGAGGCAGGCAAGACCTGAAGAAAAAACTGTATCTGGAGGTTTCTGTCCTGCCTGATCCCATAGCTGCTTTGCCCCCAAATAAACACACGGATGCTATAATAATTGTTAAAATGTTGGCCAATAGCTAGGGCTTTTTACTGGCTATCTCTTTCTTAATCATTAACCCGTAACTACAAATCTATGTATTTTTACGTGGTCTTATCTTACCAGAGAACTCCTGGTGCCTGCTGTCTTCCCAGACTCTACATGGTGCCTCCTCATGGCCTCTCTCTCCTCTCTCCCCAGCATTACCCTTGCCTCCTAGTCCCCCCTATTTTCCTGCCTCTATCGGCCAATCAGTGTTTTATTCATCAACCAATAAGAGAAACATATATACAGGAGACTATGCCCCATCAAAAAACCCAGGGAGGTGTGAAGCTTACTGGCTTGCCCCTTGGCTCATGCCCAGCCAGCTTTTCCATCCAGCCCCAGGATGAAGGATGTTCCTAGGGATGGTGCTAACCCACACTGGCCCTCCTCCATCAAGTAACAACGAAGAAAACAACTCCACAGACACACCCATGGGGAGAAAAAAAACCCGATGGAGGCAATGCGTAACGGAGGTTCTCCAGGCCCGAGTGCGTCAAGTGGACAGCCAAGGTTCTCTATCACCAGAGCGTGGCCAGACTTCTGAGGGCAGGTGGGACTTCGTGGGGTCTGCTGGGTTAAGGGCCTCCTTCTAGGACGGGCACAAGCAGCTAAGGAATTGTTAAACGTCCTTGCCCAGCCCCCTGCCTTCTGTGCTTCCCCTTCTCAGCAAGGTCAAGGCCACAGCGGTAGCTGCTTTTTCCTGCACAGGTTTGATACGCACGCCAGTGAGAGCCTAGCGGGAGACCGGGGAGGAAGGGGGCAGCTTAGTCTCCCTTCCCATTCACTGAACATCTTAAACCACTTCAGGGGGCTTAGGAAAGCTGGGCTGTGCTTTGCCAAACATGCTTCCCTTCATTTTTCAGACCCAAGTGTATTCTACAGGAAATGAAACCCACATGTTCCTGATCACTTATACTTAAATCATCAAAATATTGCCTTTTAGGGGCTTTGTGTGTCAGGAAACCCTCTGAACCTTTCTCCCAGCGGTGTGTGCTGCCTAGGGGGAAGATAAACAGGAAGCATGATGTGCAGAGGGCATCCCTGATGACCCTGGGTTGGGTCTACGAAGCACAGACCAGACCTTCCTCCTACACAGGGCCTGCAAGGCGAGGTTTTGCCAAACATCTGGGCCCCATCCCTGCCCTGTGTCAGTGGTTCTGAGATGCTGGGCACCGTCGTTTAGCCTCCTGCAGCCTCAGTTTCCTCCCAAGTCAATGGGACCTTTTAGAGAGTTAATTTGATTATAATAGAAACATGGAGAAGAAAAAAATCTTAAGAGACGCGTCCACACAGCGCTATGTGTGGCCCTGATTCATTTCACGTTCCAAGCTGACTGCAATTCATTTCATCTGGTGCATTTGACTTTCTGTGCCTGCTTTGGGAAATCTCGCCTGATACTATGAAATTGCCATTTCATTGTTTTTTTTCAAGACCCTGGTTGTGTTTTTCAAAATTGATATTGTATCTCGCAGAAACATTCTTTCTTTTTCTCTATAAATATGCACTTTATTCGTTCTGTGACTTTTTTAATTAAACTTTTTCTTCCTTTTTTAAAAATATATTTTTAGTGTGTGTGTGTGTGTGTGTGTAGCTGCTTGTATGTGCACACACCCTGCGCATGCAGTGCCTGTGGAGTCTAGAAGGTTCCCTAGAACTGGAGACACAGGTGGTTGTGAGCTGCCATGTGGGTGCTGGGAATTGAACCCAGGTCTTCTGCAAGAGCACCAAGTGCTCTTAACCACTGAACCATCTGCCCATCCTTATATTTTTCCTTTTTTAAAATTGCCATCATATATCTGTAAAAATGGGTTGGTTTAGGTATGCTTTCACAATGCGATTCTATTTCTCTTTACCTCTCTTTACCCCAAGGCCTCCTCCACTGCCCCACTAGTCTTCCCAACTGTCCCCTTTTTGCTTACATATCTGTCTTTCTTTTAAAAATCTAGATGATGCACGTGAGAGGAAACCCTTTCCAATTCTGGCTTCTTTTGCTCCAGTTCTGTCCATTTCCTTGAACACGACGGGATTTCATCATCCTATGGGGCTGAATATATCCGTGAAGTACTGCAATCATGCCTACCCGTCACTCTCTCTCATCCTTCTTTGCTTCTGCATTTTTTCCTCCCTGCATGTTCTTTGTGCAGTTTTTGTCTTTGTGAATCTGGCTTAACTTTAGAATCACTATCTTCCCTTTTCTTTTTTCTTTTTTCCCTGCAGACAGCATCATTCCATTCTTCACGGCTGAGCAAACCCTCATTTAGACCACATCCTCTTCATCTTGCCGAAGACCTCGGCGGGTTCCACGTTGGTTGCTGTGATTATTCTAATAAGATAAGCATAGATGTGCAGGTGTCACTACCACACGACGGATCTGATTTCTCTGGGGGCACACACCAAAGTCATTTTAGCCGCATTGCGTGTAGGTTCTATTTTTAATTTTCGTGAGTCATCTGTACTGATTTCTATACTGGCTACTCCAACGTCTCCATCAGCAGTAGAGAAAACATTTTCCCCCTCTGCATCCTTGTCTATGTTTACTTTTCTCTTTGTTGACAGTCATTATGACTTTGACGCAATGGAACATCCACATGCTTTGGGTTTGTATTTCCCTGATGGTTAAGGGTGTTGGACACTTTGTCTTGTGTTTCTTGACCATTGCTCCTTCATTTGAATGTGGCTATTCATATCATTTGATCTTTTGTTGTTTAATGCTTTAATTAGCAATATAGTCTATATAAGTAATTCTCTGTTGGATAACCATTTGGCAGAGGGTTCCTCCTATTCTGGAGGCAGTAACTCTCTCTACTGATATTTTTTTAATTATGCAGAGGATTTGTAATCTAAAAACCTGTAGCTCTTTGTTTCTCTATGCACAAACAGCAGACTTTATGACAAAGGAGTTAGATAAACATTCTCCTCACAACAGCCTCAAAGGGATAAAATAAAACAGGAATAAACCCAACCAAGGTGAAAGACCATGGTGAAGAAAGGAATTCCAGAAAGCACTCAAAGATACTAAGGCCACCCGTATTCATAGTTCAGCTCTCCCAACCACAAAGCCCGATTGTTAGGGACAACCAGGTTAAACATGAAGTTCATGTGTGAAAATAAAGAAAACGGGATCTCCTCGTCCCACACTAATAGTTGTTAGACTCATGAATATATTGTTTCTCCCATGCTTGCTTCCTCTCTGTTCCATCCCTAAGATTGCAAAGCAACCCCCAGATAGCAATCGACATGTTAATTCAACTACCAGAACATCATTCCCTCCTCTGAGGAATATGGGGCAAAGAATTTGGAAGAAAAAGGTGTAGGGAAAAGGGACCAGCCAAAGAAATACATCCTGACCAGAGCCAAAGAAACACACTTTGGCCCTGCAACCAGAACCAACAATGCATCCTGACCCTGAAACCAGTGCCAAAGAAACACACTTTGTTCCTGGAATCAGAGTCAGTGAAAGAAATACACCCTGGCCCTAATTAGAGCCAAAAGTCTCAAAAGGGCCAGAGAAGGAAACACACTCTGGCTCTGAAACCAGAGACAAATCTGACCCTAGCCCTGTGCAGAAAACTAACCAACAATCCTCTAGCCAATGTGAGCTCAGCATTAAAACCTAACCAATCCCTAACCTGGAAGCCCTATATAAACACTGTGTCTGTTCAGCTTGTGGCTGTTTGCACCACCTGGCGCAGTCCTCTGCCACTCTCGCAGAGGGCAACCACTCTCCTGGATTCTTCCCTCCCAATAAAGCCCTTGGATGAGCTTTGGTGAAGACCTTCTTTTGCACGGGAGCAGAGACAACACTAGGCAGAGCAGCAGAGACGACACTGAGCAGAGCAGAGCTAGCAGGGCTGTAACACTTCCGCTGGCAGAGCAGAGTTGTTACACTCAGCTCTCCACTCTCCTGGGAGCAGAGCTGAACTGTAGCAACTTCGTCCAGGAAACCTTCTCCTGCTGGAGCAAAACTGCTACACTGGGCAAACATCCCCAGCTGGAAGACCCTCTCCTGCTGGAGCAGAATTCATACACTGGGGAAGCCTTTTCCCTGAGGCTGCTATGCTTACTGTGGCTTGTGGTAGTCCTTGGCTCCCGAGCTCCAGGATACCTTTCGATTTGAGCTGTGTAACACCCAGTATTCTGTGACAGGATACCTGTCCCACCCAATCCATCCAAAATGCCTACAAAAGGGGGCTGTTGGTCAAGTCAGACAGAAAAGGCAGAAGCAAAGTTGGACGAGAAAGAGTGACAGAGGCCGCTCTGATTGGAATACTTTATGTGTGTGTAAGCGAGTGTCGTCATGAAGCATGCCCTTTGTGCAGAGACACATTTTAAGGAACACACGCTAAACAGGCGGATCTCAAAGTGTGACCTTCAGAGTCATCCGACAAAAGCTGTACACACCAACACAGGCAGATAGTTTTCACCCCGGGATCACACCACAGGAAACTGTGGAAAAAGTTCATCCTTTTCAGGCACAAGGAATGCTCTTGGCCGTGAAATAATCTACTCAGTTACAAGGGTAGTAACAGTAATGAGGGGTGAAAGTTACTAAGAAGCAGTCTGAAGCCTAGGGTCCTGAAGACCCCTGGAAGAGTCACCAGCTGGTCTCACTCGGAGGGGACAGAGCTTCTGCAGATGCATGAGGTTCCCTCTGTGATTCTGTAGAGCCTAAAAACAGGAAAGGGAGGGAGGGAGGGAGGGAGGGAGGGAGGGAGGGAGGGAGGGAGGGAGGGAGGGAGAAAGGGAGGGAGGGAGAAAAAGCAATGAGAAGGAGGAAGAGGAGGAGGGGGGAGGATGGAAAGAACAGAACCATCCCAACAATCCTTGGGACTTAAACATCACAGTTCACCCAGTGCTGGACCCTTCTCCCGAGTTCTTACCCCTCCACTGTTTAAATATAGTTCAATATAGTTTAAAAAATATCTGCAGCTTGAACAGGCACAGAGCAGGCAGGAAACCAGGAAACTTTGGAATGCTCCCCCACTGTGTGTCGGGCATGCCATCCCTATGTGGGAGCATGGAGTACAGGGGACCTTTAGAGTTGGCCCCAGGGGCAGACCCTCAGGCCGGCTGAAGGTATTCCTTTCCCTAATAACCTGGTGGTAGGTCTTACCGATGTCACAGGCGCTTTCCACGAGGTGACACAAGCCTGAATCTTGTTTTCTTGAGCTCTCGCCTCCAAAGCTTTAAGAGTAACCTGCCTCGGGTATTTTGTTACAGTAACACAAAACAGACTAATGGAGCTGGTGGTGTGGTCTCTGCCTTTGATGTATTCTGCCGCTGCCCGAACTGAGCTGAACCCTGTCCACAGAACCTCATACTCAGACAAATTACACAGATATTTAAATGCACATTTCAAAAAGGCAGGATCCCTCTCAATTGCCTCATCCAAGTCGTATATAACCTTTCCTTTGAGTTTGTATTTCGACAAAGATGGAGCAAGCATTAAGGAGGAGCAGAGTGAGAGAAAGACCATGGGGGGGTAGGTAAAATCCCAAATCTGGGCTTATTTTTCGGGGAATTAGGTTGTGTAATTTAAGGCAGACCCGAAAAGTCTGCTCGCTAGACAATGTCTGTCTCATGGCTTCAGTTCAACAATTTTAACATAAACCACCAAGCCTTTTAATATGTTTTTCCTTTCTTACTGTTTTTTTAGACAGGACAGTGAACCCCCCCCCCCCAGCTGACATCCTAAACTGCAGCTTTCTTAAACTTGACTCAGCTCAGACGAGCACCTCGTAGCTCTTGTCAATCAACAGTCTCAGAAGGCAATGAGAGCCAGAGTGTGGGCAGCCTGGAGGGGCCTCCACCCTGTGTCCACGAGCAAGGGGAGGAGGTTCTATGTGTTTGTGCTTCCTCTTATTAATTTACTGACAGATGCACGGGATAGGCCCCTCTCACAGTGAGGTGAGCTAACTGACACTCAGAGATCATGCATGCCCAGGCGTTTAAGGGGGGGTCCCGCGAGGCACTTGCCAAGCAGGGCGAGGTCCAGTTAGAACAGCAGATTCAACCCGGGCTCTGCTCTTGCAGTCCTCCAGACAGGCAGACTCAAAAGGATACTCGGAGGAGAAATGAGGCTTATGCCAGAGCTGCATGGTGCGCACTGGATGACTCCCAAACTTTCCAAACAGTCACAGCTGAGTTTATCCTGCTAAATGAAATGGATATATACAAATAATTCTGCTAATTGGAACAGCAAATTTCCTTGGGTTTCTCTGTTGCTCCCTCCCCTCTCCCCACCTTGGGTGGCGGTGGGCGGTGAACATGCAGCTATGGCTTCTTCAAGCAGGCTCCCTCTCTCTTTTCTCTCTGCGGTGATTTTCCACATCACCCATTGCCCGGCAGTGTGCTGACCACATACACCAATGAGTGGCTGGAGCACACCTTCTATTTTTGTTTTGCGTTAAAAAAAAAAGCCATAGTTTCTGTTACATCCTGTGCTTTGCAAGGGACTTGTCAGCTTTTGACAACGGCATCGCATGCCGTTCTGGGGGCCCGCTGACTAATGTAGGCTTGGACTCTCGCAACTCTGCTTTCATCCTGGAGGTCTCCAGCAAAGAGGGTTTGGAATTTCCTTATGTGGGTACCCATGCACCTGCGTGTGGGTGTGTTTGCTCATGAGTCTGTCCATGGGTGCAAGTTGGAGGTCTTCCTCTATTATATTCTACTCTATTTATTTATTTACTTATTTATATATTCATTTATTTTGAGACAGGTCTATTAGTGAACCTGGAGCTCACTGATTGGCTAGACTGATTGACCAAGGAGCCACCTTCCAACCCCCAGAATCTGCTTATCTCCACTTCCGGAATCCCCAGCACTGGGGTTACAGACGTGCCTGGCTTTTGCATGGCGCTAAGGATCCAAAGTCAGGTCCATGTGGTTGACCGGTAAGCACCCTACCCGCTAAGCTATCTCTCCAGCTGTTTGCTGCTGTCTTTACTTTCTCCATCAGGACTAGGATGGTTATAAGGACAGTTTAGGGCTCCCTTCTTTCTGTAGCCTTAGGCTTTATAAGCACCGAGAAGGGCTAATGGCAACATCAACATAATCAATTGTGCTTCGCAGGAGACATTTAGCCCGTGTGGGGACGTTCACTTGCAGAGATATGGTTAACAGAATTAAAGAGTTCCCTATAGGGGGCAACTTTCCAGCACCATGCAAGGGAACCCCAGGACAAAAGGAAGCAATGAATGAGTTAGCCTTAGATGTGAACCTTGCTGAAGAGGCTAGCCTCTGAGATCAAGTTCTCATCTCCTTGAGAAAAGTCAGTTTCATAGGGAATAGGGCTTCCAGGGAAAACTTATAGCACTAGAGTCCCCTTCTACTCATCAAGAACACAAAAGAAAACCCCACATCCTGTATCTCAACTGCACAGTGTATGTTTTGCACAATAATGTCCCCAGACTCTTTTACAGAGGCTACTGCCCAATGACAGATTCAGAATCCTCATTTATTTGTATTTATGTGAATATCTACATGTGTGTCCCCGTAGGGGTATGTACACATGATCACGGTGGCCATGGAGGCCAGAAGAGGACACTGGATCTCTCAGAGCTTGGATTATAGGTTGTTGTGAGCACTTAGATGTGGGTGCTGGGAACTGAACTTGAATCTATTAGGAGAGCAGTTGGTGCTCTTAACTGCTAATATCCAGTCACCAGAATTCCCATTGATAAGTGATTAGTATTTTTTTGTCAATGCACCTGATAAGAGCTTGGTCAAGCAGAAACCGAGGGGTGAGTAGGCGACTTAATGCTGGACACTGGTATTGCTCTGTCTAGTCAAACCCTTGCCATTTGCCCGACTATCTAGTCCGTAGGATGCCCATTGTGGGTGCTTGTGTACAGGGAAGCCATGGAGCTGAGCTCTGACATAAAACAGAGTCCTTGGCTGCGGATCCTTAGTAGCGTTCAAGTCTAGCAACACAGGAAGGACATTTCGTGGAAGGCCAATTAGTTCTTCCCATCCGTATGCTGACTTCTTCCTGCTTCAGTACAAAGTGCAAGCCAAGACTTCTCATAACGCCCATGTGCACATGCACTCACGATTGCCAGCTATGCATGCCCAGTGCAAGCATACCCAATGTGTGACATTGGCATTCTACCTTAGTGAGACTGAAAATTATGTGCCATAGACTCTCTCCCACAGTGCCTCACAACCTACAACAAGCTTTGAGACCTGTGTGCCTTTTTTTTCTATTGCCTTGTTTTCCTCATCTATAGGAGCTGAACTATGGTTTTTAGCCCAAGTACTGAGGGCTGGGGGGGGGGTCACAGAATTTCCTGCCGTCACACTAAGAAATCGTGCCCATCCGAGACAGGAACCAGAAGACGCAGCCCAAGACCAGTGGCTTCCTGTCGCTGTGTTGGGTTTGGAGCCCAGGACCTGAGCCCGCTAGGCAAACACTCTATCACTGAGCCATGCCCCTAGACTCTCACTGGGGGATTCTAGGCAGGTACTCTTGCCATTTAATCACACCCTCAGCCCCTCACTGGGGGATTCTAGGCAGATGCTCTGCTGCTGAGTAGCATCCCTGCCTTCCAGTGCAGTTTTCCTATTCCAGTGCCCTCTGCAGTAGCTCGAGACCAAGGGAAGTGACACTTCAGAAACATTGTCTTCATCTAGTTCTTTGACTTAGATGTCAGGGCAACTGTAACAATGGCGAGAGAGAAGTAAATGTGACGTTGCAGAAACTCTCCTGCTCTGAGGGTCCTAAATCCATCATCAGGGTCACCCATCTTCTTAGAGCTCAGAAGGCCTCTAGCTGCCAACAGCACAGTGTATGATAAAGGGAACTCTGCAACCCCCCCCCGGGGGGTTGGATGGTTCTTCTGAGTTCGTTACAACCGTTTTGTTTTTTGTTTTTTGTTTTGACTGGCATGCGGTGTTCAAAAGTTCTAGGGCTTGACAGTGCACTGCAGGCTCAGCAAGGTGTGAACCCTGGGAACACGGAGGACTGGGTGGGATTCCGAGCTCGTCCTTGTCTGCATGTGTATGGCTTTGCAGAGCCCATCCCTCCCTCCCACAAGCCTCTGTAAAGTACTATCTGTTTCCTTTACCCTCAAGAGAGCAAAGCTACATGTGAAGGCCCACGGGATGGCATGATCCATGTGCATACTTGACAGGGGGTTTCTCCCCCTACTGTTTCCTACTGATCCGGCTCTCCAAGTACATCTGATGGGGCTCCACCCTTTTCTGGGGGGACACTGAGAGACTGGGAGCCAGCATCTTCGGAATACATGAGTTGTGTCAATCTGATTTTCTGCCTTGGGAATAGGAAGTAAAAAAGCACAAAAACTGCTGAGTATCTAGAATGTTCGGGGTGGGGGTGGGGGAGAGCGTTCTGAGGTAAAATGGATTAGAAAGCAGTTTTAAGTGCTAATTGTAATTGAAATCAGTGACTTCAAGGGAATAGGGACAGGTCCCCAATGATTACGGAGATGGAGAAAGAGAGAATGTAAGAAGAGAAAAGATGCACTATGCGTGTTTCCCCCTGCAGTAAGGAGAGTGAGAAGAAGCAAGAGAAAGTCAGACTATGAGTGAGCAGTTAGCAGTGGGACCACCTAGGTTTGACTTACGTATGCTGCATAGAATCAGCCATGATGGTGACGGGGCTTGGGTCCATACTACGTAGCAATCCCTTCTACAAAGGGGAGGGCACCCAAGCCTCATGGGAACCTGAAGTGGGACTGGGGGCGTAAGAGCCATGAAGTCATTGGGGAGGACCTAAGAGTCACCGAATGTCTCCCATCCACGTACTAACCAGGGCCGACCCTGCTTAGCTCCAGAGATCAGACGAGATCCAGTGTGCGTTCATGGTGGTACGGCCGTATGTCAGATGGGAATCTCTGCACCAAAGGCAGACCCTTCGCATTTCTGGTCTGCTCGGAGCATGCGGTACACCTCCCAGGCACATCTCTCTTGAGAGAGGTAGTGGCTTCTACGGTTGGTCTCTGGGTCGGTGAATATGGAAGAATGCTACCTTGATCCCGTCCCATTACTAGAGAGGTCGGCCCTGCTGGGGAACTTCACTGCAAAGAAAAGAGGAAGGCAGTGAGCTTCAGCCATGATGGTGCCAGCGGCCAAAGTGAACCAGAGGGCCAGTGAGTTGGGACCGTGACAAGCCACTGGGAAGGCGAGCTCAGAGAGAACAGAAGACCGTAGTCACGTCGGACAATGAACATTTTGCACCCTGGTTACATGACTTCAGATTGGTTCCCTTGGATCTTTTCGTATTGCCTCTAGGTCTAGAGAGAGGAGGTCGGCGGGGGGAAGGGGGGGCAGGCATATTGAAAATAATGGCAAGCAGAATAGTTGCGGCTAATGTTTGCTGATATTAATCATACCGTGGGGAGACTTGATGGGAGCTTGTGCAGTGATTGTGGCAACGGGCCTACTGTGTTACAGACTCATGATAAAACTGATTAGCAGATAAGGAAACTGAGGCAAGGAAAGAAGGAAGTAAAGGAGGGAGGATGATGGGGTGGAGGGATGGGGGTGAGAGAAAGGAAGAAGAAGGGAGAAAGGGACAGATTAAAATTTCATTTATGGTCAGACAGTTAATAAACAGGGACAGAATCCAAGCCTGGGCAGTCTGAAAGCCCATAGTGCTCTTTCATCTCTTAGCCTAAAGCTGTCAATAATGTTTGGCTCTTGTAACCCAAGAGACCAGGGTCCCTCCAAGATCAATCTTGTAGTGCTCCTGTAAGGTGACTGGATCGGAGCCAAGCTCCCAGCTCCTCCATGACTGAGAAAGGAGGTTCTGGTCTACTTTCGAGTCCTATGCTCTTGTGGATCCCTTATTTACGTTTTCTAGCACTTTCTCTGACGTTTGGAGAAGCCCCCACTAGGACTCGAACTTGAGGCTCCAGGCTCAAGGACACTCAAGAGGTTTTACCATTACAAGAGGCTTACCTTGCAAGTGCTTCATTCAACATGAAGGTGCCCTTGGATGCCTAATAGGGTCACTCCTTCTGGCAAAGCCTGTGAGACTTTCTGCAGAGGGAAGTGTCTAAGGAGGGGTCTCGTTTGTTCCCTGAGTAAGGTAACACCGGTCCACATTCTCATAACTCTTGACTTGATGGTCTCTGCTTCTGCCAAAGCGGAGGCCACAGGATTTGGGTTTAGTGCACGCCACCTGCATCATGAGGTGTATCCATCCAGGGTCTTACCAGCCCTCGGCCTTGGCAGTTCTCACAACCTTTAGGAACCCTGCAGGGGTCTGGGTTCTCAGGAAGAGGGTTCCCCCCAATCCTCAGCTTCCGCTTTTACCCTTCACAGGCACCCGCAAAGAGAAAGAAACCGCCCAGCTCACTTCTTGACGTTTGTCACAGCAGAGAGGGGTTAGGACAGCAGGAGCCTCCTCAAGAAGTGCCTCCTCGGCAGGTTTCCCCCAGCCATGGGAAGTGCAGGTCACATCAAGGCTAACCCTGTTCACAGCAGCCAGATGGGTGGTTGGGGAGAACTCGGAGTGCATGAATAACGCAAAGAAATAGTAAATCCTATCATCCCAGGGGAAGGTGGATGAAACCCGAGACCAACCAGAATGTTTGGTGAGATAAGTCAGACTCAATATGTTTTTCCACATGTAAATACATGTGTGTTTGCAGTATGAGTGTGTGTGGGACATGTGTAAATGTGAGCGGTATGAGTATGTGTGTGTGCGACATGTGTAAGTGTGAGTGTATGTGTGTTGACATGCGCATTGTCTGTATGTGCATGGTATGAGTGTGTGACATCGCGCGCACGCGTGTGTGTGTGTGTGTGTGTGTGAGAGAGAGAGAGAGAGAGAGACATGACAGTAGAAAGTACAAGGGAGTTGAGGCAAGGGAATAGTGAGACAGGGTTCAGGGGGCAGGGGGAATGGGGTGAACACGTCGAAGTGCATGAAATACTCAAGGGACAATGTCCTCATGAGACTCATCCCTTTATACAGTGGACATACACTAACAAAAAAAAAATTAGCGGGGAAAAAGCCAGTACTTTAGTGAGTGAGGTGGTGTTTTCATAATTCTCCCCTGTACTATAGAAGCTTCCTGCCAGCCTTGGGTCTCTAAGATGCCCATGGCAGATGCTGTCCCTACCAGTGAACTGACAAATGAATACAGTTATGGCCATGACTGGATAATGTAGTGAGAGACAGGGCCACAGGACAGAGTTTTAACAGACAAGTCAGAGTAAATAACATGATACATACATATATACATATATATATATGTATGTATACTATATGTTGTATATCACATATAATACACATATGTGATGCTTTTTTATTAGTTCTTTAGGGATTTTGTATCATGTTTTCATCATATTTACCACTTCCCCCAACTCCTCCCAGATCCATCTCCCTCCCCCCCACACCCCATTTTGTGCATCCTCAGTTTTTAACCCATCAAGCCCAGTTTGTTACCCGTGTGACAAATGGGTGGATGTTCAGTGGAACACGGTTCAATGACCTGAGACCACGCCCTTAAAGAGACCTAAAGGAAATGGTCTCTCCCTTTCCTGTGACTTACCAGCTGCTAGCAGCTCTGACCATTGTAACCTTACCCGGAGCGAAGAGAAGAGAAAGCTGGGGTGAGTTGACAGCTGCCTGTTTGATCCCTCAAACCCTGGAAAGAAAAAAAGAAGAGAAAGAAACCTACATAATTCTCTTCTCTTTGTCCCCAGCAATGAAAATGCGGATGACACCCTCTGGCTGAAATGTGGTGTGGGCTTCACCCGGTGTCCCCTGTGGTGTGGAGGCTGCTTGACCTTGCTGGGTTGGTGGTTCCTGGCATCCTCCCAGCCCTGGAACTGCTCTACAACCCTAAATAACCCCACTTGTGCGCCATCAGACACAGAGAGCATTTCCCAGATGAATTGCCCATGCACAGATAATCAAATAAATCTTTGTCTCGCTACCTGCAGTCTGGACGCCCTGCAAAGTTACACAGGACACAGCATAGATCAAATTAAGGCCCAGAAGCCTGGGTGGCAGGGACAGCTCAGGCCTGGGTCTCCAGGCCCACCACCCCAAGCACAACCTGCTCTTCCAGCCACACTGTGGCTTTGAGAGACGTATTATTGACTGGCAATTCTACTACCCAGGTGAGCGCCAAGGCAAAATATCCAGGTGGAGAGGGGGTGGAGAAAGGAGGAGATGAGCCAGCTTCCCCTGTGACATGAAAAATTTTACTTACCCCAAACCTCTTCCCCGAGCTAAGGGCAGAATAGAATCGGGTGCTGCCCACGGTCTACTCCACCCCTGAAGAGCAGGGGCTGCCTCTCTCCTCTCTCCTGACAGAGAATGTGATCACAAATCGGGAGCCAGATGGCTGCTTTATGTTTCTTTTTTTTTCTTTCTTTCTTCCTTCTTCTTTTTTTTTTCCTCTCTGCAATACTAAAGCCACCATAAAAAAGCAAAGTTGAGCAGACAAAGCTAATAATATAATCATTCAAAACACCTGCAAACCGCGCAGATGGGCAATTTCTGTCTGCAGAGCCACCAGCGAAAGACGCCTCCCCATATGGGCAGTTCCAGAAGTCGCTTTGCCCAGTTCTGTCCCTTACCTTAAGAAAACCTGCACACAACATATGCACGCTTTTTATAGTCAAGCTAGAGACCGAAGGCTGATTATTTATGTCCTTCTGCCGCTCTTAGAGACTTACAACCTGCAAGGGATCCAGCCACCTCAGCTCCCCAGGTGCAGAGAGACCCAGGAGGAGGCCAAGGACCCCTGGGTGACATCAGGTGGCTCATAGTTGGGGCACAAACAATGGCCATTGTCTGAGAATGGCTCCACCCCCCTCACCCAGTCACCTCCCAGCATCCTTGAAATAAACAACCTCCAAAAGCCAACAGCCCTTTCTATTGGAAGCACAAAAAAAAAAAAAAAAAAAAAAACAGAATTCGTAGAGAAAAAAAAATTCCTACGCAGAGCTGGCTTCCTCGTGGGCTTTTTCACTCCACTCTTCACAGCCACCTGCAATGCTACTCAGTTCCAAAGAAGAAAGAGAGGGGCTGCAGGTATCCTGAAGCAGGCGAGCCTTAGGCTGCTGCTATACAGGGCCAGCCCTGGGAATTCAGTCACTCCCTCAGCTCTACCCCATTACAAAAAAAAAAAAAAAAAGGGAGACAGAGGAAATTTCCCAAGAAGCCCAAGACCCGATGATCACCTGTGCATTGTGGGCTTGCGATTCTCTCTGGGTCCCACGCGCCATCGGTTGTTTCTAAGCCACACGGTACCTCGTTCTCTGTGGCTGAGTGCAGACGGATGGGTGGGTGAAGGAGGGCTGGAGGTAAATCTTAGGCTGTTCACTATGGGGCAACAGTTAGATGATGTCTGTCTCCAGACCAGGGCTACGTGGGCCATTGGTGTAAGCACTGTGGAAGGTCAGGATGGGACAGACTAGGGATGCCCACTCCACCAGTACAAACACATTTGGATGACTCAAGATAGACTACTGCTCCAGGAAAAGGCCAGAGTCCAGCTGGAAAAACCAGAGAAGCCCATCCATAAAGAGCTTTGTAGATTTCTGTCTCTACACATACACGGAGTGACTCCCTTCTCTCTATTGTCACCTCTGTCAAGGACACTCAGGTGTCATCACCTCCTTCAGATGGCATGATCTCTCCTGGACCCGCTATTCACACTGCAAGCAGGGAGAGTCTTGAGGGCAGAACCCAAGCGCCCCTCCCTTAGTATTCACCAGCATCTTCCCATGGGCCCTTCACAGGACTATCAAATCCTTCTTACGAGGGAGGAGTTGAGACATTTGGGGACAGTCCATGCTAGAGTAACCAAATCAACACACGCTAAGTATGAGTGAGAGAAGAGCATTCATGACCTCACATAGAAATCTAGAATAAAGAGATGCACCCACTTGGCTAGTTTGCTGATTCAATGGTGCGGTCAAAGATATAGTTTTCTTGCCCCTGTGCTGGTATCATCAAAGTTGGTTTTTCCCTCCAGGATGGGCCTCCAGGATGGAAGATGTTTGTAGAAAATTCAAGTATTATCTTTTGCACTCAGTATTCCTCAACCCCCCTCACCCTCACCCCAAAAGAAATCCCATTTCTTTGTTCCTTCTTAAAACCTAGGAAATACTTCTGGAAGTCTCTGCCCAGTCCTGCCCTGGTATAAGCAGGCTCTTCTCACACATACGTGTGGGCAGCGGGGTATCACCCAACGCTTACCCAAAGCAGTCTTGCAAGGATACATTTGCATTGTTCAGACTAAAGGAACATGAATCTCCTGGATTAGAATGGAGTCCAAGTTTCCCACAGTCTTAAGACTATACTTAGTGGAACAAAATCAAGGCTTTTTTTTTTTGAAGATCTCCCGGTAGGTGCCGCATTGTCTGCCATGGGGGCTCTAAGACCGGCCAGATATCCGCTGCCCGCCTCCCTCACTGCGGTCCGCCTACCCTACCCACTGGCCCATACATCAACGTGAAGGGTGAGTGCCTATGGTGGTGGCTCTTGTTTAGCTGTGACAAAAATACCTAAGAAAGGTTAAAAGAGGAACGGTTTCTCCCAGCCCATGGCTTCAGAGTGTTCCTTCCTGGCTGTTTGGCCCATGTGCTTTGGAAGACCATCAAAGTGCTGGGATGGACGCGATGGTCTTCTTGTTGCACAAGATGCATTGTGAATGGGCACACAGGAAAAGGCCAGGAACAATAGTCCCTTCCCCCAAAGACCCACTCCCCAGGAACTACTTTCTCCAGACAGGCTAGACCTTCCAAGTTCCCATAATCACACAAATAACACCAAGTATAAGGCACGTAACCACAGTTGCTCATGAGCCAAGCATGGAACAAAGCCTCCCCATTAAGCAAAATTATCAAGATGGGCCTTGTATCTCCAGAATGATGGGTAGAATTCAAAAATCATGGAAGACTGATTATTCTTGTGTGTGTGGGTGTTCATGTAAATGTAACCACCAATTAGCTTTTCTGATATTTTATTTTATCAGGAAGAATAAAAGGCCCTAAGACAGATATTAGGGTTCAAGCTTCAAGCTGAAGATCAGAAAAGCAAAGCAGCCAGCCACTAGCTCTTACCTCTAGCTCAGGTTGAAATGGCTGGTCCTGAACCCACCAGCTCTCATCAAGCCTCAAACAGCTACCTCTCCTCAGTGTGGATGGTGAAAATCCTGATACTGAAAACCAGCTCTGGGACCCTGTTCCTGTCTTAAATACCTCTCATGAGTTCTGGGATTAAAGGTGTGAGCTCTAATTCTCTTTTAGACTGATTCACTCTAATGTATCCCTGGGTGGCCTTGAACTAACAGAGATCCATCAGCCTATATCTTCTGAGTCCTGGGATTAAAGGTGTGAGCCATCACCTCCTGACCTCCATAGCTTGTGGCTGACTTTGCTTTCCGAATCCTCAGGCAAGCTTTAACAAAACATGAGTAATATATCACCACATTTTATAGGACCAGTTATAAAGATATTGTTATTGAAATAGTAGAATGTTTGCATTTTGAAACGCATAGCCATTAAGTGTTTTAGGTGATGAGTTTTGACAAATATAGCTAATATTCATACCCAGAAAAATTCAAGAGGCCCCCCGTTGTTTTAGCCAGGAAAATCTTTTATGTACACCTTTCAGCTAACTGCCTTTCCTCAGGCAGCTACTGCTATGATTTCTGTCACCACATACTAGTTTTGGTTTTTTCTAGCATTAATTTAAATGGAATCACATAAAGTAGCTTCTTTCACTTAAAGTAGTAACATTTTTTTTAGATTTGTCCGCATGACTTGTCTCTTGGTATCTTATTTTGAAATCAGTAGATAATATGACACTGCATGAATATAGAAAACTAGTTTAGTCTTTCCACTCTTGGTGGGTATAAGGTTCCCTGCTGCTTGAAGCAATTTTAAGTACTTCTTCTAGAAACACTTTAGATTAGAATCACTCTGTCTTTTGATATGTAAACAACTAGCTTTGTGAACTGAAGTGTCTCCCCCCCCCAAGGAGATTACTGTTATAGATTCTGCCAGAAACGTACAAGAAACGCTTTCTTGGCATCACACCCTACATCTGGTATCCTTTGAATGTTGATGTTAGCCACTCTGCAGACTATGGCATTGGATTTCATTGTGACATTTACTTTCATTTTAACGATGATTGCTAATGCTGTAACTGCTTTTAGACGTGTATTTGTGTGCCGCATGTCTTTCCGTGTCCTTTGCCCGGTTGTCTTCTTTTAATTGCCATAGATTAGTGACACTATGGACTTGACATTTATACTGTGCGTGTGATTAGTAACAATATATAAAATGTTGCTACTAATAAGGATGGTTGTAGAGACTCTTTATGTATCATATATACAACTCCATTGTCGTAAACATATTCCTATAAATATATGACTGTCTTCTCATTCACGAGCCAGTTTTCAGAGGTCATTTTACTTCTAGAAAATATCCCCTTTTGCTACATTTCCAGATTCAAAGCTGTAGGCTTCCAGGTACTCCCCATTGCCCACATGAGAATAACTGGAGGCCTTATGTGTATATCTGCACAAAACTTACAGTTGAAAGGTGTGTCGTACCTGCCTTTAAGCCCAGCACTTACAAAGCAGATGCAGGCGGATCTCTGTGAGTTCGAGGCAAACCTGGTCTACAGAGTGAGTGCCAGGACAGCCAGGGTGACCATAGTGAGACCCCGTCTCAAAGCAAGCAGACAAATGCTTCATTTGTGTCTACTGTCCCAGCCCTAAAAGTGTGTGTCGTCTCCTCTTACCTTGTTCGTTCTGGTCAGAGGCATCTCCGTTTTAGTCAGAGGACAGAATTAAGGAAAGAAGGGAGAGAGAAATGAGGGGGCAGGGGAGTTAAACTGGACTTTTTGATTGCTTCTTTGTTTTGTTTTCTACCTTTCCTGGTGTCTGTATTGGCTTCCTTTTCTAGATTCTTTAATTCACTCTGCTCCCTTTTATCTTTTTCAATACGGTACTTAGCTCTCAATTTTTAGGCTGTTTTCCTCTGTCACAATTTTAAGTAGTGTGTGTGTGTGTGTGTGTGTGTGTGTGTGTGTGTGTGTTTGTATGTGGTACATATATAATTTAGAAACATGAATTTTTATCTCAAATTACAGGGTATTTTATTTTAATTAAACATTATTTTTGTGACTGGTTTTTTAAACAGATTGCCTTACAGTAAAAAAAAATTTTGACCTTTATGAGAATGAAGACCACGGCATGTTTTAAGATATCTTCTTGGGCTGAAATGGGGTCATTTTCGTTCTATTTCGCATATGTTGACAGCCTTGCGCTTTCTAGAACGATTGGCTGCGGGGATTCTCTGTATATTTGCCCAATGGGAAAGTATCCATTGTAATTAAATAATTAAGTACTCATCACTGAACATCGCATCCAGTATCAGCCTCCTGTGAAACTCTTTTTACATATTTATCTTGGGTTAAGGTCTTAACTACATTATAGTTGTCTCATCAGAGAATCTCATGGCATCTTTGGCTCATGGAAAGTTAAGTTTGAATACTTGTGGTGATTTCGACGAATAGGTTTATGTATTGAGTCTCTGGTTGGTGACACTGTTTGGGGAGTATGTCTCTATGGCGGGCATTGGGGGTGTATAGTCATACCCTACTTTTCAGTTCATTCTGCCTGTCTCTCACCTGTGATTGAAGCTATGACGTTTCAACTTCTTGCTCCAGCAACTTAGTTTCATGACTCCCCCACAAGTCTCTTGGTCCCCAGTTGGTGGCTGATTGGGGGAGGATTAGGAAGTGTGGCTTTTCTAGAGGGGATGTGTCACTGAGGGTGAGTTCTCAGGTGTCAAAAGGCCAGCCACATTTTGAGGGTCAATTAAATTTTTTGTTTTCTTATTTTTTGTATTTTGAGATAGGGTTTCTCTGTCCTGTTTTGGAGGCTGTCCTGGAACTCGCTCCGTAGACCAGGCTGGCCTCGAACTCACAGAGACCCGCCTGCTGCTGCCTCCCTAGTGCTGGGATTAAAGGCGTGTGCCACCAATGCCCGGTGCCAATTAAAATTTTAAACTAAATTTGCAATTTTGTCTATCAATATGGTAAGATAGATGGATGATAGGTAGATAATAGATAGATAGGTAGATGGGTAGATGATAGATAAGTTCTCTTCTTCCTGTTTTATGATTTATTGTGTGAGCTCTCAATGGCAGCTCTAGTCACCCGCTGCCTGCTGCGTCCACTCTGACGTCATGGACTCAAACCCTCAGGACTTACGTCAGGAACTGTAAGTCAAATGAACTCTTCTGTAAGTTGCCTTGTTCATGGACTTTTTAATCACAGCAAGGGAAAGGCAATGAAGACACCTACCGTATGGATTCTCCCTCTGGAAACGTAAGTCATTTCTTTCATAAGTTGCTTTTGGCCAGTGTTTTATCACAGCAACAAAAAGTAACGAATACAAGCCCCCTCCATGGCGACCGGGCAGCAGGATCAGTTAGCTCATTAATAGGCAACCAGAAGAGAACTTTCGTGGTGCATCATTGGGCCAGCTTTCTAGTCCTTACACACGGTTTGAATTTGAATGTAATATGCAGCCATGTGATTGACTGACAGCTTTCTGGCTAGTCCAGCAGGTGCTTTGTGCATAGCAGGTGTGTGTGGGGGGAAGGGGGTAAGGAAAACATGAGTCAATAAATCTTAAAGACAGATAAGAGTGTACATAGGTAGCAGACTCCTAAGTTTGATATAACAAAGACCTGTGGTTTTTGTTTGATTGTTTTTTTGTTGTTGTTTCTTGCATTTGTTTGTTTGTGATAGTCTTTTTTAATTCAAATTTAAATTAGAAACAAGGTTGCTTCACATGTCAATCCCAGGTCCCTCTCCCTTTCCCCCCCCTCCTCCCATGCCTTCCCTTCGATCCCCCCCATACTCCCTCATTTCCGCAGGGAGGGTGAGGTCCTCCTTGGGGGTGTCCATAATCTGTCATTTCATCCAGGGCAGGACCTAGGTCCTCCCCCAAGAGTCCAGGGTGAGAGTGCATCTCTCATTGTGGGATGGGTACCCAAAGTCCATTTGTGTGCCAGGGATAAATACTGATCTACTACCCAAGGCCCCATAGATTGCCTAGGCCTCCTCACTGACACCCATATTCAGGGGGTCTTGATCAGTCCCATGCTGGACTGGTCAGCTCTTTCTGGGGGTTAAACCAGCCCAGTCTTGATCCCTATGCTCATCAGTGCTTCCTCTCTGTCACTGGCTTTCTTGAGTTCAGCTCAGTGTTTAGCTATGGGTGTCTGCCTCTGCTTCCATCAGTCATTGGATGAAGGTTCTTTTTCCCAGACTCTCTGACTGTGGGATTGTAGGCTGGCGCTCCCCAGATATATGTCTAAAATCCATATATGAGAGATTACATACCATGTTTGTCTTTTTGTGACTTGGTTACCTCACTCAGGATGGTTTCTTCTAGTGCTATCCATTTGCCTGCAGATTTCAAGATTCCATTGTTTTTTTTTTTCTGCTGAATAGTATTCCATTGTGTAAATGTACCACATTTTCTCTATCCACTCTTCAGTTGAGGGGCATCTAGGTTGCTTCCAGGTTCTGGCTATTACAAATAATGCTGCTATGAACATAGTGGAACAGATGTCCTCGTTGTATGAATGTGCATCTTTTGGAAATATGCCTAAGAGTGGAATTGCTGTATCTTGGGGTAGACTGATTCCCATTTTCCTGAGGAATCTCCATACTGATTTCCAAAGTGGCTGGTTGTACAAGTTGGCACTCCCACCAGAAGTGGAGGAGTGTTCCCATTTCTCCACATCCTTTCCAGCATAAATTGTAATTGGTGTTTTTGATTTTAGCCATTCTGACAGGAGTAAGATGGTATCTCACAGTTGTTTTGATTTGCATTTCCCTGATGGCTAAAGATGTTAAGCACTTTCTCAAGTGTCTCTCAGCCATGTTAGACTCCTCAATTGAGAATTCTCTATTAAGTTCTGTAGCCCACTTTTTTGGAGACTTGCTTCTTAAGTTCCTGTCCATTTGGTTTGATGTTGGCTGTTGGTTTGCCCTATATAGCTTTTATTATGGTTAGGTATGTTCCTGTTATCCCGGATCTCTCCAAGACCTTTATCATGAAAGGGTTTTGTGCATCTAGTGAGATGATCATGTGATTTTTGTTTTTCAGCTTGTTTATATGGTGGATTACATTGATGGATTTTCGTATGTTGAACCATCCCTGCATCCCTGGGATGAAACCTGCTTGATCGTGGTGAATGATTGTTTTGATGTGTTCTTGGATCCGATTTGCCAGTATTTTATTGAGTATTTTTGCATCAATGTTCATGAGGGATATTGGTCTGAAGTTCTCTTTCTTAGTTATGTCTTTGTGTGGTTTGGGGATCAAGGTTATTGAAGCCTCGTGGAAAGAGTTTGGCAAAGACCCTTGTGCTTCTATTGCGTGGAATACTTTGAGAAGAATTGGTATAAGCTGCGCTTTGAATTTCTGGTAGAATTCTGCACTGAGGCCATCTGGATCTGGGCTTTTTTTGGTTAGGTGACTTTTGATGACTGTTTCTATTTCCATAGGGGTTATAGATCTATTTAAATTGCTTATCTGTTCTTGATTTAATTTTGGCCAGTGATAGCTTTCCAGAAAACTGTCAATTTTCTTTAAATTTTCAAATTTTGTGGAGTACAGGTTTTCAAAGTATGACCTGATGATTCCCTGGAGTTCCTCAGTGTCCGTTGTTATGTCCCTCTTTTCATTTCTGATTTTGTTAATTTGCATGTTCACTCTCTGCTGTTTGGTAAGTTTGGACAAAGGTTTGTCTATCTTGTTGATTTTCTCAAAGAACCAACTCTTCATTGCCTTGATTCTTTTTATTGTTTTCCTAGTTTCTACTTTATTGATTTCAGCCCTCAGTTTGATTATTTCCTGGCGTCTACTCCTCCTGGGTGAGTTTGCTAATTTGTGTTCTAGAGCTTTCAGCTGTGTTGTTAATTCTCTAGGGTAACTATTCTCCAGTTTCTTCATGTGGGCAACTATTGCTATGGACTTCCCTTGTAGTACTGCTTTCAAAGTGTCCCATAGGCTTGGGTATGTTGTGTTTTCATTCTCATTGAATTCTAGGAAGTCTTTAATTTCTTTTTTATTTCTTCTTTGACCCATGAATGGTGCAATTGTGCATTATTCAATTTCCATGAGTTTGTAGGGTTTCTGCAATTTGTGTTGTTGTTGAATTCTAATTTTAACGCATGGTGGTCTGATAAGATGCATGGAGTTATTCCAATTTTTTCGTACCTGTTGAGGTTTGATATGTTGCCAAGTATGTGGTTGATTTTTGAGAAGGTTCCATGTGGTGCTGAGAAGAAGGTATATTCTTTTTTATTTGGATGTTCTATAGATGTCTGTTAATCCCAATTGGGTCATAACTTCTATTAGTCCCTTTGCTTGTTTGTTAAGTTTCTGTCTGGTATTCCTATCTAGTGGTGAGAGTTGGGTGTTAAAGTCTTCCACTATAAGTGTGAGGGGCTTTATATGTGATTTGAGGTTTAGTAATGTTTCTTTTATGAATGTGGATGCCTTTGTATTTGGGGCATAGATGTTCACAATTGAAACTTCATCTTGGTGTATTTCTCCTATGATGAGTATGTAATGACCTCCTTCGTCTCTTTTGATTGATTTTATTTTAAAGTCTAATTTGTTAGATATTAGGATTGCTACCCCTGCTTGTTTCCTGGGTCCATTTGATTGGAAAATCTTTTCCCAACCTTTAATTCTGAGGTAATGTCTGTTTTTGAGACTGAGGTGTGTTTCTTGTATGCAGCAGAAGGATGGGTTCTGTCTTCGTATCCATTCTGTTAGCCTGTGTCTTCTTATGGGTGAGTTAAGACCATTAATATTGAGGAATATTAATGACCATTGATTGCTCATTATTCTTTGATTTGGAATGCTTGTTATTGGTGGAATTATATATAATTCCACCCCTTTTTTCTTTTGGCTGTTGGTAAGGTGGGACTATCTAATGCCTATGTTTTCTGGTTGTAGTTAACTTCCTTGGTTTGGAGTTTTCCTTCCAGAACTTTCTATAGCTCTGGGCTAATGGATATATATTGTTTGAATCTGGTTTCATCATGGAATATCTTGTTTGCTCCATCTATAGTGATTGAAAGCTTTGCTGGGTATAGCAGTCTGGGCTGGCATCCATGGTCTCTTAATATTGGTAGAATGTCTACTCAGGACCTTCTGTCTTTCAGATTTTCCTTGAAGAAGTCAGTAGTAATTCTGATAGGTTTGCCTTTATATGTTACTTAACCTTTTTCCTTAGCTGCTCTTAATATTCTTTCTTTATTATGTGTATTTGGGGTTTTGATTATTATGTGGAGAGGAGACTTTTTTGTGGTCCACTCTATTTGGTGTTCTGTAAGCTTCTTGTACCTTTATTGGCATAACTTTCTCTAGCTCAGGAAAGTTTTCTTCTATGATTTTGTTGAAAATATTTTCTGCCCCTTTGAGGTGGTTTTCTTCACCTTCTTCTATGCCTATTATTCTTAGGTTTGGTCTTTTCATGGTGTCCCATATTTCCTGGCTGTTTTGTGTTAGGGATTTGTTGGACTTAATATTTTCTTTTGTCAGTGAATTAATTTCTCCTAGTGTATCTTCAATACCTGAGATTCTCTCTTCCATATCTTATAGTCTGTTGGTTATGCTTGCATCTGTAGTGGTAGTCTTACTATAAGGTCAGACTGGCCCTCAGTTCATGATCTCCCTACCACATTCTTGCAAGTTCTGAAATCACAAATAACATCATATCTGGGAGGACCCTCATCATTACTGTCACCCTTTCATGTGACAACAACATTCCAGTTTTCCTTTAGAGTGGCCAATTCACCTACTCTTGGTTCCTGTGATTAAGGTAAGGCTAACATTATTTCTTTACTACAGGAATAGTCTTTATAATGGTTGGGGAAAGAAAGGTACATGATTTGAACCATACCTAGGGGGCTCAACCCTGGACTGTTAGAACTTTTGGAAGATGTCCTTTCGGTTGGGTTTGTAGAATTACAGGTTACTATCTAGACTCGCCAGAGATATCACAGGATGCAATTCTGTCTGAGAAGAATGGAGTCATTTCAAAAGAAGTGGTATTGGGAAATAAAGGCTGGATCTTGGTGACACTGGAACTTGGAAGGCATTCCTTAAGCCAGTGGTTCTCAACCTTCATAATGCTTTGACGCTTTATTACAGTTCCTCAAGTTGTGGTGATTTTCAACCATAAAATTATTTCATTGTTACTTCATAGCTGTAATTTTGATACTGTTATGAATCGTAATGTAAATATCTGGCATACAGGATATCTGATATCCTGTGAGGGTCGCAACCCACAGAACCAATGTCTTAAGTGTTCCAATATAATGAACCAACTAACTGATTTTTTTATTTGAGTATAGGTTTGGTTTGTGCTAACAAAGAGCTCTTATGGGTCTCAAGGGCTGGCCCCAGAACATGCCCTGGTATAGTTTCCTTAGTTAACTGACTACAAACTATAATTTGATTTCTCTCCTCCTACACAGATGCTCAGGACTTGTTGCCTGAGTGACATCTGAGCCTGTCTTGTTATTACTAAATATGGCCCACAACTCAGGCTTGTTAACTGCAGAGTTGTGACTTGGGCACGTCCCATTACCCTAGTAGGATATTTGTCGCTTATTTTCCTATTATTCTGTCTTCCTTTCCCCCACTTATAAAAACAGCATCTTTGGAAGCTGAACCCAAGGCTCCCTTTGTTTCCTTCAGCCCCTTTTCATTTGTAAAAGTTCTTAGCCATGTCTAAGAAGTATCTCCTTTTGGAATTCATGGAGAAGGTTGCAGATAAGCACAATTGGTCAAAATCCAGAGAACTGAGTGTGGTGTGCTGAGCCACCGTGGACACATCCATAACATAACTCCTGCACCCAAGGTTCAGGAACTACTGAGGAAGAGAGATTGAGGGTGGAAAGATTGTAAGAGCCCAAGGACCAACAGATTTGCTGAGATTACGTTTCCTAGAAGTCACACCTTGATGCCTCAACAGTGTGACTACTTAAACAAGACATGAACAAGGACTTGGTAATAGACAAGCTAATATGGAAGGGAGAAATTCCAAAGAGCTCTACCCCTAGACAAAAAAAAAATCTACAGGCAACCAAGGAATCCTGAAAACAGAAGAATTAGTTTTCTTGGGGACAAGAACTGACTGGTTATCCAATACCAAGTGGTCCCAAAAGTAACTGGAATAAATAAGATCCAGAGACTGATAGTGGGGTTCCAACTTCAAGCTTAATACCAGAAAAACAAAGTATCTGGCCACTACTAGCTCAGGCTGCATGGGCTGAGCCTGTCTCCCCCAGCTCTTGCCATGCCTCAGACTGCAACCTCTCCTCAATGTGGCTGGAGACTGGATGCCCTGCTGTGACCTTGCTTCTGTCTTATGTACTTCCCTAATGTTGGCATTAAACACGTGAGCTATAATTCTCTTTTAGACCGATTCATTCTTGAGTAGATCTGGGTGGCCTTGGACTCACAGATTTCTGTTTCTCTCTTAATCCTGAGTCATAGGATTAAAGGTGTGCATCACCACCTAGATTCTGGCTGTTGGGATTGAAGGTGTGTGCCTGGGTTCTATGGCTTTTCGGTGACTTTGGTTTCTGAATCCTCACTAGATACATATCTACAAGTAACATTAAATAGAACCAGTATATATAAATATATATATACATGTATGTATATTGTGTTATGTATAATATGTGTGTATACACATACATACATATAACATTTTAACAATTAAAGAAAAAGAGTCCATGAATTTGAGAGGGAGCAGGGATGGGGGCATGGGGCAGATTGGAGGGAGGAAAAGAGAAATAGAGGAATTACATAACCATATTTTAATTAAAAAAAACCTTTCATGTTCAGCTAATCAGAACACTTACTCCATTTTTGTGGGAGTGTTGCTTGATTCCAGAATTGCAAATAAAGTCAATTAAAATTTTTAAGCTAAATTTGTGATTTTGTGTCTCAACATAATGGATAGATGATGATGATGATGAGGCTAGATAAACAGACAGACAGATGGATACATAAGTAAGTGGATAATAGATTGATATACAGATATAGATAGGTGGTCTCTTATGATTCTTACTTAACTATAATATATTCATTTATTTTTGAATAGACATTCATTTTGAGAACATATGTTTAGGTCATAGGAAGATAGAGAAGGCTCGGCCTTCTGGTATATTCCATATTCTAGTGCTTCCTGCTCCTTGGGGCAGGTGCTGAGGAGAAAATCTTGAGAACAAGGCTAGCCTGCACTACAGAGTGAGTTCACCAGGCCAGCCTGCTCAAAATGATAAGTGAGGTAAAAACACAGGAATATAGCTTAGGGTAGAGAAACTACTTAGCATGCATGCATTCCTCCAAGACAAAAAATAAATAAAATGCATAAGACTGTATATACTCGTATTATTGCTATAAACCATCACACTAAGCATCCCAGCAAGGACATCTAGGTGGGGGAAGCATGAATGGAAACTGTCTGCCTGGGAAATGAATAAGCACAAATAATACTGCTTGCAGATGGCGATATCCTGTCTGTCTAGGCTCTTAAAGATCACACACACACAGGTACACATGCATTCCCACAGAAACCCAAACAAACACACAAGAACAGATAAATAACTAAATGGGGAAAAAAAGAGAATGCAAAAGGAGAAAAAATATTTGAAATACATGTATCTCATTTGGGACTTCCACACAGTATCTGTAAAGAACTCATGGCATGAGAGGAACCAATTAAAAATTGAACAAAGGAATTCAGAGGTTGTGACAGAAGATCTGAACAAGTCAAGCCAGGCACAAGCTCAGCTTGGGGAGGGAGGTGGGCAGGAAGCACCGCCCATAGCCGAGGATTGACAGCTGCTGGGAAGAAAGTCAGTTTTCTTTAAGGACTTGGTCTCTGGGAGGACTCAAACGTGGGAGCTACTTTGCCCTATTACTAGAGAGTTCCTTTAGTACCTTGCATTTCCCAGGTCAGCTCTGCAAGAACACCTGTACACAAATGTTAAAGGGGCAGTATTCGTGGTAGCCATGGAGGGGAAACAGCAAATGCCCACCCAGTGGTGAGTGGGTGCATAAAATACAGCGTGTTCAAAGAGTAGAATATTATAGTCGAGCCATAAAAGGGAAGGAGGTGCCAACTGTCACAGCCTGCTACATGGCTAGACCTTGAAGGTGGGGGAAGGGGTGTTTTATGTCAAGGGAATACAGCCATTGCAAAAAGACATCAGACATCACACAGCACCCTTTACGTGAGACGTCCAGAATAAGCAAACTATCTATTTACTTACTTGAATTTTTGTTTTGTTTTGTTTTGTTTTGAGACAGAGTTTCACCTTGTAGCTGTGGGCTGGCCTGGAACTCACATGCAGACCGAGCTGGCCTCTAATACCACGCAGCTACGCCTACCTCTGGATTTACCAGTCCTGGGAATCTAAGACAGCCAACACGTTCAGCAAGTAAGCAGCTTAATAAACAGGCAAGCTACGTTGCATCTGAATTGTCTTAATAATATTTTTCACTTAGGAAATGAACTTAGGAAAAATAGCCTTTAAGACACACACACACAGAGATGTTTATACATACCACTGAAATGTGATAGACTGTGTTGTCATTTCTGTGTGGCAGTGGCATGTCACCCAATAGTCTTCTATAACATATTTATTTACGGAAATATATATATTGTATATATATGCATATATATACATGTATATAAAACATATACATACATACACTCTTACACATGTGTGTTCTTTAATCCATCTAAGCAATTCTGGTCAAATATCATGTTGTTTCTAATTTGCTGTGATCAACAACACTGTGCTGAACATCTGATCTAACTTGACCATATATATATATATATATATATAAAATTCGACAGTCAGAACTACAAACCCTGAACTCCCTCATAAATTCATTTTCCCATGCTATTGTCATGCTTGAAAAAATAGTTTTGATTTCATTTGGATTATTCTTTCTGATTATGGATAGTATGTATGTATAATCTGCATTTCTCAGAGCTGAATCTGCATGATGACAAAAAAAAAGAATTAAAATTGAGTCTATGATGAAAGATAACTCCCTGACTCTACTTATCAGTCATCTACTCGGCTGGTCTAATCTACTATTGATTTTGGTCAGAGCATCCCAGAATACTCCTGTCAGCACATGGGATATAGCTTAGCTGGTGACTAATTAGTGTCACCCATGTGGATTGTCTAGTCACAAATCAGGTGTGTATTTCAAAGTCTTTCCCACTAAGTAGGCATCTTTATGTGTGTGTGTGTGTGTGTGTGTGTGTGTGTGTGTGTGTGTATGTGTGTGTCTGTGTTTGAGAAAGGGTCTCATTGCATACTATGGTTGGTCTGAAGGCTACCATATAGACCAGGCTACACCTCAAACTCAAAGAGACTGACCTGCCTCTTCCTTCCAAGTGCTGGAACTAAAGGGTGTGCCACCATAACAGGCTATATTTTAAAGATTTCAGAAGGAGGCTGCCTGAACTTCCCATCATTTACTGTGCATTCTCAGACTGTTGACCTTCTGAATCCTGAAGGGCTGTGACTCAATCGTCGGCTATTAATATGCCCGGTCAACAAACAATATGGGAATTCATATGCCAAAATCAACATATCTGACATGTATCCTAATGTTCTGCCCTGTACCTTTGGACAGAAATGGGAAATTGGTGAGGACACTGGGGAAATCCATGTAAATGTTGGAAGGCATGAGCCATAGCTACGTAAGATGCAAACATTAACTGTGGGGAGGGTGGATGAGAGTTCTTTGGGTGGCATTTCTGTGCATCTAGAAACAGTCAAAAATTCTTAACGTTTGCGGTTAACACAAAGAAAAGGGTACATTGACATCTTACTCAAGTATGTCATTCTGTTACCCATTCATTAGGCAAGAACTTTGAGTTGATGAGTCAAACATCCCAGTTTGCTGCTTTTCATCCTCTCTCTGCCTCATCCTAGCAGGATGCATTCCCATCAGTATCAGGAGTTATCCCTAGGCTAACCTCATAACACACTGTAACTCTGCTGTGCACCCTAGAAGTCTGGGAAGAGGGAACCTTGAAGCCTTTACATAGATTTCTAAGTGTGGGGTAGACAAGATGGCTCAGAGGGTAAAGGCACTTGCCACCAAGCCTGATGACTCAAGTTCAGTCCCCAAGATGCCACAGTATGGAATGAGAAAACAGACTTCTGTAGTTCTCCACTGACCACACACACACACACACACACACACACACACACACACACACACACACAATAAATGCCTATAATAAATTTGCAGATCCCTGAGTTAATTCTACACATCCCCATAGATGTGAAAACCTGAGTTCCTAAGACAATGACGCTGCCTGCATTTTCCCTCCATCTTTATTTTTAAGTGACCTGAAAGTTGCGTTAGTCATGCTCCCACTGACGCAATTAAAATGCTTGGCAGAGAAAAAAAGGCTGATCTGGGGAAGGCTGATGTCGGCACGCGGCTTTGGAGGGATGTCAGCCCATCTCCATGGGGAAGGTAAGGTGACGGAAGCCACTCTACCCGTGGCAGGTGGAGGCGGGGGCATGGCATTGGTGCTTGGCGGCCAGCTGGGAGCAGAGGAAGCAGAAAAAAAAAAAAAAAGGAGAACAGATCCCACTGAAAGAAATGATTCTCACCCACTAGCAGCCCCCACTACCTCCAAAATAGCATCACAAGCTGGGGGCCAAGTGCTCAGTACATGAGCCAGTGGAGACATTCCATGTTCAAACAGGAAGAGCATTGTCTATCACTTGTGTGTACCTTTATTTCCAGCCTGGAGTTTTGCATGGTGGAGCGGACACCTGGGGAAGGGGCAGTGTTCCTCTTTGCTTCCAGCCCCTTTCTCCCTGGGCAGACCCATCGCACCACCTCCTGGTTATCTAATGAGGCCACCGAGAGCACATTGCTGAGAGTCTGTTTGATAATTGAGATTGCAGTTTCTAACAGTGTTTACTAAATGGCAGAAAAGAGGGTCTTAGCGACTCTTCAGAGGCTTCCCGCCATGCAGTTGTGTTAGTCTCAAGTACCCTGCCCTCTCCAGATCCTTCACGTCTACAAAAAAGCAACAATCGCCCGCATAATTATGAAATGGAAACTACTTTCTTTTCTGACTGCGTCCCCTGTTTTCCTCCAAGCAAGGGCTCTGGCTTTCATCTGGTACATGAAAGAGCAATGGTTCTCTGCTGAAGGAAGACACATGGACTATCTAATTAACATTAAAATGCTGTCTCTCATCATTAGCTTCATTCACACTGGAGGTGTCGGCTCTCCAGAAAGAAGCACAGAGGCAATGACCTAATCTCACACTTTTCTTTAAAAAAAAAAAAAAAGGAAAATTAAATAACTCCAAAGAAGCATGATGTGGTCCCTACTTGGAGAACTTCGTGATGCCTGGGGGTGACCTCCCCACACCAACCTCAAGGGTTTCTTTTTTTTTAAAGACTTATTGTAATTATGTATCAACTTGTTTGTTTGTTTCATTCTATGTGTTTATCAGCTAGGGTTTCTGCTGCTGTGTAGAGACACCATGACTATGGCAACTCTGCTAAAGGGAAACAGTTAATTGTGGTGACTCACTTAAAAGTTCAGAAGTTTAGTCCATTATCATCCTGGTGGGGAGCATGGCAGCGTGCAGGAAGGCATGGCTCTGGAGCTGAGGGTACTTACACCTTCATAGGCAGGCCACAGGAGGTGGAGTGAGACACTGGAGGTATCCTGAGCCTAGGAAACTTCAAAGCTTGTCCCCCACAGTGGCAAGTGTCTTCCAGCAAGACCAAACCCACTCCAACAAGGCCACGCCTCCTAGTAGTGCCACTCCCTTTGGGGGCCATTTCCCTTCTAACCACCACAATGAGTGCTTTGCTTGCATGCATTTCTGTGTGTCTTGTGCTTGACACCCATGCAGGCCAGAAGAGGGTGTCAGATGGTTGTGAGCCAGCCACCATGTGGGTTCTGGGAGCTGGACCCCGGTCCTCTACAAGAGCAGCAAGTGCTCTAATCACTCATCCGTCTCTCCAGACCACCCCCAAGTGCTTTCTGACACCAAAGCTACAACATGAATGTGGCTGTCAACATCTCTGTGTGTTTTTCCACCTTTGGGTACTGCTGGAAGGACTTGTACGCACCATAGTATGTCTAAGTCCATTCCATGAAGGTTTCAAACTCAGTCCAGTAGAAGAGAATTTGAGGGACTCATTGAGATGCAGGCAAATGCAAGGTGATATTCAGCTTTGGGGCAGATGCTGGGTAGTCCCAGGTGCATTGGATGAATGGCCTCTAACCTCCATCTGGGATATATTAGGCTGTCTTGGAGACACAGAGGTCTAAAGGGGTCTGGAATGGATTCTTAGAAAGAGTAAGATGTTTGATATTTAAGGACTTGGCTGGGTCCAGATGGCACTGCAATGTCCATGATTTCATGGTTTCTATGGATACAACCCTATCTACTAAATTAACATCCATATTCCCCTAGCATGTCCTTTAATGAAGGGATCTCCCATTACTACCTAAAGCCAATGACATTCTCTTTTTTGCTTGTTTGTTTTATTAAAACATGCTGTCCTGTAGCCAGGGCTAACCTGAAGTTTCCTATGCAATGGAATTTAGCCTCCAATCCTGAAATCTTCCTGCCTTCTACTCCCAAGTGCTGAGGCTACAGGCATACCCCACATCTGGCTGTAATGGCATCCCATTGATCTCTCCTCTGGCCTCCTATCATGGTAAGAAACCTGTTGAGATCACAGATTGTTATGTATCTCCTGAGAAAGCTCCTGGATCCCACCAGAAGACAGCACATTACAGGAGCTCTCCAGATCTACCCCAGTCCTCCATGGTCCTGAAGGATGAAATTCCTAAGGAAACCATGACTGCTACACATTTCATCAAGACCCTGCACGGTTAGGGCTTCAGCTACCGCACCTTCATCCATAGGTTTCCATCTCTCTATTTCTACTTTGTTGCTGTTTTTCTCTTATTCTGACTCCCTAGTTAGGATATTCCTTCCCAGCATGCTCTCGGAGCCTTGATGAGATATGAGGCTGAAATCTCAATGCTGGCAGTACTCTAAGTTTTAAAGCTAGGATTTAATAAACTAGGAGAAATCCTAAATCAGAAGTCTTCCCAGACAGTGGAGTTTGCAGGTTTCCTGGGCTCTTCAAAGGAATGTCTCCAATGTCCACACCATCTTTAGAGTCCATTGATTTTTTTTTCTAGATCCTGAACTCTATATTGGGCTTCTTTCTGAGTCTCTCTTGGATCAAGCTTCATGGGAAAGTCTCAGGCCATCCTTTTGTTTCTTTGCATTTATTCTTTTTTTTAGTTCCTCCCTCTTTTTAATTCCTTTCTTCTTTATCGTGTGAAGCTGTAATTTATGGTATGGACCACTTACAAAAGCGACCCTAATTCTTTCTTCCTTGTGCCTGCAATCCTGGAATGCAGCTCTGCACCTCTTCCAGGAAGAGACAGAGTCTGTTTTCCTTCCCCCTTGAATGTGGATAAGCCATGTGTCATGGTTCAAATAATAGAATAGACTAAAGGATGCATGAGTTCCAGGGACAGGCTTCAAGAGAGCTCATATGCTTTCAGTAATTTTAAGTTTCTTCTTCTTCTTCTTCTTCTTCTTCTTCTTCTTCTTCTTCTTCTTCTTCTTCTTCTTCTTCTTCTTCCTCTTCCTCTTCCTCTTCCTCTTCCTCTTCCTCTTCTTCTTCTTCTTCTTCCTCTTCCTCTTCCTCTTCCTCTTCCTCTTCCTCTTCCTCTTCTTCCTCTTCCTCTTCCTCTTCTTCTTCTTCTTCTTCTTCTTCTTCCTCTTCCTCTTCCTCTTCCTCTTCCTCTTCTTCTTCTTCTTCTTCCTCTTCCTCTTCTTCTTCTTCTTCTTCTTCTTCTTCTTCTTCTTCTTCTTCTTCTTCTTCTTCTTCTTCTTCCTCTTCCTCTTCTTCTTCTCCTTCCTTCTCTTCATCTTCCTCTAATCCCCTTCCTCCTCTTTCTCTTCTTGTTATTTTATCTACATGGGTGTTTTGCTTAGTGTCTATATATGGCATGCTTGCCTGGTGTCTGCAGAGGGCAGAGAAGGTGTCAGACCCTCTAGAACTGTAATGGCATCCCATTACAATGGCAAGTCCAAAGATTGTGATCCACGATGTGGGTGCCAGGCATCGCACCCAGATCCTGAAGAAGAGCCTCCACTGCTGTTGGCTAAGGAGTAATCACCCCAGCTCAGCTTTCAAGATCTCTTGAGACACAGTCCTGAGCTCTTTAGATGGAAGATGAGAGGATGCCCATTGTAAAACCCAGTGGGTGAAGATCTATCACTAGCAGCTATGGAACACCGGCCAGCCCCCCTGGTCGGTCCTACCTTACCTGAGCTAAGCTACCCACCTGAGCCCCAGACACATGGAGAAATAGTTATACAGGGTTACGGGCATCAGACCTTCCCATTAGGAACAGCTGTGTCTTCAGAGCTGGGACACAGAAACTGGCATCTGAAATTGAGAAGCCCTTTCTATGGGACTGGGTGGACTCTAGAGGGTTGGACAAACATCTAGGAAATGACATAGGAAGAAAAAATGTTTAGGAAATGATTCAAGGAAGGAGAAAAGTAGCCACTTTTGTTAATAAATGGCCAACTCTAAGTGTCTGCAGTAACCTGCAAAGTCAAATATACACACCGATCTACCTGAAGACTTGGGAAGATGGTGTTCAGGAAGTTTTGAAAGTGGCATCTTGTTCCCTCTGGGGGCTATGATAAGAATTTGGAAAGGAAAAAAATGTTAAAGGAAACAGTGACCAGTCTGCAGTGCAAATTTTTGTAGACTTTAGAGGATGGTTAACTAGTGGGATTCAAAGATAATTCTTTTTATTTCTATCGTCCCATAAGAGAAATATTCACTAAATATGAGGTGTTTCTTCTCCTGGTCCTATGTGAGATGGGTAAGCACATTTTTCCTAACTCTTCTACTTCTTGCAAGCATTAAGTCTAAACAAGAATGCATGGAACAGTCAGGTCATGACTCTGAAAGCAAATGTTAAAGATGGGAGAGAAGACCAGAGGTCAAGATACCATCTAGTTGGTGGCTTGCAGGGCCATCACAAAAAAAAACGTGTAACCAGAGTCTCAGAAAGATTGGAGAAAGAGGCAACTGTTTCAGAAGAATGAGAAGAAATAATAGTTGAAAACTTTCCAAATGGACAACAAGCATAAACTTCAAAGCTAAACAAACCCAAAACAAGAGGAGGGGAAAAAAAAGAAAAAGAAAAACAACAAAATCTATGCCAAGATGCATTATAATTAAGCATCTGAAAATTAAACAGACTTAAAATTTGAAACAAGCCAGAGAAATAAATATATTGCTCATGGTAATAAAATGAGTTTTAAAAACTCAAAAGACAGCAGGTTTCTCTTCCGAAAACACAGGGGTCAGAAGGAGGTGATGCAATACTTTCCAAAGGCTAAATCATTGCCAGCCCTTAAAATATACATTGAACAAAGAAATGTTTTTAGAAACAAGGAGGAAATAAAAAATGTTAGATGAGGGGAATTAAGGGGCTTTGCCACTGTGAGGTTCAACCTAAAAAGAAATTCACTAAACAAAAGAACACAGTGAAAGAAGGAGTCTTAGAACAAAGGGAAGACTGGAAACGTATGGATAAGGCAAGAGTGTGGGGCAACAAAGTATTTTACCTCTCTAGACAGTAACTTAATCGAACTGTATTCCGCAGCAACATGATTGCCAACGGACACAAGCCATGTTTGAGGCCATTGTAAATGTTGAATAAGAAGGGACATGAAATGTAGGATTTCTCAGCTTTGTGTTAGCTGGCAAAATGCAGATATTAGATGTTCTGCTTAGTTTTCATTGTCAGTTTGACGCAATGTGGAGTTCCCTTGGGAAGAAGGAACCTGAGCCGAGGAACTGTCCAGATCACATTGGCCCGCGATCACGTTTTTGAAACACTATCTTGACTGAGGATTGATGTGGGAGGGCCAGGTCCAACGCCCACTGTGGGTGGCACTGTTCCCAGGCTGATGGGCTTGCCTTTATAAGAAAGCTAGCTGAGGAGAAGCCGGTGAGGGAGCCAGGAGGTGGCTTTCCCCTGTGGTTTCTGTTTCCTTTCTGCCCTGATTTCCCTCAGTGGTGGAATGTGACTTAGAAGTGCAGGATGGAATAAGCCATTTTCTTCCCTAAGCTGTTTTGATTGTGGTTTCACAGACATAGGAAGCCAACTAGAACATAGGTAGACTTGATGATAAATGCTACACACTAAGCACAACCGTGAAAATGGCTACTTGTCAAATACTCCGTACGTCGGTGGTTCTTGCCATCTTTTTATTTCCATCTACTTTTAATATCTGTTTTCGGGGAACCAGAGTTCCTTTATATGGCTCTGACTGACCTAAATGCTCCAACCCTTTAATACAGTTCTTCATGCTGTGCTGACCCCCAACCATAAAATTATTTTCATTCCTGCTTTATAACCGTAATTTTGCTACTGGTATGAATCGTAATGTGAATAGCTGTGTTTTCCAAAGGTCTTAGGCAACCCCTGTGGAGGCCACAACCCACAGGTTGAGAACCATTGCTGTAGATAAAATGAAAAAAAAACCCTAAAAATCTCAAATACTCTACAAAGAGACCATAAAAATTACAGCAACAAAAAGTAAAATAAAATTAAACTAGAAAGAATAAATATGAAGCCAGGCCGTGATGGCACATGTCTTTAATCCCAGTACTTGGAGGGCAGAAGCAGGCGGATCTCTGTGAGTTCAAAGAGGCTAGCCTGCTCTACAGAGTGAGTTTCCAGGACAGCCAGAACTACACAGAGAAACCCTGTCTTGAAAAATACCAACATTGACAAGGACAACAACAACAACAAAAAGAATAAATAAAAGCTGGAATGATGGTAAAATGGCTTACCTAAAATTGGCACATCAATGATTACATTATATATACATAGTCTAAAATTGATATTCAAAAGACAAAGACTGGCAGGGTGAATTTGAAAAATAGTCCCACTGTGTGTGGTGTACAAGAAACGTGGCCATCTTTTTATTTCCATCTACTTTAAATATCTGTTTTCGGGGGACCAGAGTTCTTTCATGTAGCTCAGACTGGCCTAAAATTCACTGTTCCTGTGCCCCAGCCTCTGAAGTGCTGGAATTATAGGCACGCCCCCCCCCCCGCATGCTTAGCTGAAAACACTTCAAATATACTACAGTAGATGGAGATTTAAAACAAAGGGTGCAGAAAGTATGTATGACACAGCTTGAACACGGAATGTCTCCTCACAGGCGGGTCCCTCGCTGAGCTCTGTCTGGGGAGGTTGTGGACTCACGTGGGCGTAGTCCTGGCTGGCAGGTCAAGCCACTAGATGCGGGCCTCCGAAGCCCAGCCCTTATCTGTGCCCCATTCTCTGTGACTTTAGCAGCCCCAGGATCTGCCCCACCCTTCTCCTGCTGATGGGGATGGAGGCATTCCTTCTCCATAGGATGCCTTAATGGCCCTGAAACCATGAGTCCAAATAAGTCCCTCCTCTCTTTGGTTGCTTCTGCCTGGTGTTTTCTCCCAGCCAGGAGAAAAGCAACTATGAAAACATTAGATTTTAGTTTTTTGACATTATAATATAATTATATCATTTTCCCCTTCTCTTCCCTTCTCCAAAACCTCCATGTGTCCATCCATACTGTCTATCACAAACTTGGCTTCTTTTTCTTTAATTATTGCATATGTATATTACATATATATATGTAAGTATGTGTTTGTATATGTATGTATATACTTATATTCTTTAATATGTAAATACAATATGCTCAGTGCTTGCGATGTTACTTATACGCATATTTTCAGGGCTGGCCATGTAGTATCGGGTAACAAATTGGTGTGCTCTTCCCCAGAGAAGACTGTTTCTTACCCTCTCAGCATTCCTTAGTTAGCTGCTTGTAGTTCTTTGTGTAGAGTTGAGACCTCATGAGCTTTCCCCTTTGGTATCATCTTTGTTCAGCTTCCGCTCAGGCAGTCATGTTGGTGGGACTCCATGGGTGTTGTTTCCGACATTTCTAGGAGGACTGTGTTCCTTACTTTGACCTTTCTGTTCCTCTGGCTCTCACAGTTTTCACCGCCTCCTCCAAACGATCTCTGAGTCTTAGGTGTAGGGGTTGTCTTGTGGATGTATTCACTGGGACGAAGACACCAGGCCCAATATTATTTTGTCTTAAGGGAAGTTAATTCGTTTATGTCAGACAAAGTGTTTGCCATATGATAAAATTCATCCTACCTAAAATCCGTAGCAGTTCTGAATATGCCGGAAGTAACTGAGACAAAAACATATGTGAAGCAAAACCTGACACAAACAGGTGTGTGGCCAGGAGTACTGTGGGTCCTTCAGCCAATGCATAAAACCAAAGGGTATAAAACATCAGTCAAAATCAACGTTTTCAAAACTTTGGAAATTAATCAAGGGTTTTCAACAACCTAGTGTTTATTCAAGAAAAGTGGTCAGGCGTCATTGAGACCAGCAGGCTTTGGGTTCTGTAACTTACTTCAACTTTGTTCTTCGGTTTGTGAGAAATACCAACTGACACTCCTGGCATCAAGGGGAACCAGCCAACAAAAAGTCATTGTCGTTTGACCTATATGATGATACCCTCTAACACCCTACTTCAGAGTTGTATAACTATTTTCCTCCTTTTGGCACCATGTTAAAGGTAAACCTAGAGCCTTGTATAGGCTAAACAAGTAGTATCCCACTGAGATACACCACTGGATTGGCATCCCCTGGATTTTGGCAGATTCTTGTTGTCTAGCTTATACTCATCAATCTTCCTGATTCCCCCTTCTGAGTACTGAGTTTACAACTATTCACCACCATGCCTGGATAAAATCTTGATTTTATTTGAATGGTTTCAAATTCATGAATGCTTAAAGTCTCTTTTGAGGGGAAATTTGTCAGACACATTTTATAGGCAAGTGCTTTAATATTGTGAGTGTCTGAGGCAATGGGTGGGATTAACACCGAACAACATAAAAGAAAAGGGCTATCTACAAGGATTTTGAAAAGTGCTGACTTTTATTTTTGCAGACCTTGAAATGAAGACACACAAACACGGCACTGTGTATACTCAAGAAAGACCTGAAGAGGCCCTGCACTCTTGCCTTTGGGACCCTGTGGCTCTGCACGGGAAGGGAATGAGGCTAAGATGTCATTTTGGTAGGCTGTGTGCTGAAGGTATACTTCAACACCCACACAGAGCCCATAAACAAAGACTATTGATTCAAAATGTTTAAGGAAAGGTCTGTCCAATTACACAGCTGACCACAAAGCTAACTGAACTGAGACCTAAGTGGGAACACAATAAACAGTGTAGCCTTTACAAAATTACTTTATAAAACAGGGAGAAAAATCACTGAACAACTGTGATCCAGCAGTAAAACCTACCAATCCAGGGAAGAGGAAGGAGTTTTATTTCAGGAGTTGGCAAATCATACTTAATATATTTTTAATTTTTCCTTGTCATTTTTATGTTGGGTACGTACATGTGCCTTGCTTGTCTGTATGAACGCCACGTGTGTGCCGTGTTCACAGAGGCCAGAAGGTGGCGTTAGATCCCATGGGATGGGAGTTAAAGATGGTTGTGAGCTGCCGTGTGGGTGGTGGGAATTGAACCCGGGTCCTCTAGAAGAGCAGTCAGTGCTCTTAACAGCTGAGCCGTCTCTCTGGTCTGTAGTGGATGGTTTCCTTTTGTGAACCATGTCTAGAAGACAGTGAGATCACAAAGAAATAACCATCAAGAAAGAGTTCTACTTATGAAAGAGAGATTGACAGATTGTAAAAGGAAGAGAGAGGGAGAAAGAGAGATCCTCCACTCTCAGATGACTAAAACCAAAAGTTTACTGTTACAGATCAACACTGTAAAAATATTGAAGGGAGGTCCTCAAATTAAAATGACAGGCTACTAGCTAGCAAGTTAAATACATAGCAGTATTAAAAAAAAAACACTGGCCAAACTAAATATATGGTAAGTGTTAGTATAAAATCTTGTGTAAATATTTTATTGCGATCCTTTTTTCCTGATCTGATTGAAAAGGTAGATACAGAAAATGTTAACTAATTTTTTATGTTGCTACCTTTTCATGTATAATGATGTGATTTTTGATAATAGCAGTATAAAGGAGGGGGAATAAAGAATTTTTGCAAGCTAGTTGAATTATATTAGCATAAGCCTAAACAGACTGGTGTGACTTTAAAATGACAATTCCTGTGAAACAGCTAAGGAAATAACTAGAATAAAAGGATAAAAGAAGACAAAAGCATTGAAATGGTGTATAAGAGTATTGATGTATTTAAGACATATAATAGAGGAATTAAGGAACAAAAATAGAAGATATATATAGAAAACAAATGGCAAAATGACAGACATAAATCCTACTTACCAGTAGTTGCATTAAATGTAAATGGATTAAGGTCTCAATTAAAAGGCAAAGATTGACAGAATGAATTTAAGAGGGAAATTAACCAAACTATCTGCTGTCTGCAAATAATTTGAAAGAAAATGGATGAAAAAAAAGAGACTACAACAGTAATAACCCAAGAGAGCCAGAGTGCTTACATTAACTAGAGGAAACAACAGACTAGATGAGGTGGATTTACTTCAGATACCATTTTGATCTAGAAAACATAGAATCCACAAAAATATCATCTTAGAAATGAGAGCACAGCAAAGTTCATAACATACAGAAAAACTATATTGAAAAATCAATTGTATCTTTGGGACTGTGGATATAGTAAATTATAGACAAGATTATTCTAAAATATATCTGGAAATGAAAAAAAAGCAAGAGTAGCCAAAATAATTCTGAAAGAGAAAAATAAAGTTGAAGAAATCACTGTCCTTGGCTTCAGGATTTACTAGTAGCTATAATAATCACAGATGCAGGGTACTGTTGTAGAGGCAAAAGGATACAGCTGTAATACAGAGGAAACATCTAGAAATAGTCGCTCATAAGTTCAGCCAATTGATTTTTTTAGATTTATTGCGTGTGTGTGTGTGTGTGTGTGTGTTTAGGTTTGTGCATGTGGGTTCAGGTGCTTCTTAGAAGGCCAGACAGAAGAGCGTATTGGGTCCTCTAAAGCTGAAGTTACAACTAATTATGTTGAGTCACCTGACTGGGTGAGTGCTGGGAACTCAACTCCAGTCCTCAGCAACCGCTCATAGCAAATGAGTCACTTCTCCAGCCCACAGCTAGCTGATTTTTGGAGAAGACACAAAGGCAATTGAATGAACAAATGGTCCTATGAACCAGATATCAATATTCATATCAATCCATCCATCATACATATACGATCCATCCACCAATATGCCAGTCCATACATCCGCCCATCCATCACCATCAATCTGTCATCATCCATCAAAGAATCATCTGTTCCCTACCCATCCACCCATCCATCACCATCAGCCCATTATCGTCTATCCATCATTCATTCATCTATCATCAACCTATCCATTATCATCTACCCATAATCCATCCTTCTATCTATTCATTCACGCATGCATCACCATCGGTCCATCCATATCTGTCCTTCATGCACTAATCCATGAGCAACCCATCCATTATCATCCACTCACCCATCGCCCATCCATTCATCTATTTATTCATCCACCCATCCATCATCAGGCATTCATCACCCATCCATTATTCATCCATCTGTCAAAGCGTTGCATAACTTACAGAATATTAATTCAAAATTAACCATATATTTAAGCATAGAATTGTCGTATTTTCAAAGGCAGGTGGGAGAATGTCTTCAAAACCATATGATCTATTAAGAAAAAGATCACTAAGTTGGACTACACAAAAATTTGATGTGTTTGCCTCATGAAATTGAGGAAGAAGCTACAGAGTGTGAAAATATTTTCAGATAGCATAAGCAGCTAAAGATTCTTAGTTGCGCGTGTACAAAACTCTAGTCTCAAAGGCAAGAAATTCGATCAGAAAATAGAAAGACACAAACACTTCACTGACGATGAAATGCAGATGGCCAACAGGCCAGGAAAAGCATTCTCTTCACTGGCTACTAGGAGAACACAAGTTAAAGCTAACATGCATTCCTAGTCACCTATTACATTGCATGAAATTGAAATCACTAGCATTATCAGGCATTCCTGGAGATGAATAGGGATTGGGATTTTCTCAAATACTGATGGAAAGATGAACTGTTAAATTATTATGGAAAAATGCATTCCACTTCCTATAAAGGTAGACGAATACATTCCTTATATCCCAATAGCCTCACTCACAGACATTTGCCCTAGAAACTTTTTTTTATAAAAGAGAGCATTTAATTGGGGACTTGCCTACAGTTCAGGAATTTAGTCCATTTATCATCAAGGCCGGGAGTGTTTTGGCACACATGGTGCTGGAGCAGTAGCTGAGAGCTACATCCTGATAACGGGCCAACAGAGAGACATTGGGCCTGGCATGGGCTTTGAAACCTCAAAGCCCAACACTAGTTACATACTTCCTCCAACAAGGCCACACCTCCTGATCCCTCTAATCCTTTCAAACAGTGACTGCTACTGCACACTGTGGTATGTCCATTCAGTAGACTCCTGATCGCTGATGAAAGTCAAATAATTAAGTCTTTAAAGGAATACTCTTGATAGTAACTGAATGGCTACCCTACTGTTGCCATTTGGCTGCATACCCAAAATTCACTTACTGGAAACTTAAAGTAACAGTGTTTAGATAGTGGCCTAGAAGGTGGTGATTGAATAATGGAGGTAGTCTCTCAGGAACAGACAGATTCCATCAAGGGTATACCTACGCAGTGGTTGTTAAAAATGGAGTCCCTCACACTTGTCTCATTTCTCCCGATAGCTTTCATATGTCCCTTTGCTTTCCCATCTTACAACACAAAAGCCCTCACTGAACCCAACATCCTGTCTGTACCTTCCCCATACTTCTGGACTTCCCTGTCTCCAGTCATAAGCCAATAACCCATTTTCTTCATACTTTATTCTGTATGTCACTCAAGTCTCATCATCAGAGACGTTTCTTTTCGTGGTAGATGGTAATTAACACAAGGACCCACCCACATGTGCAGAGAATAAGAGACCTTGGGGCACTCAGCCCCCTAAATGGGGTGTCTTTATCAAGCATTCCCCTCAAGGCTCAGGGATGTATGCAGAAAAGAAGTAGGGGCAACTGGAACAGTCAGAGGTGGCTGAATGTTCCAAAGAGATGGCGTCTTCCGGGAATAATGTGGCAGAGGCACGTATGGACTCACAGAGACCATAATAACATGCACAAGACTGGTGCAGTTTCAAAGAAGGCAAAATTCCAGTACAGAAAATGGAGAGAGAGAGAGAGAGAGAGAGAGAGAGAGAGAGAGAGAGAGAGATGTGTGTGTGTGTGTGTGTGTATGGAGAGAGAGAGACCGTGTGTGAGACAAAGAGCAAGTGTGAGTGTGTATGTGAAAGGAAGTGTGTGAGTCAGCGTGTGCATGAGAGAGTGTATGTGAGAGAGAGCGTATGTGTGTGTGAGTGTGTGTGTGAGAGATCAAGCGTGTGTGCCAGTGTGAGATATGGAGTGTGTGTGTGTGAGTGTGTGTGAGAGAGTGTGTGTGAGAGATCGAGCATGTGTGTGTGTGTGTGTATGAGTGTGTGCGTGTGGGAGTGTGTGTGTGGGAGATCGAGCGTGCGTGCGTGTGTGTGTGTGTGTGTGTGAGTGTGTGTGAGAGATCAAACGTGTGTGAGTGTGTGTGGGAGATCGAGCATGTGTGTGAGTGTGTGTATGTGTGTGTGCATGCACGTGTGTTCATGAGGGCGTACACCGTTTTAGATGAGGAAGGACTGTGAATAGAAGTCTGGCACCCAGAACCAGCTCCCATTCTCCTACTCACATTCCCGAAGTCCCTCTTTAACTGGTTCTGTGACTCCTGTCGGCCAAGAGATGGCTGTGTGTGGAGAAGGTGTTGCGACACTTCTGGGTCTATGCCTTTGGACCCCTGCTTCGGTGTGGTCAGACTGGGAGTCACCTGACAGAGGCTGAGAGGCCACAGGGAACTGGAGAAGCAGAGACCACCATAGACCAGGGAAGCATGAATGAAGGCTGTCAATCTCTTTTATATCGGATCTCCTGGCTACCCAGCTGACCTATAGACAGAACAGGACACATAAAACGAGGTTATCGTTTTCAGCCCTGAATGTTGCCATGTGTATTAACTGTTTCGTTAATGGCATTCCATGCGTGCATGCGATACCCGAGTCACACCCACTGTGTTTTCTAGCCTTCTCCCATCCCTAGTAGTCCCCCTTTCGTTTTCATGTCTTATTTTCTCTCTAGCTTTCATGTGCTAGAGAAAACTTCCAACGCCTGCTTTTCGTGGAAAGCATACTTAATTTAATGCCCTATTTGTTCTCATTTCCAAAAAACAGCATGATCTCATTTTTCTAAGTGGTATGGCTGGGGTTATATGGAAAGTCTATTCTATTTTTTTTTTTCGAGACTGGGTTTCCATGTGTAGCTTTGGAATCTGTCCTGGAACTAGCTCTTGTAGACCCAGGCTGGTCTCAAACTCACAAAATATCCACCTACCCTGCCTCCCGAGTGCTGGGATTAAAGGCTTGCGCCACCACGGGCTGGAAAGTTTATTCTTAATTAGGGGAGGAACCTTCATACTGATTTCCTTAATGGTTGATTTGCTTTCACCACAAGCAGTGAATAAAAACAATCACCTAAAGAATTGTCTTCTCCTGGGCTGGTTTAACTCCGTGAAACAGCTGACCTGAACAAGGGGGAGCTCTTGAATCCCAGACTGATGGCTGGGAATCCAACATGGGACTGATTAAGACCTCCTGAATGTGGGTGTCAGTGAGGAGGCCTAGGTAATCTATTGTGCCTTGAGTAGTAGATCAGTATTTATCCCTGGCATACAGATGGACTTTGGGTGCCCATCCAACAATGAGAGATGCACTCTCACCCTGGACTCTTGGGTGAGGGTCTAAGCCCTGCCCTGGATGAAATGACAGACTAAGGACACCCCCATGGAGGCCCTCACGCTCCCTGAGGAAAGGAGGGTATTGGGGGGTTGGTGGGAGGGTGTGGAAGGAGGGGAGGGGAAGGGAGAGGGACCTGGGATTGACATGTGAAGCAACCTTGTTTCTAATTTAAATTTAAAATAAAAAGAAAAAAAACAATGCAATAAAAACTGTTTCGACTGAAAAAAAATTGTCTTCTTTCTGCCTTTACCGGCATTCGATGTGTTTATTCTCACTGGGTAAGAAGGACTCTCTGTAGACCCTGCATTTTCATTTACAACCTTGATGGCTGAGGGAGTTGAACACATTTTTTTTCTTCATGTTCCTAGTGGCCATTTGTAATCTACATTTGTAAACTACTCTGTTGGCATCCACAGGCATCCATTGACTGGATTAACCCCTCTTAATTATTTAATTCTTTACATGCCCTGTGTGTCCGTCCGTTGGTCCTCTATTAGACAGATATTTGGCAGATTTCTCTTATTCTGTAGGCTCACTCCTTGTTTTGTTGATTATTTCTTTTGCTGTGTAGAAACTTAAAACAAAACAAAGACTTTTTAAAGCAGGGTTTCATGTAGCCTGTTCAAAGTCATTATGGAGCCAATGACAGCCTCAAATCCCCCTGATTCTTCTATCCCTACCCCCGAATTCTGACACCACATGCGTAAGCTACCACACCCAACCCCAGAAATATCTTAACTTGATATAGCTCTCCAAGAACTTTATATGAGTACATTTGAAGTATTTCTCTTACATTCTCCTCCAGTAATTTGAAAACGTAATGTCTTTTTTATATTAATTTTTATTTGAACTAAAAACAATCTTTTTTCCTCCTGACAAGCTTGCTTCACATGTCAATCCCAGCTCCCTCTCCCTCCCCTCCTCTCCCACCCCCCCCAAGGCTCCCCAGTCCCCCACCCAATCCCCACCCTGATCCCCAGGGAGTGTGAAGCCCTCCATGGAGGATCTCCAGTGACTGTCATTTCATCCATGGCAGGGCCTAGACACTCCCACAAAAGTCCAGGCTGAGGGAGCCTCCCTCATTGTGGGATGGACACCCAAAGTCTATTTGCATGCCAGGGACAAATACTACCCAAGGCCCAATAAATACCTAGGCCTCCTCACTGACACCTTCATTCAGGGAGTCTGGATCAGTCCCATGCTGTCGACCTAGCCATCAGTCTGGGGTCCAAATCTCCCCCTTGTTCAGGTCAACTGTTTCTGTGGGCAAACCAGCCCTGTCTTAACCCCTTTGCTCATCAGTTCTCCCTTTCTGACACTGGGTTCCAGGAGTTCAGTTCAGTGTTTGTCTGTGGGTATCTGCCTCTGCTTTCATCTGTCACTGGATGAAGGTTCTGTTTCCCAGACTCTCTGGCAGTGGGATTGTATGCTGGCATTCCCCTGATTCATGTCTAAAATGCATATATGAGTGAGTACACACCATGCTTCTCTTTTTGTGACTGAGTTACCTCACTCAAGATGGTTTCTTCTAGTGCCATCCATTTGCCTGCAAATTTCAAGATTCCATTGTTTTTTCCTGCTGAGTAATACTCCATTGTGTAAATGTACCCCATTTTCCCTATCCACTCTTCAGAGGGGCATCTAGGTTGCTTCCAGGTTCTGGATATTACAAATAATGCTGCTATGAACATAGTGGAACAGACGTCCTTGTTGTAGGAATGTGCATCTTTTGGATACATGCCTAAGAGTGGAATTGCTGTGTCTTGAGGTAAATGGATTCCCATTTTCCTGAGGAATCTCCATACTGATTTCCAAAGTGGCTGCACAAGTTTTCCTCCCATCAGTGGTGAAGGTGTGTTCCCCTTTCTCCACATCCTCTCCAGCATAAACTGTCATTGGTGTTTTTGATTTTAGCCATTCTGACAGGAGTAAGACGGTATCTCAGAGTTGTTTTATTTGCATTTCCTGGATGGCTAGGGATGTTGAGCACTTTCTCAAGCATCTCTCAGCCATTTGAGACTCCTCTACTGAGAATTCTCTATTTAGTTCTGTAGCCCACTTTTTGATTGGATCCTTTGGTGTTTTGAAGACTTGCTTCTTGAGTTCTTTGTAAATTTTGAAGATCAGCCCTTTGTCAGATGTGGGGTTATTGCATGTCTTTTCCAAAACTGTGTGTTGCTTTTTTGTCTTGCTGTGTCCTTTGCCTTATGGCTCAATGGTTAAGCGCACTGACTGCTCTTCCAGAGGACCTAGGTTCAATTCCCAGAACCCACATGGCAGCTCACAACTGTCTGTAACTCCAAGATCTGACACCCTCACACAGACATACATGCAGGCAGAACACCAATGTACATAAAATAAGAATAAAAATAATCTTACTTTACATACCAATCCCAGTTCCCTCTCCTTCTCATCCTCACATTCCCCCATGCCACCTACTATCCACTCCTCAGGGAGGGTGAGGCCTCCCATGGGGTATCATCAAAGTCTGTGGCATCATTTGGGACCAAACCGAGGCCCTCCCCCATGTGTCTAGGCTGAGAGAGTATCCCTCCATGGGGAATAGGCTCCCAAAGCCCATTAGTGCCCTGGGGATAAATACTGGGAAAAATGTAACGTATTATATAAAGCTTTGTGCTGGATTTTCAGCTGGCTTCTGTAGGTGGTGTGTTAATGAACTTCAAAGGACTGGTTAATTGGGAACAGTAGTTGGCATGGAAAACCTTTGCTCAGCAAATAACTCCATACACCTTACGGAGGCATCAGAAGAGAGGAACAGGGCTTTCCCCATGAATTGCTACCATTCAATTCTGGACCACGTATCAAGGTCAGGGGACACTCAACACAGCATTTTCTCTAAACAGGGTCGTTATAAGAAATCTGTCTCACTTTCCCTTCTCTTGAACTTCTTGGGGCTTTTGCATTGTGTTGAGAGGGCTGTTACCTCTCTGCTATAGGTTTATTTAGTGCTACACAAGAGGAATTGGAATTATTCAAGGAACCTGTGTCCTGAGCTCACAGGTTGGTAATGAAGGGTGTTGTGTTGGTGATGCGCTTTTGTAAATAGCACTGCCTAGAACCAACAAATGTGCCATCCCACCACCAAGGTGCAGCCAAGGTTTTGGAATAAGACACAAAGAGCAGTCTCAAGTTCTATGGGGGTGGGGGACCGGACACAGGGCTACAGAGTTTAAAACACATAAAGAGCAATACCTACAGGTTGACAGGCTGTGATGTCCAAGCCTTCAGGCTCTTCACCTTGCCTTCTAGAAACTTCATGAAACTCTGAGCAGACAGACACACCCCTGCCTTTCTCTCCTCCCTGTCCTTTCCAGACACTCTCCACCAACACAGTTAACTGACATTAACCAGTCAACCAGGCAGGGTCTTTGTATTCTTGCGTTTTCTCTGATTTATTGTTGATTGGCATGCCCTTTGGTTTTGTCTTTCGGCAGTGGTTCTCAACCTTCGAGATCATGCGCCTCTCCAGGACTGGGACCACGGGTGAGCTCCATCTTTGCCCTCAGTGACTTGCAAGAGTCGTGGACTGTGAGAGCGTTGCATGCATATGAAGTACGTAATGCTGAGATGTCGGGCTAAACCCACCAACTCAACAACACATACATATTATGGGGTCCAAAGCAGAGACAACGATCTACCGAAGTCAAATGGCCACTACAGTGAAGTCAGTTTAGCATCCAGATCCACCCAGATGTGATGTAAATAGTGATGATGATGATGATGATGAAGAAGAAGATGATGATGATAAAGGCAAGGGCAGCCATGATCTGGAACAACACAGGATTCACATATCCACTAATCACTGCTTGGGAGCTCTTTTGTTAGATTATTATTTTATTTTATTCATATGAGTGTCTTGTCTATCCATGCACCATCTGCATGCCAGGTGCCCTCAGAGGCCAGAAGAGGGTTTCCACATCCCTGGAATTATAGTTACAGATAATTCTGAACCATCATGTGAGTGCCGGGAACCATCTCGTGGTTACTCTACAAGAGCAACCGTGTTCCTAACGCCTGAACCACCTCTTCAAGCAGGAGCTCCCAGTTTCTCCAGAACAAACACGCCCCCCCAATAAGGAAAGGGTTTCTCATTTGTTTTGCTTGAAGTGCTAAACATGAGGGTACCTCCTAAGTGCTCAGATGTCCCCTGCACCAGGCTGAGTTCTTTATGTAGCAACAGGGTATCCCTCAAGACTGACAGACTCATGGGCTCTTGCTTCATTTTATCCTCATGAAACAGAATGCAGGACAGACTACCCTAAGGACCCCCACCTTACCTATGCAACAATATAGGAAACATCTGTACATTCTATTTTGGAGCCGATTTCTCAGTCTAAAGAATTGATTTGTGCAATTAGGCAAGTGATTTTTTTGAAGGAAGATTTTGCATGAATTTGCAATATAATTTTCTTTTTCTGTAACTGTTAATTGAAAACATTTATCAGGTTTTTAAGCTGAAACAAAGTTAACTTCGGAAAAAAAGGTGTGAACTGCTCATTTTTTATGCAATCTCAATGTTGTCTTTGATGCTCTCATTAATGTCTTATTTACAATCAGGGCTGAAGGCTTCTCAGCTTGGGGGAAGTAACTGCCTTAACCCTTAGCAGGCTACAAATTTCAGACCTCGTTAATCCGATCACTGTCTCTGCCCTTCTGTCTCCTGATAACACCACTCCAGGGACATCTGGGCAAAACCATCACAAAACATACAAACAAACAAACAAAAACAACTTTCAGAGGAAATTCTCAGTCTCCATAGACCAAGTGATTGGTAAATAATAATGACAATGACAATGATAATAATAATATATAATAGCCTTGGCCTTTTGTTGTCTTTGAAGCAGAGTTTCATCTTGTAGCCCAGGTTAGCCTTAAAACCATTGTCTCCTGCCTCAGCCTCACAAGCGCTGAGAGGACTGACTTACGCCAACCATACCTGGACACTATTCTGTAGTTATGCATCTAAGCCCTTGGGTTAACACCTAACATATTAAAGTTTCCCTGTGCCATGGAATGTGTGATATTGTAAGCTTTTCAGTGAGAGAAACTGTTTCTGAGATTTAATAGCTTTACATGATATTTTGTATAAATATACAATTAAAATTTGAATTTCTACCTGACAGATACTAAGTGTTGCTTAGTTTTCTAATAGTTATTGTTTTTTTTTTAAACTATTTGTCATTATAGCTTTATGTTTTGCTTAGGTAGAAAACATACATTTCTGGGTATTTTATGAGTTATGTTGGTATTTTGTTGTTGACTCACATAAATCAACTATAATAAATTTTACACAGATGTTAGGAAACTGTTTTCTGGGTGAGATAAAATGCCATACTCACATTTTCTCATTTTTTTCTTCTACTGACCTGCCAAAGACAAAATTCAGACAATATCATTGTTTTTTTTCCTTGTTTCTCTTTATATTTCCAAACAGACTTCCATTGGGATAAATTCCTTCCAGCTGATCACATTAATGTCTGCTGGCCTAATTTCCTTTCTTCTACGCTTCTGGTTTTTTGTTTTGTTATGTTTTGCTTTGGAGAGGGTGTGGCCACATATATGCTCATGTAGGCATGTTTGTGCATGTATGTGTGTGTGTGTGTGTGTGTGTGTGTGTGCATGCTATAGAGCAGTCAGAATCTCCTACCAGACTCCATTTTGAGCAGAAAGCCATCCATGATAGAGTCAGTAGACCCATTGCCTCTCCATCCATCATTTCTCCTGAAGTCAAACATGGCAGAGCTGTCCACGCAGTGGTCTGTGGGAAAGCCATAGCTTACCCAGCCAGTGAAGCATGAGCAGGCACACCTAATCCATTATCACCTCTTGAGATCACTGGCAGCATTAACATTGCCAGTGACCCCAAGCTTGACTCTTGCTTCCCTCGTTCTTTCCCCAACATGATATTTTTATGGATTATGTGGCAATTTCTCATCATGTGCCCCCAATAACACTCACTTCCCAGTCCTCCCAGGTCCACCTCCCCCAAAAAGAAGGAGGAGAAGAAGAAAAAACAAAAACAAACCACAAGACCAGTTTGTGTTGTCCACATACTCACTGGAGCATGGACAAAACTCACAGTAGCCAGCCCCTTAAGTAAACTGAGTCCTTCCTGACCTGCACCCCGGCTGGAAGGCCTCAGCTGTGTAGAACTACACTTCAGCATCCTTGTTGCCATTTTAGGTTTCTGTCTAGGCTGCTACTTTTGGGGAGACCAGAGGAGATGGGGCTAGGGGTTGTCAGAATCCTTCTATGTCCATCTTTCTCAATTGTGAGTGTGCAATCTTCAATACCACTGCAAACGTAACTTCCTTGCCAGCGTGGTCTCTGGCTTTAGTAAGTACCATGGACCTCAACATGATATCTGGTGGCAGCACAGACCATGGACACCATTACAGCCCTCTGCACAGACCATGGACACCAATCATATCTCTCTGCTACAGCACAGGGCATGGATACCATCAAAACCCTCAGTGGCAGCACAGGCCATGGACACCATCACGGCCCTCTGTTGCAGTCCAGGCCAAGGACATCAGCATGGATTTCAGGGCAACACAGCCCATGGACACCAATATGGTTCCTGGTAGCAGCCCAACACACAGACATCTGAATGGCATCAACGCAGCTCCCGGCTACAGCCAGACCATGGGCCCCAAGATAGCCCTTGTCAGCTGGATCACAGACATCAGCGTAGCCTCAGGTAGCTGCATAGAGCGCAGACATTTAAATGGTCCTTGTAGGCAACATGGGCCATGGACAGCAACATGATTCCTGGTGCAGCAGGACCATGTACCCAAACATGGACCTCAGCAGCAGCACAGACCGTATCTTGTTTTCCCCTTAACTAGCTGACCCCTGTTTTTCCGGCTCTGAGGGAGAAATGTAAAAATAAGTTTGCAAAAGACATTGTGATCATTTTGCAGATGACCTTTGCCCCCAGGAGTCACATTCATGCTTTTAGACGTATTTTAAAAGAAGTTTGACACCTGTTAGGTGCATCTCTGCATCTCTGAGATGGCATTTGTACTCTGACTCTCAGGAGAGAGGTCAGGAACCTTAGTATTTGATCTAAATGGAGACAGGTTTCTGGTGGGCTGGATAGCAGAGCCTTCCCAGAGAAGGTAAGCCTACTTTATTCTGTCTTGCCGTTGGCAGGGGTGTCCCAGTCACGGGACAGCAAAGCAAGTTCAAACTGGAGTCCAAACTGAAATTTGACATCCTGCCCAATAAAGGACCAGGATGCTTGCTTCCCAAGATCCCTGCCCATCCCCTGAATCTTGAAATCTTAATGTGTTAAGATCCAATACTGTGGGCCATGTTTCCTCGGAGGGGTTTCTTTCCGGTCCAGTCCTCACCCAGCCTTTGAGTTCATTTAGTGTTACTTTTGTTTTATCTTATTTGATTTGGTTTCTTTAGACGTGGTTTCTGTTTGCAGCCCTGGCTGTCTTGGATTGCTCTATAGACCAAACTGTCTTCAAATAAAGAGCTTCCCCGGCATCTGCAGTACTAGGATGAATGGCATAGGTACCTGGTTACTTATTTTTAAAGATTTATTTTCTTATAATTACATGCATGGGGAGGGGCATTATGTATCTATGCGTGCTCACGGGGACATATGTCCATGCACTCTTTTGGATCCTTTGTATCTGGAGTTATAGGAAGCTCTAAGCTACTCAAAGTCGGTACTGAGACTCTAACCCAGTCCCCTGAAAGATCAGTCAGTACACTCTCTCTGCCGAGCCTTCTCTCCAGCCCCTCCCTTTGCTTTGCATCACCCGTAGTGGTCTCCTGTTTCCTTCTCATTTCTGCATGTACCTGCTCTGTTCTTCCCCCAAGTCCAACCAAGGAGCACACAGGATGCCACCTCCCTTTTGTCTCACCCGATTGACTCCCTGAAGCTGGTCCTTCTCAACAAACCTCCCTTTCCCCGGCATCTCCATTAAACCCATGCAGTTTGTAGCTATAAATTGTGGTTTTTCAAAGTTTCCAAGATCTTGTCCCTTACCCACTTCCAGGGTTCCCTGACAAGGAGAAGCCTGCCTGACATTATGTTCTTTCTCCCTCCTACCTCTCCTTAACCCCAACTGTCACAAGTTGCTCAGTCAAGTCTTAGAACATTTGGTTCTCTTCCTTCACTCCATCCCTGTCACATTCCATCCACCCCTAACCAACTTGGGGGAAAATAAACGGCTGGACTTGGTTTGGTTTTATAAAGATAACGACATTCCTTCCCACTGGAAGAAGGTTCCCCGGGTTGCAGCTTCTGGCTTACATCTATCCTTCTGTGCCCGTGCAAGACTCCTTACTCCCTGCAGTGTGGTGTTTATATTTTTTTTGGCTCGAGTGTCACATTCTGAGACTGGCATCTGCTTCCAGGCACACGCCCAGGTTTGTGTGAGGTGATGTCTCCCTTCCCAGCGAGGGCTTCCATACCCAGTCTCCATCTATTTTAAATGTACAACCACTATGCCGCATCAGTTACTGCCTGCAGCACCACACATCCTAACTTTGTGCCGTCTGGCACCTTCCGTCATCTGCAAAGGGGGCCAGTAACGGAGCTATCAAGCTCACAAAGACCCTACAATCTCCACCCCCACCCACTGCCGGAACCTTCTGATGCAGAGAAGCCGGGAGAGTGACTGGGGCATCACGGCTTTGCAACCCGGCAGCCTCTGGAGGCTGAGTCACCTTGGAGGGTGATTTAGATACAACTCTAGCCCTGGCCAAACAGAATTAAACTGAGCCAACCTGGTACCATTCCGTGGTTGCAGTAGGCAAGGGAAGGAGCTAAGCGGAGAAGCTCTTCTGGTTCTGTGGGTTCTGAGAAATAAGATGTCATTTTTTTAAAATGTGTTTTATAAATATTAGACTCTGGGGTGCTGTGATATAAACGCTCTTTTTCTAAGGTTTATCATTGTTTAAAGTCTCTGTGTGTTTGTGTATGAGTGTGTGTGTGTGGTGTGTGTGTGTGTGTGTGTGTGCATACTGTTGCCCTGGGTCATCAGAAGAGGGCATCAGATCCTCTGGAACTAGAATTGGAGACAGTTGTAAGCTGCACAACATTGGTTCTTGCAACTGAACTCTGGTCCTCTTCCAGATCAACAAGTGCTCTCAACCTTGGAGCCAGCTCTCCAGCACCCAAAGACTATTTATAGAAAGCAAAAAGGGGATGCAGATTTTTAGGAAGGCCTGTCAAACGGTGACTGGCTGCTGAGCTCTTTGAAGGTAGATGTCGATACACCACCATCTTCAAGCGCTCAGCGAGCTTCAGGACAGTTCATTGTCGCCAATCTGAGCTTGCTAGGTTAAAATAGACCGAAGCATTGTTATGGTTTAGGCTTCCAAGGTCCCCACAGGCTCATGTCCTGAGATGGCAGAACCATTTCATGAAATTGTGGGAATTTTCCAAGGTAGGGCCGAGATCCAGGAAGTGGGTCACAGGAGGATGATACATTGTTCAGGGCTGCTTCCTCACCATGCACCCCCAATGTGCATGCGTGTGTGTGTGTGTGTGTGTGTGTGTGTGTGTGTGCGTCTTCTGCTGCTACAAGAATGCATCATAGGCACAGGAACTTGAGGAAGGGAGAATTTAGTCTTAGCTTTTGGTTCCAGAGAGATAAGAGCTCATTGAGATAACGAAATGTGGCACCATTGGCTGCTATGTTGGCCAGAGCAGGAAGTTGAGATTTTACATCCGTGTAAAGCAGAGGGAGCAAAGGGGGAAGTGGGCCAAGATCGTGAACTCTCAAAGTCCAGTGATGTACTTCCTTCAGCAAGGCCACACTCCCTTAACCTCCCCAATCCACCAACTGGGGACCAAGGGTTCAAACATCTGAGCCTATGAGGGACATTCTCATTTAAACATCTTCCTGCTCTCTCTCCCTGGTACACTCGCTGCCACAGTGTTCTGACACCATGGAAGGAAAGAGCCCTCTGATAACATGAGCTAAAATAAATATGTCCTCCTTCAAGCAGTTTGTGTCATGTATTCGGCTCATAACCACACGATGAACTCAAGCGCAATTCCTCTGACTTGGCGTCTTCTTACCTATGAGCTAAACTGCACAGGGCCACCCTGGATCCACTAAGCATTGCAGAATATAGAGTTACCTTTGGCAAAAGGCCAAATCCAGTGCCTTATCCTCAGAGGTCAATTTAGAAGTCCAGGGCCATCTGCTTCCCCCGCGTCCAATGTCTCATGCCTCCTTCATTCTCCTGCCCACTGTCTCTTACGGTTTAGGCATCAGCAGCTTAGCAAATACTATTGAGGCACATGAACCTGTCATTTGGAGAAAACTGAGCAGCCCCCGAAGCTTCTGCAGCTTGGGCTTCTGAGTATTGAAGTTGGAAACATCTCTTGGTGTCATCAAACAGTCACGGGTTTTCTGACGATAGAAAGAAAAGACCTGCTGGCGAAACTACAGACAGAAGAGGCTACCAAGAAGCTTCTGGAATGATGGATCAGGGTGTCTGGAAAGTGCAGCTAAAATGTCCAGTCCTGCTAGCATGAGCTTCGCTTAGAATAATCCCAGCCAACATCCTTCTATCAGCTCTGAAGCTGGAAAAGAAAGAACACGATTCTTGTCTTGGAGCCACACAACCTGACTGTTGACATTAGAAAGGAAAGAGTATGCTTGCGGATGTGGGCTCAGGGGGCTCCGTTGCTTCTGTGGGAGGCAGAAGAACAGAACACGGTCGGGGAGAGGACGTTCTTCCAAGGTTACCTCCACAGGCCCAGCATGCGGACGCAAGTATTTCTAATGCAACAGTCAACTCAGAAGCTGCTACACAACACAGGCGACACCCTCCCATTTTGACAAGGACAGATTCAGGACATTCTGGAAACTTAGACTTGGGTTAAGAATTCCCCCCGCCCCAAAGACTCCAGTGCTTTGGCCACACATGGAGAATATGCCAGGTCAGCTTCTCACAGCTCCCTGCTCATTCTCTTCCCCACTATGCATTATAAGGACCCTCCGTTTCCCTCACACATATGGACACCAGGCTGCGTGTCCAAACTCTGCGCACTCCAGTTGCAAACGGCAGACCCTTGGCCATGACTCCAAGCCAGGGTGTGTGGTCTGCACTTGGGAGGTTGGATCCAAGGAAGAGGTCAGCTGAGATCTGGAAGAGTGGGCTTGGGGCCATTTGGCAGGGAGCCTGCGGGACTGCCGTGGTTTGGAGAAGAAGGCCTGGGCCTCTTCTAGCCCTATTCTGCTATCCTATGGGGATCTCTACAGCTGTCCTGGGGAGGCAGGACTGAGGCTCTTCTTGCTTAAGACCAGGAATAAAGTTGCACTGGTAGAAGGGGTGTGTTCTGGGAGATGAACAGACAGCCATTCATCTTCTAAATATGAGTGGCTTGGGATCAGAGTTCCTCCTCCTTCTGCAAAGCTCGGGGAGTCTGCTGGAATCCCTCCATGACATCCTTGACTGCCTGTGTTCCTCCAGCCCCTACCATGCCCTGACCTCCTGAGATCTTCTGATCTCCCCCTTGCTCTAGGGACCTGCCCACGCAAGGGTCCCAGCCATGGTGGGGGGTCCTCTGTGGGTGTGGAATGGTCAGCTCAAAGGTGGCCACCCATCCCTGCAGGCTCTTGACTGGTCCCTTTTAAGGTCACTTCAGCCTTCCTCCTTCTGCCAATATCGGAAGCCCCACCCCCATGCTCCTTATTGATTAAATCCCAGAGGAAGCGGTTTGAACCTGAACTCAGTTCCTGCCCACAGGCCAAATGCTGACCCACAGCCTTCCCGCCATGACCACTCTCCTCAAGCGCTTTGTTCCTGTGCTACAAATAAACCACCCCCCCGGGAAGACACATTTGACAGGGAAGTCACTCCCAGCTCAGTGCTCAAGGTCCAGCTGCACTCCATCTCTGTCAGAATGACCTCTTCCAAGTTCATAGTCCTCCTGCCCTTAGAGGTGACAGGCGTTTCCCCAGCTGACCCCACCCCCTCCAGGACAAGCACAGTTAAACTGGTTGCTCTAATAGACTCTGCCCTTCCACATCCATGCACCCCAGGGGCCACAACTCTCCACCCGAAGCACTCAGTGTTATTTTTCTGATTTCCTTCCCACCTGGGTCATTTTGATCTTACGGGTTTGCCGCTGGAATCCTCTGTGCAATCACTAGTTCACAATGCTTGGCTTGAGCTGTGTATGATTCCCTTCTCGAGGCCACAGTGGGATCCCTCTCAGCTGCCTGCCCCGGTGGCTGGGTAGATCCAACTCCTGTTTGTAAATTTCCCTTTCACATAACGGAGGATTCGTCTCAGGCAAAGGGTCTCCCCTTATTTCTGGAGCAAAGGTAGATTTCCCAAAGAGGAGTGTGTCTGGTCATAGAGATGCTCTAATTACAGAAGTGCACTACCACACCGCGTGTGTGTGTATGTGCGCGAGAATGCGTGTGTGCGTGCGTGTGTGTGCCTGAGTGTGTGTGCCTGAGTGTGAGTGCCTGATTGTGAGTGTGTGCCTGAGCGTGAGTGCGTGTGTGTATGTGTGTGTGCCTGAGTGTGAGTGCGTGTGTGTGCCCAAGCGTGTGTGCATGCATGTGCGTGCTCGAGCATGAGCGTGTGTGTGTTTGCAAGCATGCGTGTGTGTGTGTGCGTGTGCCTGAGTGTGAGTGTGTACGTGTGCATGTGTGCACAAGCATGCATACATGCATGTGTATGCGTGCTCGAGCATGAGTGTGTGTGTGTATGTGTGTGTGCAGTATCAGGATTCAAACTCAGCTCCCTATCCTTGGCATGTCAATCCCTTTACCTACAGAGTCGTTCCAACCAACAGAGAGAGCTGTAGAAGGTTGGGCATGACTGCAGTATCACAGCAAAAGCATCACCACGGGGCTTTCTTTTGACGTTTTGGAGATGTACCCACCCTTCAAATCCTTCTTCTCCCTTCCCCATCCCAATCACCATCTTCTTTACTCTTGTTTTCTTCTTCATGCCATCCCCCTTTCTGTTTCCCCCTGCCCGTTTGCTTAGGACAACTTACTGTAAGCCGAGTCCTGTAAGCAACTTTTGCAAACCAGGCCCAGCATTTATCACATTTGTGTTCAATATTTTTCTTACATATAAAGACCTGACAACCAGCTCCTTTATGATAGATGTACTTATTTCTCCTAAACTATCACTAACCAAGCATATCATTTTCATACAGTAAGTGTATATTCAATTTTCTACAGTTTTTTGACTACTAAACAGGCTTACTAGTGAGACAAATGACAGATATATTGCAATATTAGCAAAGGGTCCCTTAAACCCACACAAAGCTGCAAAGTTGATGTTTATTCCTATTGTGCACAGCTGAGAAGATGAAGTGGGCCCGTCTGGCGGCGTGTGTAGCCTTGTGTGGCCCTTCTTGTTTTCTACACAGCTTGCAGATCCTGGGACCAAAGTCTAAAAGAGCAGAGAGATTGCCCGTACTCACTCTTCATTGTACAAAACCCCCTAAAAACATCTTTGTATTGTTTTTTTTGTCTTGACCCCAATCCAAACAATACTAGGTATTGCCAGGTCAACTTTTCCTTCTCCAAGGAAAGCTCTGACCTGTCCCTGATGGGCTAGTGTTAATGCTGTGAGACAGGTCTCTCACTCCAGACAGGAGCATTTAGCAAGCACCACTGAGCCAGGCGGCCCCCCATTCGGCCCTTCCTGAACTCTCATCTACATACTTACAACTTGAGTTTCTACTGTGAGACACACCCAGCCACATATGCACAGACCTGTCCCAACCCTTAAGAATCATCAAGTCCAGTGTTGAGTCCAAGGGCTGGGTGACTTGGAAGGCCAGGGTGAGGCCTGAGCTCCTCCGTGGTCAGCCAGGAGAGTTATGGGAATGGAAGATGGGGAAGGAAGCAAGCTTTGAAATGGACTTAACATTGGTTCTGGAGCCTTGCTAGGGTGGGAGAGTCGATAATGCATCTGCTGAAATTCAGCCACAGAGATGATGTACGAGAATCGTCTCCTGACATTGAATCAGGTCACTGGGCCCATTGGATGTGATACAATGTCAATGGAACTGTTATGTGTTATTGATGTCAGCCACAGAATAGATAAAAACATTATAAAAATAGCTTCTGTCGCCATTTACATTTTTTTTCTCATTGATGGTGAAAAGACATCACTCCTCCACTTCTGGGAATGAGACAACAAAGGATCTGGTTTCACCCCAGGGATACTGGAGGGTCTGAGGAGGTCAGGGACGGGCTGCCCATCCCCAAAGAAAAGAAACTTCAGGCAATGGATGAGGGGCTGCCAACTCTTCCAGAAAGGAAGGAAGAGAGTGGGTGGTGGCCTTGGTAACGTGCATGCAGAATGAGGTCATTGTCACACATTTCCCTTAGCAAACAAGCTTAGATCTCCCACCTGCTAGCAATCCTACCGGCCTTGATAGTAGCTGCCTGTGTGTCAGATCTGGGGGAGCCACCAGGTCTTATAAGCCCGTGTCCCCATCTGGTAGTGATGCTCTGAGAAGCTGTGAACCATGGAGGAAACGGGCCTGGCTGGTGGAGGTAGGTCACCGGGAGCAGGTGGTCCAAGCCTTGCAGGTCCAGTTGCCGCAGTATGACCAGCTGCTTCATGTGTGTGCCAACACAACAGACAGAGCTGCCTGGCCAGGGTCACATCTTCACCGCAACGAGGGGCTGGATTCCCCGGAAACCGGGAGCCAAGATAAAGCCCTCCTTTAAGAACCCTTTCTTGGTCATCGCCACAGCAATGGGACACAGAACCATCACAGTGTTTGTAGTCTATTTATACTCTCAGGGTTGACATCTGGAAATTGGGATTCAACGTAAGGGCATAAATGAGAAGCCCAGATGCTACCCAATATACGTATTTGCTTCTGGGTAGGCTTTTGTTCTTAGGGACAGCTGAAGGGTCCAGGCCCTTTGGCATCCTGCCTGGATTGGGTTATTGTAGTTTCCCTTTGACTTTAATCACGGGACATGGTAACACCAAAAGATTCCATAAAGGATGTTTGGGAATTTCAATGTAGACTAGACTGAAGACCTGCAGCTGTCCGGGAAGTCCTTGGGACTTCATCACCAGGTAGGGATCCTTGAGACGTTCAGGTTCATGGACTAAACAGCTACCAGATTCTTGGCTTTTCTGACGGGAGACAGACATTGTTGGACTACAGAGACCGCTGCCTGTACACCGCTCTAATATATCTATGCAATATGTACATATAATGCATATATGTACATATATTATACATAATATACACATGATACATGTACATATAATATATATTATACATATATATATATATGTATGTATATACTGTCAACTATGTTCCTTTAGAGAATCCTGACTGATACAGGCCATCGTATGGCAGTTGCATACAAAAGCCCCTGTCTGTGTCAACACCTTTGGAAGTTCAAAGGAGAGCTGCCTTAGGGTCCCCAGGTTGAGGACTCTAGGAGCAGGCCAGCCACGATCAGCTTTGCTTCAGTAGGGGCAGACTGATGAGGGCCAAGGTGCTTTGGGATCCATGGACCCCTCTGACAGCACTCCCCTGCCTTTTCCTGTGACGGGGTTTGAAGATGCTGCTGGCTGCGTGGGGCTTGGTGCTGCAGACCTCCTTCAGGTCTGTCCACTTTCTCAGACCTCCTGATGTCCAACCACGGCTCCCTCCCCACCCCCACCCCACCCCCACTGCCTTTCTCTCCGCTGTCTGCCCACAGCAGGGCCTGTTTTCATGACATTATGGAACTCACTCTTTTCCCTTGTCAGCTTACCCAAGATGCTGGAAACAACCAATCAGAACCATTATCTTCCTTATTTTCTTTTTACAAAGTGTCAAAAGTTTTACGTATGAAGCCACTAAATTTCTTGTGTAGTCGTATGTGAAACTTGGGGTAATCCAATGCATTTGTCTCGATAAGTCTGCTAAATAGTTCACGCTGTGGGCTTTCAGTGCTTTCCATGCTTCGGGGAGAGGTTTCAATAACTGTGGGTGTCACCTAAATAGAAAGCTTGCTCTGGATCCTTAAAAAAATTTATCTTTGTATTTCTGTTGCTTTAGAACTGCTCCTGGTACATCAATCTGTATCAGGGTCCTCTAAAGGGCCAGAAATGATAGGATTATGATCTCATACATATAATATGTATGTATGTATGTATGTATGTATGCATGCATGCATATTAGATTTCTTAGAATGGCTTACAGGCTGTGGTCCAGCTAATCCAATCATATAGCTGTGTCCTGATAGAAAGTCTAACAATCTGTTGTTTGGTTGTTTGGTTGGTTGGTTGGTTTGCTGTTTTTGAAACAGGGTGTCATGTATAACAATCCTAGCAGTCCTGGAACTCACTCTGTAGCTCAGGCTGGCCTCAAACTCAGAGATCCATCTGCCTCTGCCTCTCAAGTGCTGGAATTAAAGCTGTGCCCTACCATGCCTGGCTGGAACATCCAATTACCTAATAGTTGTTCCATATATAAAGCCAGATGTGTCAGTTTGACCTCAGTATATGTTGGAAACCTGTCTAATGTATGCAAAAGTAAAATTATATTAAGAATATCTAAAGCACGAGCTGGCGAAATGGCTCAGTGGTTAAGAGCATTTGCTGCTCTTTCAGAGGACCCGAGTTTGGCTACCTATACTGGAATCAAAGCAAATCACAAACACCTGTGGTTCCAGCTCCAGGGCATCCAATACTGTCTTCTGGCTTCCTTGGGCTTTGTACTTATACATTGCACACGCACGCACACGCACACACATGCACACACACACACACACACACAATGAAATGAAAACAAATTGCTTTTTAAAAAGTCAGAAATGAATGTGAAAATTTGTATGGAGAAGTACGTTGATTAAACTGCACTTCACAATTTCTGCTGTTACTCCCAGACAAGAAACACGGGGAGCAGATCTCAAACTCACGTTCTTACAAGGATCTCAGGTTGAAAATGTATAGAATAATCCCAACAAAGGTTTGAACAATAAGCCTGGTGGTCATTTAGAGGGGTTGTTCACAGTGACGATATTAGTATATAATACTGAAATATTCTGTTCACTGCAGGAGAGGAAGTGCGTGTGCAGAAATGCCACCACAGTCCTGTGCGTCTTATTACAGACTGGAAAAGTGAATCTGAGACTATTGAATCTGAAGCTATTAGTATCATCAGTAGGTTTTAGAGAGAAAACATATTTCTCATTTCCTTTCACTGCAAGGAATTAGAAGCAATAGCGACCACTTAGTGGGGGAACACACCTACAGCTCGCATCTTCATTTCCAAACAGGCAAGCCTCTTTTGAAAGCAGCCGATGGATCAGAGACATACTAAGTATGCTGAAGATGTGTCAGCTTTTAAGCCAGCAAGATAGCACTCAAAAATTTTTTCAATAAAATGCTAACCACTGATGAGTGTGGATGAGGAGTACACTCACAGAAAATCCTTGTGTCTTAGTCCACAGGCCGCTAGGCAAGGAAGGAAAGAAGCATCAGTAGGTGTGAAAAAATTCTCCAAGTTGGAAGAATCCCGGGAATAACATTCTGACAGAGGTCTGGTCTTCACAGTCAAGAGTTCTGACAGTCGGCTACTCCCAAGTCCCTTGTGTAAGATTCTGGACCAAAGTATTTAGTGTTGATATAATCCAAAAAACAGTGTATGAGATGTTCTTCCAGATAACTAGCTTAGTTCTTAAAATGAAGCATACATTACCAGCCTTCCCTCCCTGCTAGTCTCCCCAGCCTCAGATGACAATGCTCACCTTTCCCTGGACCACGCAACCATCTTCCAACTTGTCTTCCACAGGATCAGACTATTGGGTCTCTTCTACCGGTGGGGTTTCTGGTGGGGTCCTCACTTGAGAGTGACTTGTGTAGGATCGCCACTAGGGACGTGTCTTTGAAAGTCTGTGTTTCTTGTGTTCAGCAGCACCGCCTTTCTGCTTGCTGGCTGCCACGGGGCCAGGAGCTCTCCTCTGCCAACCACGCCCTTCCTCCAGGATGCTCTGCCTCAGGACCAGTAACTGAGCGTGAGCTGAAATCTTGAACCAAAACGAACCCTTCCCCCTCTCTTGTGTTTTCTGGAGTGGGTTGTCATAGTTAACAGGCGAATAACCTAGACTGACTGTGGTGGTTGGGGTGAGTGCAGTCTCCACAGATTTCGTGGATTTTGAGAGACATGGGTCCACATTTGATGAAGCTATTAAAGGAAGACTAGGAGGTTGTGGTCTGTTGAAAAGGTGTGTCACTGGGGTTGGGCTTTAAGGTGTCAAAAGCCCGTGAGGGTCATTCCCAGCTAGGTCACACTCTCTGTCTGTCTGTCTGTCTGTCTGTCTGTCTGTCTGTCTGTCTGTCTGTCTGTCTCTCTCTCTCTCTCTCTTTCTCTCTCTCTCTCTCTCCCTCATGCAAAAATGTATCAGATGTAAGCTCCCAGATACTGCTCCATGCATTTTCATGTTCGCCTACTTCCCGCCATGATGGTCCTGGGCTCTAACTCTCTGGACCCATGAGCCCCAAATTAAATGCTTTCTTTCATAAGTTGCTTTGATCTTGCCACATCAATAGAACAGTAGCCAACACACTGACTACAGGCAATAATCATTTACCGGGGAGCATAAAGAGTTGGAAAGATGCTAATGCTTTCGCCCTCCAAGAAATGTTAGAAAACTGAGGGTCCGGATACATTTAATCTGACTTAAACCATGTGCAATGTTTATATATCCTATATGAATATTAGGCATTGTGTGGAGCTTCATTATTATAGTAAATTTCTTATTGTGAGGCAGTTAAAATAAAAAAATATGTGTTGACTGCTGGAGAGACAGGTCAGTGTTTAAAAGCACTTGCTGCTCTAACATGAGGCCCAATGTTCTGTTTCCAGCAACAGCATGGGCATTCCATTCATTCACATGAACATACCCAAACACAGAAACAAGCATATACATTACACAGAATAAATCATGAAATCTTAAGTAGTAACAATTGTATGCACAGGCATAGACAGAGGCAGTCTGGATTTTGAAAATACAAGGGACACTATCACCAGGTACCTTCTTATGAAAACATTGAACTGTAACAGCCACACTGGAGGCAAATATAGAAATTTGACCATTAACCGTACGGTAGGTTTTATTGAATGTCCATTCTCTTGTGTGATCATGGCATGGTGGCTGTGTAGAAGGATGCTCTCAGGGTGAAGGGACAAGCATTTCTACATGGAGGCATCAAAAATACACTGACATCAGAAGGACATAAATGAAGTTCAGCAGAGACATTTTTAGACAAACAAAAACATAGAGAATGTCTCACGAGCAGATCTGCACTTACAGGAAATGATAAAGGGGGCTGTTCAGGCAGGAAGAAAAGGATTCCAGATGGAAGGTCAGAGATGCAGGAAGGAATAAAGAACTCTGGGAAAATCTAAATGAGGAGCCGGCTTATTAAAAATAACAGTGATGTCTTGCAGGGTTTTAAACGTATGAAGAATCTTTGACGTTGATAGCGTGTGAGTTGAAATTGGGCAAGAGAGCATAAGGATTTGTTGGATTAAAAAAAAACTTGTAAAGTTACCAAATTGGCATTAGATTTTGATCAATTAAGGATGAAAAATTATTATCTCCATGTGGCAAGGTTTCTCAGCTTCGGTGTTCGCCCTAGTTTGAAAGTCCCCCAGTCCCCTGCCACCACACAGAGGAACAGGTGGGAAGAGGTAGGACAGTTTAAAAAGTTGGTTATATCCTGGGGGCTTCCATGACTGGATTAAGACCAGTGCTAAGGGAATGGCTTGGTACCACAGGAGTGGGTTCCTAATGTCAGGAAGAGGGGCTACCCCTCTTGTCCTCTCTCTGTCACCCGCACAGCCTCACCCATCCACCTTCTTCCACGGGATGACGTAGCAAGATGATGCCTGCTAGGCGGAAATCCCTCCCTCTTGGGTTTTGCAACTTCAGAACTGTCAGAGACGAGTCTCTGTTCTTTGTGAATTACCCTGCTTCCGGTGATCTACTACAAGCCCGCCCAACATGTCCCAAGGAAGCTCCACAGGGGTTCTGAGCCGCATTGCTTGGGAGAATGCCATGCAGTATTCAGCAACATTTCTGAGCTCTTTTGTGGCCATTGTTAGCAACCCCCCCCAAATACCGCCACCACTGTGATGTCAAAATGGTATCCAGAGGCAGCAGAGACTGTGGTTTGAAGCCCCCTTCGCATCACCAGAGCAAGTCCAGTTCCGAGGATCTATGTCTGGAGGTTTACAACCGACTGTAAAACTCCGGTTCCGGGGCACCCAACACCTTCTTGCCTCTCTAAGCACCTGAACATAATGTGGCATAAGCAGTCACATACATAAACAAAAATAAATGGTTATTTAAAAATATCTCCACACATGGCGAACCATTCCTCACAAACTCACCCAGTTCCCAAGCTAAGGGAATGAACTTGAGCAACCAAGGAAGAGTATTAAATTAATACATCCCTTCCAAACTACAGAAGAGGCCATGGAAAGATTAGTAAGCAAAGGAGAGTGTACGGGAATAGAGAGAAGAACCTAGTAAAACAGTCGGTTTAACCTCTAGTGTAATTTTACTAGATTAAAATACAAATGATGGTGCCAGAGAGATGGCTCAGTGGTTAAGAGCACTTGCTGCTCTTCCAAGGGTTCTAGGTTTAATTTCCAGCACCAGCCTGGAAGCTAACGACTATCTGTACCCCCATGGAAACACAGACATGCATGCAGGCAAAACAACCATGCACAGAAAATAACAAAACAAGTAAATCTAAAATGCAAATGACTAAACATTTGAGTAACCAAACAGGAAACTTGCCTACCTGAAAGTGTCTACTGAATTCATAAGGCTTCTGGGCTCAAGTCAAGGGCTAGGGTGGAGTTGGGACGCCTCTGTCACTGCCTGTGTGAATGACCATGGATAGGGCATTGACAGTCTCCAGTGTCCGCTACTCTTTCAGCAAATAGTGTCTCTTTAGAGCAGTGATTCCACCCAGACATCTGATCTTATACATACTGCAGTCTTTCCATGTACATAACTACAGAGACACGCCTGGTTATTTTAGTTCAATCCCCAGGTTCCATACAGATGCAGAGAACTGACTCATGTTACTCCATGATCTTCTATATACACACACCATGGCATGTATGCACAAACACCCACACCTAATCCCACAGATTAAATAAATAAGTAAATGTATATGTGTGTATATCTAGATAGTTGATAGGTAGATACACTGTGTGTATGAATGTGTGTTTTCATGTCTAGATAGATGACAAACAGATAGATAGATAGATGATAGATAGATAGACAGATAGATAGATAAATACACTGTGTGTGTATGTATGTATGTATGTATGTATATCCTTTTATGAAAGTGAAGAATGAGATTTGGACACAGCAAATGTTTAGAACATCTATGCATCTGTGTTTTGAAAATAAAAAATTAAGTAAAAAGAAGAAAAGGAAGAGATGAGTGGAAGGGAGGGAAGAATGGGGAAGGGGAGACAAAGAAGCTTTGCAGAGTCAGTTACCAGTGTGTCTGCGGATGTTATAGGGGATGGAATGGAATCATGGGGTACTGGTAGGTGGAGTCATTTGATGACCCATCTCCCCTGGATCCTATGGTCTCTGAATGTGGCCCACCAGCATCTGCCTGGGGGTCCCTTTGTAAGGAGAACCTGATTGCCTCTTCTCCAGCTGATGATAGGGAGGCTGCAGGTCTTTCAGGGGTCAAGTCCTCACTGCCAAAGTAGCCACTATACTATGGGCAGGTTTTTGAAGGCTCTGGCCCAACCCCGAGTTTAAGCCCCAGTCTGACTCTCAGCTTCCTGGTTTGCAGCCACATGAAGAGCCATCCTGACATGCACTCACGGCCACAGTAAGTGAGCTGCCGGGCTATGCCCTCCACACCTCTGAAGCTGTGAGAAGAGTAAACATGACTTGGCCACCGTGACCAAAAAGCAGCTAATGCTGTTATGTAGGAGTGCATGCCATCTGATTCTCTTAGGTCAGAGAGGCAGGGCACAGGGGCACAGGCAGGGACGAAATCTGGAGACACGACCTCAAGAGGATGCATCTTCTTCCTGTTGCCCTGCAGAGGCAATTCACAGCACCCCAAGTTCTTTATTGCCTGGTTATGCAGACTGTGTGCGTGCTGTGACTTTCACCAGGCCAAAGGCGGGGCCTCTGCCAGTCCGCATTTTTTCTGGAAGCTCCGGTGGGCGATGTTGCCCTGACTGTACCCACCTGTGCTGTATCCACTGGCGTTCCTCAGCTCAGGACACCTGGCTCCCGTCCATCATCTTTGAAAATCGACAGTGACAGTGGCTGAGTTTGTCTCATGTCCCACCCTTGACTCTTCTGCTGGTCACTTTCTTCGTCCCAACTAAGAACGGTCATTATTTAAAAAACCCCACTGCCCCTCAGAAGGATACCTAAGGATCATGCCCGAACCTTGCTTTTGCTTCATCAACTGATCTATTCCTGGTTGGGGCAGTTGGGCTGTGTGGTCATCACCTCTGAGTGGATGCCTCCCCTCCTGGAAGGAAGGAGAGAGGATTCAAGAAATCATAAGGATATTGTAAGCCTCCGGTACCCTTTCGCCAAAACAATATAGGCAGTGAGCAATTGCTGGGAGGCGAGATTCTTCGATGGAGTGACCCATACCCTGTACGCGGAACTCCTGGGGTACCTGTTCCATTAGATGTCCCTCTTGTCTGTTTGGGTTTCTCAGCATTGAGTCACTTATGCTCTCTCCGAGAAGTAATTCCTCACCCATATTCATGTAAGTAACCCCAATAAGCAACACTTGGGTGAAATGATTTTTGTTCAGTCCTGGTGTCCTATCTGGGCTGAACGGAGAGATGTTTACGTGCCTCTAGGAAAACCACACAAGCCAGTGGCTCTTCAGGTAATGTTCTTCTGTTCTTACGCTACTCTGCTTAAGTCTGAGCCTTGGGCCAGTGAGTCTGATGGGCCGGACTCTGAGTGTGTGCCCACCCCCTGCGCCCTGACTGACAGCCTCAGAGCAAACAATGGAGGAGAGGTCACTTCCTAAAGTTACATTTTAGGGTTTACTGTTTTACAAAGAAGAATGAAATTAGTGGGCAATGCGGGCTGCTAAAATATAAAGACAAATGTGTCTCTACCAGGCCTGGGATAGAAGTGCTTGCTTCTTAGGGCAAGCCAGCGGATGAGGAAGCTTCATTAGTTAACCCTTATTCCGTGGGCAAGAATAGATCCTGTTGTGAGCCTACGTGTGGGGTTGGGCAAACGTGAGCCTTTGAATTTTTCCGCAAATAGAGGAAAAGCTGCACTCATGATTACCTGTAAGATACACTGGCTTTTAAATTTCCAATGTATATAATTATGGAAAAGTATAACAAATCACCTATGGTACACAGAAGCTTATAGGACACTATTATCCTTAATTAACGGGCAAGTGTATGTCTTTTATTCGATGAAGCTGATTTATTGTCTTAATTTTCAGATACTCTGCTTCACATTTCCATGAACCCGTCGTGTGCCCATAGTAACCAGCTGACACCAGGCATGTGCGATCTCCTTTACGACCTGAGCCCTAATTAGTTTTTTATTGTCATCTTCCAACTAGCGCTTAAACTGTACAAACAGGGGCGGCATGACTCCCAGTACCCATGGATGACACGCCAGTCCTGGCCTTGCAAGGAATGGGGTATATTTACAACAGGAGAGCGGCATCTGTTGCCTCTTCCTTCTGGATGCTTCTCCTGCAAGGGGGGTGGAGCGCAGGGCTCAGAGTGGGGGGGTGGGCGGGTGTTGGATGAGGGCCGATCCAGCTCTACCTTCCTTGTCACGACTGTGCCTCACCTCCTGTCCTTCACCGTCCCCTATTAGGCTCGGTTAGTTAAGTGAAAGAGAGAGAGAAACGAGCTGAAAGCTGGTGGGTGTTGGAGCTCCCAAGTCCAGAGATCTCCGGCTAATTGCTGGTCCTAACAGGCACAATTAGCTGCTACAAGCCCTTTGAGATGGCCCAGGGCCCTTCTCAGGTAGCAGCCATCACAAGATAAAGGCTGAAATGCTCTCCACTTAGAGAGACACTTGCAGACAGGAGTGTCACAGCCTGCCAATTACACTCTCCCCGTACACAGTCACTTCCCAAGGAAGCACAGAACCCAGAGGGGGTGCCTGCATTAAAGGGACACAGAGCAGCAGCTTCCTCTCAGGCCCCCAGGAGCTGAGCTGCGGGGAATGATAGAGATTTGGGAGGTAGAGTAGGGTGAGCTTTGCAAATTAAAACCTCATTGTCGAGTTCCTTCAAATGTTCTATTTCAGGGGCTACTTTCCACAACCCTCCTCCTTCTTCTGCGAACTTTCTGGCATAAACCTTTTCCTTTTTGTGCTGGGGGTATACTCAGACAAAAATTGTCCATTTTAATAAAAGTGGCTTGTTCCTGGGGAAAAAAAGAGAGTGCTTAAGTAGAAAATGTATGTACACACACACACACATACACACACACACACTCACACACTTTATGCCCCACTCACTTCTAATTAAATAGCTGCTCGTCGTTCTTGAATCTTTCACACAGGTTTAGGTTTTATTTAAGACGTGGGTAAGACAAAGATCGCATCTCCAAGGCCGTACTGGCTGCATATACTGTAATTCATCCACAAAGCACATCATAGACGGATTTATGTAGACAACAGCATCCAGTAACTTTTGTGTTTAAATGCCAACACAATTATGAAGTCTAAACTAGAGCCTGAAAATATGTAACATCATTTTGTTGTTTGTTGTTGTTGTTTTATCTCATCAAACCAAAGGAAAAAGGTTGGCACATGGGTTTGGGTGTCTGTTGTGTTAAAAAAGAGTTCATGCAGCCGGGTTGGATGACGGTGGGACACCAGCGTGTCCTTGCCAGGATTCGGTTTTCTCATGCACGCAGGAGGGAGCTGGACACGGGTGAGCCTTGTCACTGCCAGGGCTGATGTCTTTCCCTAGGGCATGGGCCATCTTGCTGCAGGATCCTCTAGTTTAGCTTTGATTTTGGCACTCAAACCTGAAGACATGCAAGCAGAACCTTGTCCATCCCTGCTGTTGTTGGGGGGACTCACAAACCTGCCATACAACAGCCATGGCTGTAGGAGTGAACTAACAGTCATGTGTTTGTAGACAAAGTTCAGGGTTCCTAGAGATCTGGATGGTATGGAAGACCCTGGGTCGGAAGTATTGTGCAGTTTGGGAGCCATTAACAAGAAACCAATTGGTCACAGAAGACAATAGCCCCCCAGGGCTTGGTACAGGTCAGGTCTCACTGGGGAACACGGTTCTCCAGAGAGCTTGTAAAATCCCGGCACACAGGGTACCACTAGCCACCAAGGGAGTCCCTGCCAGGGATGCCGCAGCCTGGAAGGGAAGCTTCAGACAGTCAAAGGCCCTTGGGAGGCCTGGGATCTAATCTCATTTGTTTCTGCCTCCCTGTATGATATTGGATTAGCAGCCACTTGGCCACTCTGGGCTTCTCCTCCTTGGTTTTCCAAATGAATGTATGTATACTTCATTATATCATGGGTTTCTCCCCCGCTTTGGGTATTTAGGGGCCGGTGTTGGCCTGCCTGGTATCTTGAGAATTCTTTCTGGTTCTGACCATGTCAAGTCTGTCATCCCAAGGAGAGAGGAAGAGGAGAGCAAAGAGGGAGGCAGGCAAGCATTGTACTCTTAGGAAGATGGGGTCACGCTGTAGGAAGAGGCATTCATAGCGAAGGCAGCTTCCTTGTCCTTTGGTCACTTAGACACTCACCTGTGCTCCAGAAGGGAAGTCCCATTTCTCTCGCAGGTGCTGCCAACCTTAGAAGATGGTCTTCTGCGATTGCTGTAACCCAGCGTTAGCCATAGCTTAGACATCAGGGAAAAGGCATCAGTGGGATTTAATGGGGGAGGGGTGTTAAAATAGCCATTTCACAAATGGTCCAGGCTAATGATGGAGGGGAGTGAACTTTGTAAAAACACAATAAAATGTGGAACCTATAAATAAATGTATGAATTAAAATCATGAGGGCCAGCAAGCTGACTCCGTGGGTAAAAGAGCTTTCTTGCTGCGAGGCTTATGACTTAGGTTCGATTCACAGACTTCAAATGGTAGAAGAGTTGTCCTCTGACATCCACACACAAGCCAAGCTTTGGTGCACACCACCTACTTTCTCTCTCTCTCTCTCTCTCTCTCTCTCTCTCTCTCTCTCTCTCTCTCTCTCTCTGTATCTCTCTCTAACACACACACACACACACACTAAACAAACAAGCAAACAAGTGTAAAATCATGAAAGGAAAATTAGAAAAGTTTCATTCCTTAGGAAAAAAATAATTTACAAAAACATTCACCAAGGGTAGTTACAACATGAGAGTAAAAATCATGGGTCTGGAGAGATGGTTCAGCAGTCAAGAGCACGGTCTGCTCTTCCAGATGACCTGAGTTCAGTTCCTAGCACCCTCGTGGCAACTCACTACTGTCTGTAACTCCAGCTGTAGGTGACTTGGCACCCTTACAAAGATATACACACAGTCAAAACCCCAGTACACCTAAAATGAAAATGAGTAAAACTCATGATTAATTGAACTCTGTAAAGCCTAAAATCTTTTTCTGATTGAAACACTATTAAAAAATCAAGACAAGAATTTATAATACCCATCCACAGGACTCACTAATATGGAGACAAACAACCTTTCTACAGGAAGGGCAAAAGACTACTTTGAAATTTACTTAAGTCAGATGAGATCGGGCGCGCTCAGAGTGGTATGGCCGAGTGGGTTAGTTTAACCCACAGAAACAGCTGACCTGAACAAGGGGGAGCTCTTGGACTCCAGATTGATGGCTGTGTGGAATGTGGGTGTCAGTGGGGAGGCCTAGGTAATCTATGGGGCCTTGGGTAGTATTTATCCCTGGCGTACAAATAGACTTTGAGTGCCCATTCCACAATATGGGATGCTCTCTCAGCCGGGACTCTTGGGGGAGTGCCTAGGCCCTGCCCTGGATGAAATGACAGTTACTGGAGATCCATCATGGAGGTCCTCACCCTCCTTGGGGATCGGACTGGAGATTGGGTGGGGAGCTGGGGGACCTGGTGGGGAGAGAGAGGGAGGAGGGTAGGGAGAGGAAGCTGGGATTGACATGTGAAACAAGATTGTTTCTAACCTAAATAAAAAAAAATTACTTAAGTCAAGATAATTTAAGAAATAAGTGCATGAGGAGGGATTGGAGATCAAGGTCCCTCCAAGAAATGCAAATACAAGCCACAATTAGACATTTCAGTCCCCCCAGTAAAATAACTGACACTGAGGAAGAGTTCAAAGCTGGCCTGGGTTACAGGGAGAGATCCTGTGTCACAAAAATAAATAAGTGAGTGGGTGAATGAATGAATGGGTAACATAACAAGGGCTGATAATATTAAATGTTGTCAAAGATGTGGGACCACTATAGCTCTTACTTATCGTTCACAGAGCTACACAGTCACACCACTCAGTGTCTCATTGTGGGATGCTTTGTCCTTTCGGTTGTCACAAGACAATATCAACCTACGATCTCTTCTACTCTAGAGGCTGATGCGTGAAAGCAGAAAGTTGGTGTCTGGCCTGGCTACCTAGACAATTATAGGCCAGCCTGGGCATCTTATTGAGACACCGCCTCGGGAAGTAAAATGGAGGCAGAGGATGTGGCTTAGTGCAAGAGTGTTTGTCTACCGCGGTCAAAGCCCTGGGTTCAGTTTCCAGCACTGTTGAACAGAAAAGCAAAAGCTTTCCCAGAGTCTGTCTGTCTATAAAATATCTTTAGTGAACCAGGGTCATTTCCTATGAAAATCAGAGAAGGACTGGTGATTGGCATTTGGGTGAGAACACATTAAGACAGAGGGGTACTAAATAACCCTCTCCAAGCCCCGGGGAATTCTCATTTCTCCTCCTCCGAGGCTGTGCAATGCACTTGGCAGCCAGGAGGAGAATCCAGGATTGAATCACCCCCATGGAGTGCCAGCCTTAGCAGCAGGAGAGGCCATGAAGAGGCCACTTTCCCCATTGCCTCTTTGGGACTCACAGGTTTCTTATGGCTGGATATGAAACGTACCCCCATAGGCTTGTGTGTCTCAGTGCTTTGATCCCCAGGTAGTGGTACTATTATGGGTTGTTCTGGAAATGTTATTGATTTGCACCCAGTTGAAGGATGTAGGTCATGGAGGGAATATCCATGGGGACGTACTATTCCTGGTCCCTTCCTGTCACAGTCTCTGTTTGCTGCAACTCTGACTCCGGATCCCACCATCAAGAGGCTCTCCCCAAACTCAATGAACCAAGTCACTATGGATTGAGCCCTCTGGATGGATCTACAAGCACAATGGATAATTTATCCATTAAGTAGTTTATGTCAGATGTTTTGGGTCATAGTGATGCAAAGCTAACTAATATAAGGGTTATTCCCTTTCTACCTCTGTTGATTCCCTCTGTTGACAGGTTTTGTCTCCTCTTAATAGCCCTATGATATAAAAGGGTTTGGCCACGTCTTACATTTTCTCAGAGCTCTGGAGCCACTTGCAATCAACCAGTCTGGCATTTAGATCTGAAACTCTCGGAAGAAAGACTGAAGTGTGCATCAGGGTCTGACCCGAGAGCCCCCTTTCCATCTGCAGTGTACAGAGCTGGAGAGCAAGGCTCAGTCCTCGAGTAGAATCTTAAGTTCGGGCATGAAGGGGTTCTCAGGGGGGACCCGCATGAGTGACAGACCCTTCTTTCTGCTTTTCAGACTCCAGCCTGTACGAAGTCAGCCTCCGGAGGCAAGAGGCTTTAGTGCCCTTTAGTGTGAGCAATGGAATTCTGCAGGTGTACTTACCTCCTAACCCTGGTCTCCGGGTTTCTCTATTGAAATTTCAAGAACCTTAAGAGAGATTCTGGAAGCCACCATCATCAGAGGGAAAGGCTGAGGAGCCCAGTCACTCAGATCGAAGGGTATTTCAGGAATTAGTCTATTATACTTCTGAAGAGGTTCCCAGCAGAAAGCTGAATGGTTCTTTGGGTCTTTCCCAGCACCCCAGCCAATCCTGCCCTTGTGCTGGGCATGGAGACTTCTACTTAAAAACACAGGGGTGATCGCCTCCCAGCGTGAGTGTGCGAGCACAGTGGCGGGCTTGAGGGATGCATTAAAATGACAGGCTGCACTGGGATTTCTCATCTCTTCTGCTAACCTCTCCCTGTGCAACTTTGGGATGAGAGCAAACAAAGAATCTTTTGTGGGTTAACAAAAGAGCATCCTTTTCTGGTCTTTCTTGTAAGGAACGGCCCTCTGCAACGGTCCAGGGGGTCCTGCTGTCTGAGATTCTACTGTGAGGAGAATGAGAACCTGAAGGATAAAGGGCCAAACTCAGACAACCAGAACCATGTGTCGCCAAAGCAAGGACCATGTTAGTTGAAACAGCCCTCGCATGAGGCACATCTACGGAGTTCATATTTACATGTACTGTAGCAGCAGCTGACCATAGGAAGATGGCACTCTCAGGACAGAGAGGATGCTACTTCCAGGCTAGGAGAAGAGCTGGGTTGAGTAGGTGGCTTCGCAATGTTGCCATTCCTCCTCTTCGTCTTGGTCGCCATCATGGCTGACACTTAGCGGCTGCACCTTGACCTACATGACGCTACTAGAGGATCCCTCGTCCGCTTCCCATGAAATGCATAGCGGTTTCTCTTATCTGAGGTTTCACTCTCAACAGTTTCATGTGACACTTATTCCAGTGACATATTTTTACTATTTTTCTATTTTACTTACATAGTGATTGCTAATTTCTATTATATAATGCTTTCTTTTTTAAAAAAAATATGGTTGTATTTTGGCTGCATATATGTCTGTGTACCATATGCATGCAGTACCAGCGGAGGCCAAGAGAGGGAGCCAGATTCCCCTGATACCGAAGTTAATGGACAGTCCCAACAAGGTATATGGATGCTGGGAATCAAACCCAGATCCTATGCAAGAGCAGTCAGTGCTTTTAAACCATGAGTCACCTCTCCACACACACATACCCCAGCTGTTAACTTCTTACTATGCTTATCTATATTTATGAATTAAAGTGTAGCTTAGGTACATAAGCATAGCACACAGGACTGCATATAGTTAGGTATCCACGTTTTTCTAGATCTGGGGGCCTTGGGACCTGTTTGTCATGGATAAAAGGGAGCTGGTGGATACTATTTTTCTTCCTTTTGTAAGAAAAGCAGATAGTGATTAGTTTCAGATTTAAGCCCTATACTGGTACAGTAAGCCACTGTCAATCCAGAGATCTCTCCAAAAATGTGCATCGGTCTTGACAAGACATCCTAATAAATTTGGTTCAACAAGCATGTGCATACTGCAATGCTTCCCCCAAGAGATGCTGGACCCTGGGTGGGATGGTCCACATTGTGAGTTTAGAAGCTTTGTGGCCCCTCCTAGCACTGCCGTTCTCCTGTTCTGACTCAATCATTTCTATAAAAGATGCTCTTGGCCTGTGATTTGGAGAGCAGCTCAAACTCCTCTTCTCTACCCCAGTCTCTGAGCTAGATCTAATCACAGGACCATTTCCCTGTCCTCCATGACTGATAAAGAAGAAGATTAGTCAAATGGATAAAAGCTTGTTGTAGAAATATGTGGAGCACTTCAAAGTCTATTTCTCAAAAGACCAGCCATTGCATTATACAACAGAATCTCCGGGAGCACAATGGCTGTCATTTAATTTGGAGAGAAGAAAAAAAATCCTAACGGATCTATGAAATTGTGACCAGCAACTGAAGGGATGTTGCCCTGGGCACAGCTGTGTTTGCAGAGGTAGCCAAGTTCAACGCCACCTACGCTTGCTGTACTCTCCTCCTGATACCAAGTGCCTGCTCACCAAAGGACAAGGGAGTCGGGCTGTATGGACTACAGCCTTGCCTTACCTCCAACACCACAGATACCCAGAGGCTCACCGGGTGAGACAACAGTATCCAAATTCATCAAAGGACGACCCTCGTCAGATGTCAGTTTTCAGTATTCACTGCTATGTCATCATCACTACTCACATCCAGGCTGCAACCAAAATGCAGAATGCACCCCAGAAGCAATGGGAACTGGGGTGCCTGGAGGTAGTGCATGTGATACAGTAAAGATCTGTATCACTCATGGGCGCGGTACTGCAGGCCCTGCCATCCCAGCGCTTGGGAAGTTGAAGTGGGTCTACCAAGTGCGGTCTGGGATACACAAGAAGCCCCTACCTCAACAACCTCTCTCCTAGTGAGTTTCTTCCAAGTCAACAAATGTTTCCAGAGCATCTGCTTTTCCAAAAATGTCCCTGTTGCGTGTGGGTTCCTCTATCAAATTCTCAATGGAACAGCTGCACGTGGGCCCTACAATTGCAGCAGGAAGTTTCCACTTCCGACCCTATTAAAGGCACTCTGGCAGTTTTCTTTTCTCTGCCTTGTTTCCAGCCGCCCAAATCTGCCCGGCAGATCCTGTCTCAGCCAGAGCACCCTATGCTGGGAAGCCTTGCACGCTCCTTTGGAAGCCATCGGAGCTCAGCTGTGTCTTGAGAGAGGTGCTTCTGGACTGGGTATCTACGAGACACTGCCCATCATCGGACTGAATCTCTCTCTCCTCAATGGCCCCGTCCTTGAAGACTTGCTAGTCATTGAGGCATACATGTTTGGCGATGGATTCCTTTGGTGACAGCCCTAAGAGAGGCAAGGACCATGCAGATCAGTTGATGCTTCTTTCTTATAACAATCATTCACACTTTCCAGATACAAGGGCTTAAGAGTGTGCATATGCATGTATACATGCATACATACAGGCATGTGTGTCTCAAACACACACACACACATACACACACACACACACACACACGTTTTCAGTGTATATCTGTGCAGTTACCTTTTCACCCCCAAAGCAGATTCAACAAGCGATCATCTTAAGGCTGGAACATTGGCTGCATGCCAAGAAATGGAGCACACACAGGGAAGGTGTGAGACATGATTTCTGCATCCTGGCAGCCCTTGACTGAGCTTGCAGACTTCAGAGACTGCTGGGCCATGGCAGCCAGTCTTACCTCCAGCCCCACCCACACTAGCTCTGGGGAATGACCAGCCGTGGGAAACCCTCCACCCTGGCACTCAACAACCCTTTTCTGGGAATTTCCTCCAGCTGCCACCGATCAAGGACTGTAGCTAAAGACTGGTTAGGAAGTCTACCCAGTTTTGAAAATGTCACCTTAATAGAAAACTGCCATTCATAGACAATCTTTTTATTTTCATTTTAGTCTTAGCAAATGGTCAAATGTGTTAATGTTGTTGGATCAAAAACAGCCTAAAGAATTAGTGAAACAGCTCTCTGAGTTTGTTGTTGATGGCTTATTTACAGACAAGTAGGCCATCAGTGCTATGACTTAACGAATTAATTAATCCCTGTATGAACTCATAATGTGACGATGTCATTGAGAGACAGTGAAAGGAATAAGATAGGGCATAAGTTGGAAGAAGTCATTCGTTGATACCATGTTCTTGGGGCTGTGTCTTGCCTTGGCGTCTTCCCGTATAATCCCTTTCTCTGCTTTTGCCTGATGCAAAGGAAGCCATTCTACACACATTCCTGCCACCATGATATTCTGCTCAAGTGCCTGGAGCCAAATGACTATGGACAAAGCACTTTGAAATCATAAGCCAAAACAATGTCAGGTATTTTTTCACAATGGAGAGGAAAAACATAATATACCCCCTAAAAAGTCTACTCTTCTACCTAATATGTCTGAACCTTTGTCAAATGAAGGCAACAATAGGTGGGGTGTCTTGTTTTATATCAAGAATACATAGGATCCTAAACTTTTCTCGGACTTTGTTATGTCTTACACATCGCCTGCACATGATACAACGCGGACCGGTAACAATCAACATAGAGCCTATATGGGTCCTATGTTGGGTGTTGCGAGCAATTGGAGGTAGGTGTGAGAAGATGAGATGGGGTGTTGTAGACAAATTCCATGAAAGGTGTTAAATTTGAGGTGGGGGGTTGGGCTGGACTCCAAGGATGAGAAGAGCAGCAGAGGAGACCATGGGAAATGAACAAAGGGGAACTGACAATAAGAAGGGATTAAGGATAAGGAGCCGGGAAATCAGTCTGCAGGATTTGACTCCAGAAAACACAATGGGAGAATTTCAGGGCAATAGGGTGTGTTACCCTGCTGCAAAAGGAATTAAGGCCATTTAAGGGACACCATGAAAGCCCTCAAGCTTACGTGCTGCAGCTTGCTTTCCCGTTGCCACAATAAAATGTTGACTGACTTATTTGCTTTCCTGTTGCCGTGAGATAAGATGCCACAACCAAGGCAACTTATAAAAGGAAACATTTAAACCAAGCTTACAGTTTCAGAGGGTCAGAGTCCATGATGGCAGCAGAGCAAAGTCCTGGTAGCAGGAACCACTGAGAGCTCACATCTCAGAAAATCGGAAGCAGGAGGCAGAGAGCACACAGGGAAATGACAGAGGTCTTTTGAAAAAAATCTCTAAGCCTGCCCCCACAACACACTTCATTCAACAAGGCCACACCTCCCAATCCTCCCCAAGAGAGCACCAACTAGGTACCAAGTGTTCAAATCCCTGAGCCTTATAAGGATATCTCATTGAAACCACCATACTGGTCAAAACCAACTTGGGGAAGAAAAGGGTTTATTTGGCTTTTGAGTTACAGCCCATCCTCACCGAATGTCAAGGCAGGAGGAACCGGAGACCATGGAAGAGTAATACTTACTGGCTTGGTCCCCCTGTCTTGTTCAGTTGGCTTTCCCATAAGGCCGAGGACCACCTGCCACCCACAGAGGGGAACCCTCCTACATCACTTAGCAGTCGAGAAGATGTCCCACAGGACACGCTAATGGGGCAGTTGTTCAGTTGAAGAACCCTCTTCCCAAATGACTCTAAGTCTATGTCAGACTGACGTGATGACATCATGACAGTTACACACTGTCCATTTTCAGCCAGTAGTGCCTTGAGGTGTTCCCATCTTATTCTCCTGACATTTTTCTTCCTGACTCTCTCGCGTCTTTGAAGTATGAAGGCGTTGGCTTATCTACTTCACGTTGGCTTATCTACTTTAGGTAACAGGCGAGCGAGTAAAATCCAATAAATGAATCAAGCGATCAGTTAGTAAATACACGCTAAGCTAATATGTCCAAGCCTAAGCATTGCTCCGGGCCCAAGGATTCGGGAATGATGAAAAGGACCCAGTTTTGTCTAAAGCTGGCGTTCTGTTAGGACAGGCTGACGCCTTCAAATCCTTGTTGCTTCTTAGCTCTCTTGTTCCTATCACCCTCCACACAGTGTTGTTTTTTTTTCTTCCAGTGCTTCTGGCAGATGTTCACTGCTAGCTGATTCTCAGTCAAGTGCCTCTGTGACACCTTTCCGGAACATTCCACAAAATGGCATATCACAGATCTTCTCCTTCCAGGACAGAATCCAGGTTTGTGGGTGGATGTTGCAATCTGCTTCTAGGGAGAGCAGGTCGAGATGGGCTCCGACAGGAATTGGGTGGGCCATTCAGACAAGGATGCTTCTGTCGCCCCCCCCCTGCCCCATCCCTCCGAGACTTCAGACAGTACTTCATGAGCAAGAATGAAAACTGATTTTCTTAATTAAACAAGGAAAGAAAGAAAGAAATGGGTGGATGAACTTTTCTCTTTTGGTCGGTAATCTCAGATTCATCAGTGAAGAACATTAATACACCCCAACATCCAGTTTTGGTGGTGACTTTATGGTAGAGGGAAGAGCAAAATCTTCTCCAGGGTCTTTAGATCTAACTGGGAAAGGTGGGGAAAGACTATGGACAGAGGAGGAGGATTCACTGAATCTAGGTGTGAGGAAGAAGTAGATGCTATCCCACCAGAGTATATATATACACGGAGTCTTGTGCGTCACAAGACATCCCATGGAAGAGTTGGAGGTTTTTCACTGTGACCGTCTGATAGACTCTAGTCAACTTCAATGGAAAAGCTTATCAGGAGACAGAAAGGCTTAGAAGCCTGTTGTAGTCAAAAATCGGTGGAAATAAGGTCTAGGCCTACGAAAGGATTGGGAGACACCTGGGGATGGTGGTGCCGTAACTGGACACCTACCAGGCTAAGTCCGAGCTGCATCTTCCGGTGTTAGGTGCCAGTGAACACAGAATGGACATTAGCTGCGTCCCTTTGAGTATAGAGTCACAAGCTCTCCCTAAGTCCACACAAAAAATCAAGCGCTGGACCGCTAAGACAGCAAAAGTCTGGTGAACCCCTGTAGGTGTATCCTGGAGGACAATAGAGATGGGTAACGCCCACTGGTAGTTTTGTAAGATGCTGAGATCAAGGTTGTCGGAAATTAGAGTGGTGTTTGGACGCTATCCTCGGGCCATGGGAAAGGAGTTATGGGTTTTCAGTGGAGATGAGAGACCCCACCCCCAGAAGGGGTCTCCCCGTTGGAAGACTAGCAGGTATATTAAGGATGAGAATGATAGGTAATTGCAGAGATCCAGAGGAAGGGGGACAGTAGTTAGGGCCAGAGTGTTGTAACTAAAGCTGAAGAGATGTCGTGTGGTCTGAGAGACATTTATAACAGGACCAATGCAATAGGGAGGAAAGGGTTAAGAACGACCATAGGACATTGTCCTCATTACAGAGATACAAGGACTTGGAAGATGTAAGGGAGATGATTTGTTGGCAACCCTGACAAGCATGGAGTTGAAAGGCTGGGCTGGAGGGGGAGAGCCCAGGTCAGCGGCCAGGGAAGGTCAAGGTGCTATAGATTATCCACATTTGCACGGATTCCATATGCAGGAGCAGAGGAATCATGGGGGTGCTCCGCAGGGCAGGGTGATGTGGAACAGACAAAAATGGCGACCTATGGGCTATAAGCACCCCCAAAATGAGGTCAAATAGCGAAACTTGTGCTTGGGGCATTAGTGACTGGGATGGTCCAGGGCGAGCAGCTTTGATGAAGGGAAATGGGACAGAATGGACAGAGTTGAAAGAGCACGGGATTAAGGGAGAGGATTTGGGCAGGAGAAAGAAGTATCTGTGGCCATCTCTTCCAAAACAGCAAAACCACACTAACCCTGAAAACAAGAGTGAGTTGAGATTGAGGGCACTATTTTAGGGTGGATGTGAGTGTCGTGGTTTGATGAGGTCTGTTTCTGCTCAGCTCTCAACGGGTTGCCATTGGGGAAGTCCTGGAAGCTTGCGGTTGGTGGAGAAGTTTGTGTTATGGGGTCTGTCGCCTTCTTGCAGGGGAGACAGAGTTTTTGCTTTCATGGGACGAAGCTGTCCCGAGAGCAAATAGCATGGCCAGCAAGTGTTCTCCTCGCCCTCCCGTGAGCTGAAGAGTAGGATGCTCTTGCCGCTAATTAAACTCCTGTTCTCCGTTCATTGACGCCCCCACCACACATACACGGAGTTATTTTATAGTAACAGCTAGTGGATGGGACAGGGAGATTGATAGAAGAATTCCTTCGTTAACAGGAGATGCTTGGGCACATCTGAACACTGCCAGGAAGGGAGCGGGAGCAACGGGATAACCTACTTTTCTTTCACGCTTAGGATGTGCTAGCAGCCCGATGACATGTTTTCCGTGTATTAACTTTTTTTTTTAAATCTTTAAAACAAGTCCGTTGGTTGGAAACCGTTATCACCTCATTTCCCAGGCACCAGGCATGGATGGTGGGGAGGGGGGCTTCAGGGTGGCAAGGTGATTGGGAACTGGAGCACACACACACACACACACACACACACACACACACACGCACGCGCGCGCGCACGCACGCACATACATACACACGTGCACACACATGCGCGCGCGCACACACACACACATACGCACACACACACATACGTGTGTGTGGCCATGCTGCAGTACACACACACAGACACACACACACACACACACACACGCATGCATGGCCATGCTGGAGCCTACACATGCGCGCGCGCACACACACATACGCACACACACACATACGTGTGTGTGGCCATGCTGCAGTACACACACACAGACACACACACAGACACACACACACACACACACACGCATGCATGGCCATGCTGGAGCCTACACATGCGCGCGCGCGCACACACACATGTCTGTGTGGTCATGCTGGAGCCTACACACCCACATGCATGCATGGCCATGCTGGAGTCCGCACACACACACACACACATGTGTGGCCATGCTGCAGTACACACACACAGACACACACACACACACACACACGCATGCATGGCCATGCTGGAGCCTACACATGCGCGCGCGCGCACACACACATACGCACACACACACATACGTGTGTGTGGCCATGCTGCAGTACACACACACAGACACACACACAGACACACACACACACACACACACGCATGCATGGCCATGCTGGAGCCTACACATGCGCGCGCGCGCACACACACATGTCTGTGTGGTCATGCTGGAGCCTACACACCCACATGCATGCATGGCCATGCTGGAGTCCGCACACACACACACACACATGTGTGGCCATGCTGGAGCCTACACACACATACACACACACACAAGCATACATGCCCATGCTGGAGTCCACACACACACACATGTGTGGCCATTTTGGAGCCTACACACACACACACACACACACACACACACACACACACGCATGCATGGCCATGCTGGAGTCCACATACACACACACACACCCACGTGCATGTATGGCCATGTTGGAGCCTACACACACACACACACACACACACACACACATACACACACACACGCGCATACACACACACACGCACGCACACATACATGCGTGGCCATGCTGGAGTCCACACACATCCACATGCATGCGTGGCAGCAAGCCTTCAGGGACTGAGAGGAGAGCTGAGGAGCACAGCTGAGATTTCAGAACCCTGGAGGTTGGATCGGTAGAAGCTCAAGTTCAAGACTGGCCTAGGTAAGACTATGTCAGAACCCAGCTGCTTCTCAGACCACTGTACCTGCAGCAGCCTCTGCCTCTCACCTAGAAAGACAGGCACGCTGCTGAGATACCAACTGTGAGCCCCTACTTAGGAGTCCTCAGGGTACCAGAAACGAGTTTACATCAAATTGGGTGATCACACAGGCTGATCCTCACTTCCCTTCTTCCTTTGGGGAACCACAGAGCCTGGCCATGGGCTTGTACCTCAAAAAGAGAGAAGATGAGAGCTCCCCTTCTGCAGGGTGAGCCCCGACTTCCTTTTTTCGCCACCTACAGTGGTATGTGTCTGGTGCTAGGGCATGAACTCTCCCTTAGGCCGTGCCATCGCCTATCTGTCTATCCACGACAGTAATAAGCCTTTTAACAACTTCGTATACTCCCCCAAATCTGCCTCGGCGTCCCCCAAGAGCTCCGATCATCCATCTTTCAGCTTAGGCTGTGTGGCGAGACCCTGTCTTAAGACAAGAAAGAAAAGGATGAGCAATGTTGGCATCCAAGAGAGACGCCCACGGAGAACTGGGAAGAACACTGACACTTCTTTCGATTTTGTCCTTAAAGAAGCCAGGCCACCTACAATGGAAGGGCATGGTAAGGAGGGCTTCGGGGGTTCACCGATGACACAGTCCATCCACCAGAAAAAAAAAAAACGATTCAGGGAGACTCGGCAATTTAGAGGCTCCAGACTGGCTGGCTGAGCACCACTGAGGTGGCTGCAACCTGCCCCTCCCATTGACGGTATTCCTGTCAGCAGATGGCCTCAGGCCTGATCCTCAAGCAGGCCTTGCTGGGGTGCGGCCTATGGCTGTGGTTCAGCAGAGCCATCTCAGGAGGCAACTCAGGGTGACTGGGGTAGCAAAGATCCCAGGGCTGGAGGACTTTGGGAAGAGAAAGCATGTTTTTTTCCCCCGGGCAAGGCATGCTGGGATAAACTGCTCTACTGGAGCAGGCTATTGCAGGCTGAGGCTGACAGTGAAAGAACTTGCTCCTGACCTTGTCATTGCACGAGGTACCTTGGCTAGTGGATGCACCCAGCTTCCCTGCCAGAGACCCGTCTGTACCCTCCTCGATGTGGCGCATCCCAGGTGGAACCAGTCTCGTCAGCTGCGCCTCCGGAACACCCGGCGGCAGAGACTAAACTACAGGACAGTATTTGGTGCTTGCTTTAATTTTTTATTTTTGGTTTAATGAGACAGGGTTTCTCTGTATTATTTTGGAGGCTGTCGGTCGGTCCATCCAGGCCTCGAACTCACAGAGATCCGCCTGCCTCTGCCTCCCGAGTGCTGGGATTAAAGGCGTGCGCCACCACTGCCCAGCTGCTTTAATTTTTAATGACTATTTTTATTCCTGTGTACGTGTGCACGTCTGGGTGAGTATATACCACAAGCATTTGGTTACCTGTGGAGGCCAGAAGAGGGTTCTGGATCCCCTGCAGCTGGAGTCGCGGGTGGAGGACAACCACTAACATCGGAGCTGAGCCTGGGATTGAGTTTCACTACATAGTTCAGGCTGGCCTTGAACTCATGACCCTCTGGCCTCAGCCTCCCGAATACTGGGATTGCAGGCATTTACCACCAACCCCAGCTCAACAACACCTTTGAAAGTGCCTGTCCTGGGTGGTCTGCTTCATTGTAAACCTGCGTCTAACCACCGCTGCCCTAATTTATCTCTCACATCCCTCGGTTCCACGTGCTACTCTCCAAAACCCAGGAAAGAGATCATGGGCATCAGGAATCTGCAAAGAGCCGGGCAAACCCAGCTGTATTTTGGATTCTTTTTTTTTTTTTTTTTGCCTGCTTAAAAAATATTTCTCATTGTTTTGAGTTTGATGAGAATGTGTTTTCCCCATTAATTTTAAAACCAAAATTGGATCCATATGTTTTCTGATTCATGTCTGTTTAACTCGTCTCCATGCTGGAACAGAGCATTTGATGTCCAAGACGGCTCTTTCTGTTCTCCTTCCCCTCATGCGGAGGGGAGAGGTGGAGAGCTGAGGATGCGCGGACCCTGAGCTGGGATCCAGAAACAGACACAAACGTCTCGCCAGCCTTCTAGAGTCCCTCGGAAACAACTCTGTTTTCAAGGACCAAGGTCTTGGGTACTTGTGTTCGGTACTGGAAGGCTTCTCGGAATTCCTGCCCGAAGCACCTTAGAAGTCAGGGATCAAGCTCGGGGATTACAGGTAGCAAGATCTGTGTCTCCCTCCAGTCAGCTGTGATGGTCTGAACAAGAGCTCTACTTTCTAGCAAGGCTGCACTCTGTCCAGCATCCAGGAAAGCCATCTGTTTCTCAAAGACAGGTGTGAGCATCTCAAGACCACAGACAAGCCCTCACCTGCCTGAAGCTGTCCCACCCCAGGGACATGTTGGCCAGGAAACTGAGAGCCACCACACAACTTCATAGCCAGTATGATGCCACAGACACTGTGAGTCTCTTCGTTTCTTTCACTGAAGCTGGGCTGTAGTTAGGGAAATTGTTTGAAACACCATGCTACACACTAGACCTCAGAGACAGCTCTCTCTTTTCTGTATCTGTGGTGTTCTGTGTTGAGTCTCAACCTCCTAAGACCCTGAATTCTTGACTGGTAGAGTTTGGAGAACAATATTTCACTCGGTATTGTTAGAAGGATTGATTTTTTTGCTAAGCACATTTCTTAAGCTGCAAAATGCTAGGAGCCATTTTGTAATAACTTCTGGTCCCTTAACTTGCTCTAGAGGGTTTATCCCTGGAGAAATGAACTAGTGCTCATTCCCACCCTACTGTCCCCCCCCCGTAAACACTCAAGCACGCGCACAGGCACAAAGGCACACAGACACACGCATGCACACTCACACACAGCACGAAGCCAGGAGAATGAGCTTTTCCAGCATCCCGACAGTGGTAGTAAGATTTCCAAGCCCGATGAACTGATTCCAGGATTCCCCTCTGCACCCTATCCTCTCTCCCTGGGCGTCAGCCTCTCCAGTTGGTTGTTTGAATTTGGTATCTGGCCAAGCTGAGATGTCTAATTCTCAAGGCGGTCTGCAAGCTCCCCACTGGTGTGACTGGAGAGCGCCTTGTTGATACTCCTTCAAAGCCTCTAGCATGGTAGGATTTGGTTCAAAGTTGGGGGGGCAGTGGGCAGAAGACCTCATGCGCTTGCAAGAAAACCTGTGCAGGTTTCCAACTGCTGGCAGCCAGGAACCCAGATCTTGAGTTCAAGGTGTGGAAAGAGTCCCTGAGCAGAAGCAATTCAGTCTCACATATGGTTGGTCTCTCTTTCCCTCTCTCTTTCTCTGCTTCTGCCAGGAAGACATGTAGGACCAATTTATGCACAAATTGGTCACATTTTCACACATAGCTCCAATTATCTAAAAGGGGTTTAACATTATATTTATATTGATAAGCTTAACAATGTTGAACTGCGACTCTCGGCTGATCTGTTACAATTCACATCCAAAGAGACCAGAAGGAATAATTGGACATTCTCCAGCATCCAAGAAGGAGAGGCAGGCCTTGAGAAAGATGAAAACTGCTGTACAAGGTCTCGGTTTTGCTGAAATTACCCCATAAATTCCAAGTGAAGGATGGCCAAGAGTACTCCAACTATTATGGACCTCGTTTCTGAGGCAGAGGGGCGCTTCCCAGGTTAGAGAGAGCATGAAGACACACGTCCGCCTCAGCCTTTGTAGTGGGGAAAATGCCTCTTGACAGAGATGGACCCAGTAGCCAGCCGAGAGGCCAGTGATGAGGCAGTTTCTTAGTGAAACAATGAAGTCCTAGGTTGGGCATTTAGCAAAGAATCTAAAATATGCATAGGCCAGGCGTCCCAAGGGCCTTCAGTAATGAATGACAGTGGGGTTAACTGCATTCAGCCACTTGCCTTATCCCTGTTAGTTGTAGTAGTGTATATTCTCTATCCAGCAGCCAAGGGCCTCAGCTGGGCATTGGCTTGAAGAGGAGTTAGGGGTAGAATGTAAGACAGTCAAGGGACCTGATACACCCTCTGGCTGGCCAAATGATCCCCGTGAAGCACATTAAAAAAGAGACAGCGAGTTTGGGTGATATGAACAGGCAGCACTGACTGATGTGATTAATTACAAGCCTAATTCAGTTAATTGCACATAATTTGCTCACCCCCCACCCCCTGATCTTCAGGCACACTGCATTGTTTGCCCCGTAGAAGACGACTTGGGGACAGGGCATGCGTGGGTCTAGCAGGCGTAGCCCCGTGGCAGCACCGGGGAGCCCCACAAAGAGCAGCCAAGGCTCAGGTCGTGGCCATGAGTTCCCGGCCAGCAGCTTTGTTGATGCAGGGACAAGGCCACCTCCGGAGTCAGCGCCTACCGGCGCATGTGTCTCTGAGGGGGAAGGTGCCAGCCTGTGCCTGAGATTCCCCCAGAGAGGCCAGGTCCACAAACTCACAAAGGAAAAGACAGTCTGTCAAACTCAACATATATATATGTAATTCTATCCTGCCATTAAGAAAGTACCAAAGTTCTGTCATACCTGGCAACACGGTTAGAGCTGTGGAGACCAATATGCTCAGTAAAATAAACCAGACACAGAAAGTTAAGCTCTGCAAGGCCTCTAGCAGATTCGGTGTTAGCACTCCGATTTCGGGGGGCCGGGAGTAGATAATGTTGCCAGATGCTAGGTAGCCTAGGCAGCAGAGGGATGGGTAGAGGCAGGGAGAAACACTGTCATTTCAGCATGCTGCCCATGCAAAGACAGAAACTGTAGGTACCCAGTGTGCACTGGGCAGCTAAAAAGGCAGGAAGAAAGGATTTTTTGAATGTTTGTTTTCTGAATGGAGAAATAATCTCTTTCTGGGAAGATGGATATATTTACCTCAATTTAAACAGAACACAAGATGTATGCTCATGAAAAAATCACGTGGTATTCCACTAGTATATTCAACTCTTATGTATGTATGCATCCGTTAAAACATTCATGGGAGGGGGCGGGCGGCTGGAGAGATGGCTCAGAGGCTAACAGAACGTACTGCTCTTGCAGAGGACCTGAGTTCTGTCCGGTCTGAAATTGAAGAACTGTGTCCAGTTTGCTCTTGACTGGACCTCAGTCCTGTCCTGGGTCCAGCATTAACAAGCTTGTTAATGGTATGCGTCTATTAGAGTCCTAGTTGCTCAGAAGGAGGCTTGTCATTTCAGAGAAGTAAGTGACATACACAAGTCCAAGAAATCCTTGAGCAGCCTGGACAGGACACCCAACCGTCTCCCACACACCCATTGTTATAGGTTTCTACGTGTGGGGCAGGGTGGTAGTGGGCAGACACCGTCCCTGTGTTCATCTCTCTAGACGTGGAACAGACAAATCGTCAAAATGTGGATAGATGCGTGTACGCAAGGAGGGATGAGCGTGTAGACGGATGGGTGATGTATGGATGAGTTGGGTAAACTTAAGAAGAGTTAAGTTCTGCAGACGAGGCTACAGTACTCACGATGTGTTTGGGGGTCAGCGCACTGTCACCAAAGGCCTTCTCAGGAAGTTTACACTCTGTCGAACATTCCAGCATTCAGCCTGTGGAAAAAGAGATCTAAGCCTTTATGGTTCCAATAGGAGGAGACCCCAGGAAGAGGAAGGTGAGTGTTCATTGATAGTGAAGAAAGGTACGCAAATCCAGACCCCCCTGAGAGTTCTTCTGGTGAAGCTGGGAACAGTTCTTGACGGCACTCTCTCTGGCCTTCACCCCCCACCTGTGGCTTCCTCCATCTCTCTATTTGCATACCCACAAGGCCCAACAGGGGAAGAACTTCAGGGGTAGGTAGGGAGAGCATTCTGGATAGAGAGAGCTTGGTGGTCAGAGACTCCAGCCAGGTGAGGAAGCCCCTGAGCCAGATGAGGAGGTCAGATGGGAAAGTGATATCAGGACCAAACGACCCAAGTCGAGCTTTCAGGGTCCCTTGTTTAAGAGGGACATGGTGTCCCTTGCATGGAGGCTGTCGCGGTACGGTGGTTGCACACACACATACACCACCAGGAAGTGAGTCCAGTGGTCTGATCTGTGCCTCCCTCGCAGAGCACGGTGCCTCTGCTCCAGCCCTTAATTCCATTCCTCCTCCTTCCAGCCTCTCAGTTGCATGTTTTTGTGTGGAGTTATCCGTCACCCCAGGGCTGTCAGTGAGACCTGTCACTCGTCTGTGTGTGCCTTCTGATAGAGTGGCCTTAATGCATATGCAAATCTTTCTTCTCAAGCAGGCAGCAACGTGTGGAGACACTCACGTTGCCTGGAAGTCATCCGTGCACTGCGAAAATGCTGAAGGAGCATGTGCGTTCATTTTACCTTAAATTACAGACGGAAGCCACCCATCCTGCCCCTATTGCACAGGAAGGAGGGCTCGGATTCACCAGGAGATTTGTTTTAGCTTAGAAGGCAGAGCGAGCAGTCTCTAATGCAGGGGTGGCAGGGTCAGCTCTTAGCCAACCAACCAACCATCCAACCAACCAACCAACCAATCTCTCTCTCTCTCTCTCTCTCTCTCTCTTTCTGTCTCTGTCTCTCTTTCCTTAGTTTCCATCCTTCCCTTCTCTTCCTTCCCTCTCTCTCCTTCCTCTTCCTTCTCTCCTTTCCTTCTCCTGACTTCTATCTTTCCTCCTCCCCTCTCTCTCTCTGCCTCTTTTCATTCTTGTGCATTCTCTTCATTCTCTCCCTGCCCCTGCCTACCTTTTCTTTCTTTCTTTTTTTTCCTTAGTTTTTGGTTCTTCCAGACAGGGATTCTCTGTGTATCCCTGGCTGTCCTGGAGCTCGCTCTGTAGACCAGGCTGTCCTGGAACTCAGAGGTCCGCCTGTCTCTGCCTCCCGAGTGTTGGGGTTAAAGGCGTGCGCGTCACGCCCATTCCTCCTCTCTTCTTTCGTCTCATACTCCGTTCATCCTTTCCCTCCTTCCCACTTTCTCTCCCTCTTTTTTTTTTGACCCTTTCCAAATTCCCGGGAATAAACTCCCCCCACTACGCGCTAGGAAAAAACACTTTACTACTGAGCTGCAGCCCGGTTCTTTGTTTGTTTGTTTGTTTGTTTGTTTGTTTTGAGACACTTTCTCACTAACTTGTCTAAGTAGTAGCCTAGTCTGGCGTTGAGTTTGTGGCTCTCCTCCCTCAGCCTCCGGAATAGCTGGGACCACAGATGTCAACCCCCCCCCATGCCTGGTGTCCCTTCTAGGAAAGTTCTTAATGGAAAAGCCTGGTGTACAGGATTATATTTCTCTCCTCCCATTTTTTTCTCCCCAGTCAGAGGGATCCCACAGGACAACACCAGAAGAGTGCTAAAAATACCACACGGCCAGACAGCAGGTCACAAGAATGACCGCCATGACAGGCCTGTGACTCCAAGAGGCAAAATGATTCTGCTCTGGCCTCTGCCTTTCAAAGATTCTGCTCCCAGTCCTCCTGAGGAGATGCCCGTGTGGGAAGCCATCAGTAAACTCCTGTGTGGGTAGACTGTGTTTCCCATCCTTTCCTCTTGCCTTTCAGCTTGGGCCAGAGAAAGCAGAGAAGCCTTAAAGTCTAGAAAGTGTGAAGAGTATTGGGGTGAAAGGGGGACATTCTGTGTGCAGCCTCAAAGTAGGCATAGCAGACTTCCACCTTAAGCAATAGGCTGGTGTGGCAGATGTCCACCTTAAGCAGGTGTCTGGAATGCCAGATGTCCACCTTAAGCAGGTGGCTGGTGTGGCAGCTGTCCACCTTAAACAGGTGTCTGGAATGCCAGATGTCCACCTTAAGCAGGTGGCTGGTGTGGCAGCTGTCCACCTTAAACAGGTGCCTGGTATGACAGCTGTCCACCTTAAACAGGAGGCTGGAATGCCAGATGTCCACCTTAAGCAGGTGGCTGGAATGCCAGATGTCCACCTTAAGCAGGTGCTTGGTGTGGCAGATGTCCCCCAAACAGGTGGCTGGAGTGCCAGATGTCCCCTTTAAGTCCTGTTGTGATCACAGGTAGGAGCAGACTCGGGATACTCTCTCCCTCTCAAACCCGGATAATTTCCAGCCAGGACTGGACTGCACTTGGCATGGGGTGAAAAAAAATAGGAAGCTTCCTGGGACATGGCGGAGGACAAGCCTGAGCCTGAATGGTCTAAGGGCAGACGTGAGAGAAGACGTCCTTGCTTCCCTAGAGTCTTCTCAGAAGACAAATCCTCAAACATGTGCCCAGGATCTGTATTTTCCTATGATGTATAGCCCAGGAACAAAGTCACACAAAACCTGTCCGTCAGTGGTCCTTGGCCTTCCTGATGCTGTGGCCCTTTAATACAGTTCCTCATGTTGCAGTGACCCCCAACCATAACATGATTTCATTGCTGCTCCACAACTGGAATCTTCCTAAAGTTATGAATCGTACTGTAGATGTCTGTTAGGAAGGATATCAGATATGCAACCCTTGTCAGGAGGGTCGGGGGCCGTGACCCACGGCTTGAGAACCACAGTTGCCCTCTTTAGAGTATAGTGAGTTAGTACTCACCATGGTGCTACTGGGAGGTATTATTGATGGGAGGTGTAAGACTCAGAGAGGAGCCGGGCGTTGGTGGCGCACACCTTTAATCCCAGCACTCAGGAGGCAGAGGCGGGTGGATCTCTGCGAGTTCGAGGCCAGCCTGGACTACCAAGCAAGTTCCAGGACAGCCTCCAAAGCCACAGAGAAACCCTGTCTCGAAAAACCAAAAAAAAAAAAAAAAAAAAAGACTCAGAGAGGTTAGGCAGCTTGCCCACAGTCACACAGTAAGGCCTGCCCTTGGAGCTGAGCAGTCTAGCTTGAGTCTTGGCCTGTAGCTGCATGACCCCCTTGCGGTGCAGCGGTGGAGGAGAGCATGACGTGTGTAAGCTGGATGGGTGGAGCCCAGAGAGAAAGGAGCTCATATGGGGGAAGCTGGGGGAGTGGAGGCAGAGCTGCTTCTTTCTCTCATCCTCCTCCTCCTTCATGACATCAGGGATGGCTCCCAGTGCTGGGGGGTGGGGGGCCGGGGGGGCGGGGCGGGGGGGGGGCATGTCACTGAGCACTGAGCAGCAAGGCTTGTCATTGCTGTTGCTGTGGGTTCCTCCAGGTCGCTCCCCCTTCTCTCTCTCTCTCTCTCTCTCTCTCTCTCTCTCTCTCTCTCTCTCTCTCTCTCTCTCTCTCTCTCTCTCTGTGTGTGTGTGTGTTTGTGTAAGTGACTTCCATGCCACCCTCCCTCCTGACAGACCCACAGCAGCTAACAGCAGAACCCAAGTCCCTCGACACAGACTCTGGCTCAACCAGAAACTCACTTCCAGAGAGTTCCAAGGGAGCCTCAGAGTAGGCCAGCGTTTGCAAAGGAAGGCGGCCCCCACCTGCCCTCACACCTACCCCACCCGGGAGGCACTGCCCAACCCTGACTGTACCACTCTACAGAAGCCTGTCTTGAGGGAAGTTTCCAGAGCCTAGCATTGTAGAACTACCGTGACAGTCAGCAGCCTGAGTCTAGTGCTCCACAGCCTCCTGCAATCCGGGCTAGCCCGGGGGCTCTCTATGTAGCCCAGGATGGCCTTGGATTTTAGTGGTCATCGCGCCTTAGCCTCTCGAGAGCTGGTCACCTTTTACTGGCATGGACAAATATGGTTGACTCCGTGTTTCCGCTAACGTGTACTCAGTGAACAGAGCGGCAAACCTCATTGTGATATTTTCATACAGGTGTATAACGCACTTTAGCCAAAGTCACAACCCGTCTCCCTTTCTCATCCTCCTCTGACCCACTGCCTAGGAGAGAGAACGTGAGGTATTTGTCTTGCCAAGTGTGGTTTATTCCATATTACAGGATAATCTCCATTCTGTGGGAAAAGAAACGGTCGCTCAGAGAAGTTAGGACGTTCACTTGGCCTCACACAGCCAGTGAGTAGCCAAGGCAGGCATCCAAGGTGCTTCCTCTCTTTCGTCCAACCAGGAGCAAAGGATCCTGCTCCCCGTTCACTTTAGTTGTCAATTTGGTGAATCCTAGAGTCACCTGAGACTCACTTGCAGGATTACCCAGATCACACAGGCCTGACCGAATACCTGTGGTGGACTGCCTTGGTTATTAGTTGATGCACGAGGTCCCAGCACACGCGTGGGCTGTGCCATCACAAGGCAGTCTAAGAAATCTAGCGAGGTACAGGCCCATGATCAAGCCGGAGGGCAAACAGCATCCCCACACTGCTGCTATACCTGTTCGGCTGTGGGTGAGTCCCTTCGTCAGAGGAAACTTACTCTCCGTAGAATAGCAACCAGGCTTGCCCAGCTTTACCTTCTACTCTGCCTTCTCTCCATGATGGACTGGGATCTGGAAGTGTGAGCTGAAACCAGCCCCTTCCTCTCCTTAGCTGCTATTGGTCAACACAATGTAAGTAGGACAGAGCATATGCGGCCAAGCTACCCTCTCAGACGGCAGCTGGAGAAAGAGCTGGGAGAAAAAGAGCCCTAGCAAGGCGAGAGGCTTGCAGGAACTCCTCCCAGGGAGACACACCCTTCCAAATATCAAGAGTGTCCGGGGCTACTGTTTTGCTCGTAATAGACACCGCAGCTAAAAAGAGAGGAACTGACACTAAACATAATCAGTGGATGCGTAACACGCCAATGCTTCTGCAGCAGTTTGCAAAAGAATGCAAGGAGCCCAACGCCTCTCTTTATAGGGGAGGGGAGAGGTCCTGTTCAGGAATTAGTACCTGGAGTTTGCAGAAGGGACACAGCAGCCACCTGCCAGTTAGGAGGACCTCTGGCCAGCACCGGTGACCTGTGTGCTAAGAATATCTGCTTGCTTGGGACACACACCCAAACGGAAGCTCACCTGCTTGCCTGCTGTCTCCTTCTATCTATCTGCGAGGTGCTTATTATCTTAAGATCTCCTTGGATAGCCACCTCTGCTCTCAGGGCAACACCTTGCCAGCGCTCTCCTCCTCCGAGGTGTTGAGCTGGGGACGCCCACAGGACACTCTGACCGCTATGGGGTCTGTAGGAGAAGCGGACGTGTCTTCCCCGTCGTTGCTGACGACTGACTCTCTGATGGGCGAGAGTGCCTTGACTCACAGCAATTGTGGGTGCTCACCCACCAGAACACCGCTTCGGGGGTCCTGATGTCACTCTGAGAGGGGGACGTGTCTCCGGATGTGAGAAGCCTTTAGCGTGTCTTACCACTCACAGATCCCCCCCCCCCCCCCGCAAAGCTAAATATTGTGCTTGCCCGTGAGCTGATTGACGGCAGCTTTGGGATGTAGGGTTCATTTCTATTCCCACCCTGAGGGTGAACGTATGGGAGATGTCTCCCCACCCCATTTTGCAATTTTTTTTGTTATTTTTTTTGAATGCCTTGTGGTTTTTCGCCCTCTTCGGTAATTACGTTTCTTAAGACATCCTGTCTTTTGGCATCTATCAAAACAAAGGAGGAGGAGGAGGGGAGAGTGGCTGATAGAAATAGCTTTGTCACACAGCGACTCCACAGGGGAAGAGGAGCTCCTGCTATCCTCTGTCAAAGGTCCAAGCGGACTTAAGGTCCCAGGAACATTTCGGGTGAGACCGAAGACTAGCTCAGCAGTTTCTAAGCCAAGGCAGAGATTTCAAAGTAGCGGCTGTGCGTGCCACATCATAGGGAAGGTCTAGAGGACAGACGCTAATGGTCCAATAAATTTGAGACCGTTTTGAAGGTTTCTTATGTAAGGGGATTCATGGAGGTTTAACCAGTGTGGTCCCTGAACTGCCCATAGGCAAGAGACTCCCAGAGTTTCACCCAAATCTAGCCCCCCCCATGTCTTTACTTAGGACCTCCGGGCCACAGTGTACCAGGGCAACTCCTATTCTTGTCTGGGACCCCTAGAAGTGTAGTTTCTATCACTTCTCACATCCTCGTGAGCTGTTTCTCTGCCCCCATCCTGACAACCCCGGGTGGGTTTCAAAAGACACTAAATTTGATAACTAACCCTTATTACTCATTGCCCTCTCCACAGTATTCTTGGCAGGGGTTACACACTGACATTTCCAGCTGAAAAATAATGCATTGTCAAGTAGGGAAACTGCAGGCTGTAATTTCTAACACTCATGGCCGTTATTTTAAACATGAAACATCCGTATCGGCTTGACATTAATTTATATAATGGGGCCGAAAAGGATAATGCAATCTTAGTGACCACCTCCATTTCATTAACTGACAGGGAGAGCCACTAACCCAAAAATACAGAATCACCCTACACAAAACAAAGGCTGTTTGTACACCTCCCGTCATGCATTATTGAAGCAGACCAGGTCATTAGGGAGAATAATCAGGACGCCGGTGCAAAACCAGCCGCTGACAAATGCAGACACAAAACTTTTATGAAAGTTTGTAAATACGGTATTGTATGGAAATTCCGATGCATATTGGCCTCCCTGAGCATAGTAAAATGTTTTATTATGAAAAAAGTGGATAAGATACTTATCTTTTAAATTGGAGTTTAATATTTTATTAGTGCCAGGCACATAATTCTCATCAAATGGCAGGAAACTCTTTTTTGTATGGATATAAATGTCTAGAGTTTAATATTTCAAAGATAAGCACCTACCAGTACATCTATCACACGGCAGCTTAATGGAATTTACTTTTTCTTAAATATTTATACTGTATGTGTGTTTGCTAGTCGAGTGATTATAGCGAAGGTGGAGGAGAAGTCTGGTCCTGTTAGGGAGTAGAACCAGCTAAGCCCTTAGCTCCCCCCATCCTCGTTAACCTGCATGCACAGAGAATAATTAAGTAACTCAGACCCAAGGGCTGAAGGAGCCACACGGAGAAAGGTCTGCTTCTCCAAAACAAACAACCGCCAAGTTGCCTTAGCTTTGACCTGAGTTTTTAGATGACTTCAGAAGGAATTGCATTTAGATCTAGTCTGTGTGTGTGTGTGTGTGTGTGTGTGTGTGTGTGTGTGTGTGTGTGTGTGTGTTGGGCGGGGTGAGGGATAGGGGGGCGAGGGGGTGTTGCTTGACTTTCACAGGGAGATAGCATTGTGTTGGAAACCTGCCTCCCTGTGTCATGCTGCAGTGGGCGATTTTTCTTTTCTTTTCTTTTCTTTTTTTTTTTTTTCTGAGGGCCAGGGTACAGCAAGCTGAAGCTCTCCAGCCCTGCAAACTCTTTCATGGGGCCTGAGAAATGCTTTCTGATCCATGCTGATACAATTACCCAGCCTTTATTGGCAATTTAGACCTGCTTTTAGGGACGTTTTAGAGCAAATGATGTTTTCTTGATTTTTTTTTTAAAAATCAGTGCTATATTCTGTACCTTTGGGATAAAGGTAGAAACCGAGTTAGAGGCTCATTAGAGTCCTGATTGCCCCAATGCGGTTTGCCATCACCATTGCTAGGAACTCTGTTACCAAAATGGCGGATATGGGCTACACTGGTCATTCTCCTGCCTCAACCAAAACTATCTTTATTTTGTTTATTTGGGTGACGTCTGGGGCAGCATTTAATAAATATCCCTGTACTTAGAAAGGTCTTTAAAATCCTCCCGTTAGCTGAAGGATATTAAAACGGACTCGATAATTTTCTTTTTAATACAAACGTTTTGTCAAGGAAAGGTAGGGCAAGCCTTTGTCCCTGCCCAAAGCAGACACCCCGTTTATGAGATTGTCTGCTTCCTGCCCTAACCGAGGTTGGGGTCATCTCCACCAAAGGAGTTGTTAGACTGACAGTAAATGAAACCAGCTGTCCTTCAAGGCTTCCTGGCTAAGGGCTGCCCTCCAGGGACAGTGAAGGCTGCACCATGGAATTAGCAGAGGCAGCAATGATACTTTCATTCTCTGGACAAGAGGTAGCATTGCACTGGTTAGAGGGAGTTCAGACTCTGCTTTGGCAAGCCACCTCAGAAAAGGTGACCGTTCCTTGCCCTACTGACAATGGAAAAGGGAAGGGAAACCTGGCTGTGTAGGACACAGCCATGCATGTATGCATGTATCCTGCTGTGACAGGAGACCTTGGGAGGTTTGGGGAGGTGGGGAGTGGGAGCTCTCTCTCTTTCCTCCTTCTGCTCCACCCCCACCCAGACAGGGAGATTCGCTTGTGTGAGTAAAAGCTGATAATTTAAAATGTTCTTAGAGGTGGCTGTGTGAGCATCGGTGAACTCGGTTGTGGTAACTAAAACCTGTTAATTAAAAGTGTATTCTTTGGAGAAAACAACGCTGGCCACACCCCTGTTGCCCCCAAGTGTGTGTGCCAAATGCATGCCTCCTGCAGGATGGGACAGCTCAGGCCGGTGCGGGGGACAGAAGGTGACATGGTCCACACAGCTTCTCTAGGCTTGGCCCCGTGAGATGAAGACTCCCAGCTATGACCTGACCCTCGCCCACATATCAGCATCCAGGAAGAGGCTTGTCTTTCCGTCCCTGGTCCCATCTACTCCAGCCATACAGTCCCATCTCCCAGCTTTAATGCCTGCCGCTGTCCCTGCCTTAGAGGCCCCCAAGTTCTACTTCCTCAAAGGGAGTCCCTCCCGCTACATCACAGCCTCTCTGGTCCCTGTCTCCTTGTCTGGTTTCCATCCTGACCCTTCTCACTATCTAGAGTGACATTTCCTCTTTTTTTTTTTTTATCTAGATGCTATGTCACCTCCATGCTCTCTGAGAAAGCGAAGATATTCTCTTCTTCCTGTGTTGTCTGTTAGCCTGGGGCTGGTACACAGTAGGTGCTCCATTCTCTCTTGTTAAGATACTGGGAAAGCTGGGATGGAGGCAGGGCCAGCAACAGTCTTTCTGTGGCTGGCCAGCTTTGTACTTGTAAAGTGACGGGGATGCCTAAAAAGGTCTCTGCAGCTCAAAGCAAAATGAAGTCCATCAATACAGGGCTGATCATATAGCACACTAGGGAGGTAGGCGGGTAGGAGCCATTGACACCTGTGATGAGAGGTATAGCTGGAGCCAACCGCATGCCTCTTATGTCACGACTAACCCTAGTGCCTACTACAAAGTTCTAAATTCTCTGCCAATTGTCCAGGGAAGGGGAGGCTGCCAGATAAGCAGGGAGGACCATAAGCCAGGTCTGGACCAGAGCTCAGAACCAGGGTCACAGGGAACCTGTGATCCAGACATCGAGGCTGAGAATGACTCTTGACTGGTTTGATGGTGTTGACCTCGAGATCGCTCTTAAGATCAACTCTATGCTGGCTCAGATCTCCCGCCTTGGGAGCTGCCTTGCTGATGGGCATTTCAGGGCCTCCGGGACAGCGGAAGATGCGGTAGGATCTGCACTAGGGGAGGTATAGACATCAGAGAAAAAAGACCACAGAGCCTGGCATGTGTGGGAGATGCCTCCCTGGGGACTGGAGCACAGGACAGGACAATGCTGTCTCTCCAGGTGCCCTCTTTCCGTCTGCCGGTGACTGGATTGGGCAGTGGCATTCAGTTGGGAATATCTTTGTGTCTTTGCCTACAGAGAGGGAGTCAGTCCATTTAGGTCTTGAGAAAGTGTGAAGCTTCTATACTGCAGTGTGGATGTCCAGCCGAATTGCTATCCTCAGAGCCCATCACCACACACCACGCAGGTGTGCAAGCACCATTCTTGAACATGCTGGTCCCTTTCCTTCTGAGATGTCTGTACAGATACACTCTCAGAGGCCCTGGTTCCCAGCTCTTTCTGTAGCCTTATGGCCAACCTGGGTTCATCCCAGCAGAAATTTCCCAGTGTAATTTGTTCCCCACAATGGCACTGGCCCATACTCTAAAATCAGACTAAGAAATGCCTTGAAGTCCTGAAATCCTTTGGGGGAAAACTCCATCTGGGACTCCTTCGACCCCATAGCCTTTTAGTCTAAATGCCCCAGGCCTTGGCCAGGGTATGCCATGTGCTCGTATCCAACAGGGAGACCTGGGACAGGTGTGCCTCCCCTCGTGGGTACAATGGTCGCGCCTTTGCTGGCCTGCTGCCTCACGAGAGAGATGAGCATAGCATTGGTGTACGGCTGTTTGTAGCAGGCAAAGAGGGCACGCTTTCAGTAAGATTCCTTCCCAAGTGACTGAGACAGAGGAGGGAGAGTGCCACCCCCTCTGTGGCTAGTGCAGGGCCAAATTGGAAGGCCCAGGGAGTGCAAGAGAGACATGGTCCCCCCAGAGGAAACACCTACAGTGGCTCTCCAAAGAGGTTCCTAAGAACCCAGCGCTGAGAACGCATCTTCTTTCCAAGCCACAGTTTGAAGAAAAGGAAAACACAATTTGTGTATGTTGTGGGGGGTGGGGGTTAGGCTATGGGGAATTCAGTCTTCTCTTGTCTGAATCTCGGTTTATATTGCTTACTCCATCTGAGACTTTCTGTCACCCGCGTGGCTCTCCGCGTTTCTTCAAAACCACCAATAAGTGAAAATTCCAGGAGTAAAAAAAGAGGGCACAAACAGCCCGAACGGCTGTGCCAGCCGAAGCTGGCAAAGTTTGAGCCCAAACTGCTGAAGAGACAAGTATGAGCAAGGGGTTATGGGGAGGCCACGCCAGCCCCTTAGCATGGAGAGAGTCATTTGGGGAGAGAAACTCAATTTCATAAAAATGATTTTTCCAGGGCTGTTTTGTGAGTTGTAGAATGTGGGGGATTTTTCCCCCCTTTCACCACAAAATGAATTAAAAAAAAAACCCAACAACTTTATGTTCAATGTGGTACTTAGGTAGTGGTTTTGTTAATTTCTTAAAACAAATTGGCTCCCTAGTAAATCCCAAACTTGGACAGGCACATTAAGCTAGCAGTGGGGAGGCAATCTAGGCACGATTATCCTGCAAGAGAATTCCCAGAATTTCATCCAAACTGTGATTTGTTCTGTTATAAAAGGCCTATAAAACCCAGTATAGAAATTCCTGCAGGAAACTCGAGTGTTTAAATATCTGCAATTACTCTCTCGTGATTACAGAAAGATATGAAGGACAGGACATAAGTGCCCAACAGCCATCTTGAGGCTTGGCTCCCGGGATAAATCTCGAGGGGCCCGTGACACAGATGGACAGACTTCGGGGGCAATTAACAAATCACCTTGTGGTCAGGTTGTCTTAATGGCGGGGTGGGGGTGAGGGTCTGTAAAGTAGAGGGAGAGGCATCCTTTCAAGGGTCAGCCGCTGTTTTCAGAGTCCCCTCCAGGGCCATCTTGAGGCCTCTATTCCTAGCTGGGTCTTTTCTTTTATCCTCCTTCTTCCTTCTTTCCTTACTTGGTCTCCAGATGGCCTGCTGTGGGGTCCCTAAGAACCTGGGTTAGATGGTGCCTGCAGCGCCACTGGGATCCCCAGCCAGCAGGCAGCTCCTTCCTCCGTGGTCCTAGCTTGTAGAGATAATGCAACACCCAGGTCCCCTGAAATCCTGCCTCTTCCCGGTGTCCCTACAACCCCAGGGGTACAGACATTCACCTGGAGACCTCTAAATGTTCTTTCAGCCCTACTAAAAGCCATCCCTTGGTACAGCATGGAGATGGGGGATTCTGAGCACCTCAAAGCAGAAGCTAGGCACATCACGGATACCTCGGAAATGTATGTTCGATGTGCGAATGGATGGTGACCTTAATGGATGTGTTTGCTGAATTTGTGTTTCACACTGAGTCCGTATTCTGAATGTCTGGGCTCATCTGCTCTTTGTCCTCCTTTTAGCTTTCTAGGAAGTACAGCGGGGCTGTATGAGGCTTTCTTTCCCCTGAGTCAGAGAAGAATGGGTCCCAGGGTTAGTTCAGGGGTGCCAGCACTCTAGATGTTTTCTGTCCCTCCATCTTCTGCCTAGATCTCTGTTTCTGTCTCACCACCCAGCCTCCTGGAACTTGAAGCAATATTTTGAGGGGTCAGAGTGGAGGATAAGAGAGATGGTGGGAACTCACGTAGCACGGGTTAGTGCGATCCCAGAATGCCTGTGTAGGTCAGAGATGACAAATGGCAGGGCCCTGAAGGTGTGCAATCCATTTATTGATTTCAAGCCCGCCCTCCTCCTGTTCCCTGGGCCTCCAGGGAGCAAGAGTCACAGATTCTTAGGGCTGAAATTGTGCAGGAAGGACACGGCTTTTCTATTGGCCAGACATCTGAGGCGGCTTGGCCAAAATATGGAGCCCATTACAGGGAAATCTGGTTCATGTTTCCGATGGAGACAAATAGCCTCCCTCGGGCTGACGGCCGGGTCTCTGGGTCGCTGGTGTGGGCCGACAGCGGTAGGCATCCCTTGTCCCTTCCCTTGTTGCTCGTCACCTGGTGCTCTCAAAGGAGGGTTGTGAAGTAAGAAAACAAGGATAGGGAATAGTCAGACAACAAGAACCGAAAGTTTCCCCTGTGCTGGGAGCCAATCTAGTTGCATTTGCTGGCTTAGTTAATACCGTAGCTACTGTGCAAAATGAAATTTGTGCTTTCTCTTACCAGCTCTGGGCTGACTACAGGCAGGTCACTTAAGACCACTCAGCCTGGGTATTCTCATCTGTAAAGCAGGAGTGACTTCATACACACACACACACACACACACACACACACACACACACACACACACACACACACACACACCCCTCTTTTGGACAATGTAAAGGATTACCGTATCCCAAGTGTTCAATTGATTTATTCTTTCTAGGAGCATCTCCATAAGATGTAGAAAAGTGAAGCCTAGGAACAAAGAGAGCGGAAGACGAAAGTTTAACAGAGTAAATTACAGAGTGATCCAACTCTGTCTACACAGTTGCAGGATCCTTGAGCAGCAGAGTCTCCGGGACAGCCACGTAGCTTCTCTGCAGTGCCCACTGTTTCCAGAGATGGAAGTGTGAGGGGAGGCTCAGAGTCATTTCGCTTAAGGGGAGACAGACCAGGCCCACCCCTGGAAGCTCAGCTGTCTGGAAGCCAAGGCAGGAGGATCCTTAAGATCCAGCCTGGGTTACGGAGTTAGTTCAACACAGCTAAATGTTCCTTAAGAAAACAAATGGATGGACGGACGGACGGATGAACAGATTGAAAACAGAAACAAAACAACAGGTAAGCCGCCAACTACCCCAGGACGCAGTCCTCTGAAGCCCACTTCATCAGCCGTCTATTTCCTGTCTGGGTCAAGGTATGAAAATGAGGACACATTAGAAAGTGACTCTGCAATGCAGAAATCAAACGCTGTCATCTCTCCGCAGGCTTTTCATTTCAAGGATGTCTAAACAGAATGAGGTGATACTAACGAAGCTGTTTGAACTACGAAGCGTGTGAGATCTCCTCTAATTCACCGAAGCAGAGGAGCCTGGGGTTTTAATCTTAAACATAGGAGAGAGTTCATGAACACAGGGCTCTGGCATGGTTTACTGAATTATAATTGACCAAAGGAACAGTAAAAATAGATTAATGCTAACATGAGTGATCAATTTCCCCCTGAAGTACTGAGCAAGGTTACTCTGTGCAGTTACTTCATCCCTAAGCCGCTTCTTGACAAGCCGCCGGATCTTCTACGGTGGGCGCTGGGCCGGTACCGTGGTTCAAAGCTACCCAGAGCCTGATTGGCCGTGTTCCTGCAATACATTTTCCTAACCTCAAGATAAAGATCCATGCATCTCTTTACCCTTTAAAACAAAAAAAAAATAGCATTCGGTGGGAAGCATGGCCTGCATACCAAAACCGCCCATGCCCTGCTAAACTGTTTAAGTATGGGAGAAGTAGTGTCTAATAGCATCAGGAAATTGAAATTTAAAAATTTTTCTCACTCACTTATTTGATGAGAACTGGTATGCTGACAGGTGAAGCAGAAAGTCATTTTTCAAGTTAAATGCCAAGTGGTTATATAGCATAATATCCAGTCAAAATTAACCACCTCACTGCTGTACTGACACCCAGCGTATTTAATGCCAACGGCGACGGTTCCTGCAAAGCAAACGGCAGACCTCTGGGAACGTCTGCAGAAAGGGGAAAGAAACTGTTACTAATGCTTCAATTATGTAGTAGGCGCCCCAACTCTCAGAGTGGGAAGAATGGACTGGCAGCCAACTGACTCTCCGGGGCACTGAAGCAGGTCTGAAATCAGTCTGTTCCTTCAGGAGCCCCTCTGGGTCCTCTAAACCAAATTCTAGGAATGTTTGAATTTATATGTGGCCTTCAGACAGCTTCCTTTACAAGCAAGTCCTTTAGGATAAAGCAGGTAGAGTCCTACAGGTTGAAGTGTAGGAGTGGAAGATGGCCGGCTTCCTAAAATGAATTCCTTCAGGTTATCAAGTAAAAATCTCCTGCCTCCAGGACATGACACACGGGCCCACAGCAGCATGTGGTGGGACCCTGAGCCCCAAACAGAGGGAACTAGATTCCAAGGAAGGGGTTGGAATTCCCATCTGGAGGTTGGAGAGGAGGTATAGCCAGAGGCTGGGAATCCTAGCACGTCATTCTCGGGGAACTTTCACCAGTGAGCATGCTCCCATGCTCCAGAAGAGGATAAAGGAGTGTAGCCCTGCATCAGCTTTCACCTACTGGTAGACCCACAGACTGTAGGGACCACCCGCGGTCTCAAATCCCCAGGGGTTGAATAACCAGGGTCCTCTTGCGCTGCTCTCCTTCTGTGGTTCACACATATATCAACAACGTGCAAAGTCCCTTGGTGCCTCTCAGATGCTGTTGGATCCACTAGGAACAAGAGGACAGCCATTACAGTCCAGGTTCATTAGGTATTTATCTAATTCTTCCTGCTACAAGGGTCTCCTTGGAGCACTCCACATCTTTGGCCTTTGATGGGGGAAGTTCTGTGTATATGTCAATAAAGCACTGTTGACCAATAGGGAAGCAAGATAGGTGGGACTAGGAGTCCAGGAGGACTCTGGGTAGGAGAAACACAGGGAGTCAAGATGCAACTGCCATAGGGGTAAGAAGCCTGGAAACTTTTCTCCGGTAAGAGAAATACTTAGATTGGCAGTTATGGGGTAAGTACTTAAGTCAGAGCTACCCAGTAAGAAACAAGCAAGGCCAACAGCTTCATAATTCATACAGTGTCTTGTGTGTTATTTGGGGACTACAACGCGGCAGAGCCCAGGCAACTGGCGGGGGGGGGGGGCACCCAAAGCTGCTGTCAAGGAAAAGGCTTCTCTCTACAGGCCTTGTATCTCCTTGTGGAGAATTCCATTGGCTTCCCAGTGTCACACCAAAAAAACAGGATGGCACAGCTTCCTGGAGTCCCTAGGGGCTACAGTAGAAGTAAGCCCACAAAGGAGAGGATATAGGTTACCCCAAGTCACAGCATCTGTTGATGGCTGAGTCAAGCCTAGAATCCCAATCTCTTGGTTTCTAGAATTCTCTAGTTGGGGAAGGGCTAAATCAGCATTGAAAATAACCTTGAGAACAAAGGGAAAAAATGACTCTGTTAATATTTATTTTTGAGAACTTAAATAACACAGAAAATTGAGACGAACATTCAAAAGACACTACCTCCATTCTCAGCAGGCACATTTTTGGCCCCTACTTTTGCAACACTTCCACCAAGGACTTCATGGCAGTCTCACAGGCGTCCTTCAGAGCCCTCCAGAAACACCCAGTGTTCCTCAGCACCAGTCTGGGCACTGTGGACATTCAGGGCTGTAAGGTTGTATTGATCTTCTTAGGGTATTTGGCGACACACCTCAGCTTAGTCCACTAAATGCCAGTGCCATTTTTACTCATTTGTCATACCCCCCCCCAAAAAAAAACGGTTGCAGATGCTACTATACGTCCCCGTAGGACAAAGTCTCTGCAGGTGGGAGGCGTGATGAACCAGCTTGAGCAACAAACCCAGACTATTGGGTTGAGAACCAAGTGAAGGCGAAGACATTTGACCCTAAGTAGAAGCCAGCTGCTTTTCTCTAAATGTTGCCGCATGGGGGGTGGCGCAGGCCATGCATACACCACAGAGCCTGTGTCCTGCAATGGGAACCATTTCCTTGTTCCTGTGGCATTCCTTTTTGTTCATTTATATTGCTACTGTTCATTCGTGCCACCTTCCATGGGATCCTGTGAATATTTATTTTAGTTTTAATTGCGTGTGTGTGTGTGTCCAGGTGTGTGCACATATATGTGGGTGTCAGCTGACCCCAGAGGATGTTGTTAGATCCCCCTGGAGCTGGAGTCAGAGGTAGCTTCTGAGCTGCCCAGTGTGGGTGCTAAGAACTGAATCTGGGTTCTCTGGAAGAGCAAATGTTTGTAACCCCTCGGCTCCTCGGAGTACACTTTCTCATCTGTTTTCTGTTTGTTGGTACCTAGCATCAGTAACAGCATTAGCACAGGTTAGGCTAAATTGGAAGGAAGGAAGGAAGGAAGGAAGAAAGGAAGGAAGGAAGGGAGGGAGGGAGGAAGGAAGGAAGGAAGGAAGGAAGAAGGGAAGAAAGGACAGGAAGGATGGTTAATCTAACCTGAGACACTCTTGAGAAGGTACATTTGTCCACACTTGCATGCCCACAACACCAGTACTCATGGAGAAAATTCACCAGCTCCACCAGCGTCCGCTGCTTTCAACTGGACAATGATTTCTAAGGTTAAAATTTCTCTGTGTAGGCAGGAAAAATTCCCTAAGTCTGCATCGGACAACATTCAGAGAATCAGGAGCAATGTGTTCTCCAGTGAAGTAGCATCCCTACTTTTAAATAAGGATACTTAGGATTGTCAAAGGAGAGAGAAACTTTCTCTACTGCTTTAAAAGACAATTTACTGCATCATTAACGCATGTCGTTTAATGGAGAGTCCTGTTATTTTTGGAGGGAGAAATGAATACTCCATACTAAATATAATAACAACATAAACCTTTAATAAATAATTGTAACAGTTTATAAATATTTAAATGGTATATCTAAAAGTCCTGGGGGACTGGAGAAGGCATGGAGGGAAGATCTGACTTGCAAAGTACTAAAAATAGGTCCTGACACATGCGCTATCAGCTCCTTTTTTTGCAGGCTACAAAATGGATACTGACAGAGGTTGTCTGTCCTAAGTATACCAGGGAAGGCTTTGTAGAGGGCATGGATTACCAAAGAGTCCAGCAAAGAGGAGAGGCCTGCTCCTACATCTCCCCAACTTCAGTCATTAAGAACACAGCACTAAGCCGGGCGTTGGTGGTGCACGTCTTTAATCCCAGCACTCGGGAGGCAGAGGCAGGCGGATCTCTGTGAGTTTGAGGCCAGGCTGGACCGACAGCCTCCAAAACAGAGAAACCCTGTCTCGTAAAACCAAAAAAAAAAAAAAAAGAACACAGCACTATGGGCTTGTGGGGGCTTGCTAGCAAAGTCAAGCGGTGGTTTTTGAGAAGTCTAGTATTCCAGAGGCAGTGCTGAATGCTTCGGGTGGATCCCTCCGGTGACGTCCACCATCTTTATGATCCAACGACCTGGATCGCATTGGTTACAGATGACGCCACTGAGATGTAGAGAGGTCGAGAAACACTTCCCCAAGGTTACCTGCAGCTGAGACGGGGGCTGGGGACGTGGGGTCAGGTGATACTTTGTGGAACATGCTCTGTCTCCAAGGCAGATCCCAAAGAGATGGCATCTTCTTGGTCCTCTAGACACTTGTAGAGCTGTGCCAACAACCTGGAAAAGTTGAGAGGATCTGAAAGCTGAGTTTAGGGAAAAGGGCAGCTAGGGGCAATATGTCCTTCAGTGGTTCCAGAGCAGCAAGCCAGGCTAGAAGAGTCTCTCCTGAATTTTTGCAGCAGATGGAAACGCAACCAGGAAAGTCTCTGCTGATATGTGGACATACACAAGGGACCAGCCATGCTGATGTATGAAATGATACGTGGTTGGCAGGACTCAACACGAGATCAAAGTCTGGCAATGGGCAGTTCCTAATGGACTCATGAGAACACGTGTTAACACTATCTGTCTCTGTGTCTGTCTCCACATTGAATCTGATACCAGGTCTGATAATTACACCTACTGTCACTACAAGACATACACAAGGGATGTCCTGGTCGGCTTTCTTTGGCTACCGTAAACATCATGATCAGAAACAACTTGGAGAAGGAAGGGTTTATTTCATCTTTTCATCTTACAGCTTCTAGTCTATCATCCAGGGAAGTCAGGGCAGGAACTCAAGGCAGGAGCTAAAGCAGAAGTCATGGAGGGGTGCTGCTTACTGGCTTGCTACCCATGGCTTCCTCAACTTACTTTCATATACAGCCCAGGATAATCTAGCAGGGATCACACCACTCATATTGATCGTCAATCAATTAAATGTCCCACAAACTTGCCTACCCGCCAATCTGGTGGAGGCATATTCTCAATCGATGTTCCTCTTCCCAGATAACTCTGACTTTTGTCAAGTTGCAAAAAAGTCAACAAGAACAAAGGCTTTTAGCGTCACAGGTGACATATGTTAAACCCAGTATACAGCAAAGAAAAGATGAGCAAAATGAGGGCAACTTAGTCTTTCCTGATCTGGAGAATTCTTGTTCAGTTTAGTGACGCGCAGACTGCCCTTGTGGGACAGCCTCAAACTTCAGGTGGATGCATGAGGTTTACCAGAAGTATGAGTCACGGTCTCTTGAGTGGTCTGGACCCCATGCTTCCAGAAGTTTGCATGCAATGACATCCTGCTAAGGTAAAATGTTAATCAGTGATCAAACATTTTCCGCCATAATAGTTTTCTCCTCTCCGTCACGTACTTGATGAGAATCAAGGAAAATGACCAGCTACTCTCTGTGCTCTATCCCATTTCTTTTCTATGCCACCCATTCCTCCTTCTATACTCCACCACACATAGTGAGAGACCCTGTGACTACTAACATTGATATGAACATCATGTGTAACAATACACCATCTTAGTAGATCATGGATTGATCTACTAGAATGAACAAGAAGAGACTTCTGCTGTGAGGAGGGTTTGTGAGACCCTCCCCATTCCTCTAGGCCTCTGGGATCCCTGTTTCCTTGTTTCTAATCTTCTCTCCCACTCGCTCGTCCTTAAGGGTCCCTTATCTCTTGTTCTGAATGCCTTGTCCTAATTTGCCTTTGAGGATGGCTTTATTTGAGTTGCCCTACCTGCTAGTACACCTAGGCTAGAGCTCCCCCCAGAACTCAGCATGCAGGGTCACGTGTGTAGCTCATGGCTGCTGTCTCTCCATTGCATGTTTGAACACGGAGACATCCTGACTCATTGGCAGTCAAGAGTTTCTACTGTGGCCTGGGATATCTCCTCACTTCCTGGCCTCTTATACCAATGAAGACTCACCATACCCCCAACACATCACGTGCACACGCTACTCAGACTGTCCTCATTTCTACATGAGCGTCTTGTTCCTACAGCCTTCTAGGCAATTTCTTTTCAGTCATCCATTCCTGTGGGGCCCCCACTGCCATCTACGAAGTGAGAGAGTCCCACAAAGATCTGATGGCCCTATCAACACACTACTAACTAATGTTTCTATGCCTGGCATGACGTTTTCCTCATCAAGCCTGGCGTTGTTAAATCTTACAACTTCAGCCAGATAATACCTTCACAGTGTCAGCACTTGATACACTGAGGAAGGAGGAATTTGAGACCATCCTGAGATAGATAAGGAAAATCTGTCTCAAAACAAAACAGCCAAAGACTCATATCCTAGGGCAGAGTGGACAAAGGGTCTCTGTTAGAGGGGGATGGTGTGGGGGGATGAGGTATAGCCTTCATCCTGGGGTGGGCAGGGACTCACAGGTGGCAGTCCTGTCCAGATGACTTTGGAGGCACTGTGGCCCACTCTGCCTGCTCTGAGAGAGATTCCAGATGCTCCACAACCCCTGCAACTGCCAACCTGAGCTACGACAGCTAATGGACAGAGAGACAACCCCTCAATAGATAAATCTTTCAAATCAGGAAAACATCATACTGTAGGGCCAGAAGAGGCCTTAGGAATGACCTAATTAGAGTCCCTCATTTTACAGGCAAGTAAACCAAGACCCAGAGGAATGTGAGTTCCCCCAAAGTCACATAGCTAATTAACAGAAGAGTCTAGATCAAAATCCGGGTCTCCCAATCCCTGGCAGATGGTTCATTCTATCGCCTGTGCTTCTTTTGATTAATAGTCAGTTTCCGCCTGGTTCTTCCTCAATAGGACTTCATCAAATGGGTTCTCCAAGTTGCCTATGTAGCTATGACATAAGTGTAGCATTTTGTGGTCAAGCAAATTAGGAAAATGATAAACCAAGAATTAAACTAATTTATTGATTCTGACATCCCACAGCTTTTAGCACAGTAATCCACAAAGGCAAGTGACAAGTGTGACATCTCCCTATTTTAATTAATCATGGGACTTTTTCTTGGGATATGAACATACTGGGCATATAACTAGAAAAGTGTGCATCCATCAAAGTTTTCAATGAATGCAGGCTCATCCTTCCGCTTTTCAAAGTCCAGCATTCAAGTGGTTTTTGGAGTTTTCGTGCCAGAATATGAGCACTCCACCGTGACTCTGAAGCATAAGCACTCGTTTGCTTAGAGAATTCTAGACTTTCACTCCTCCTCAAGATCATCCACAAAGTGGCACGTGGGAGTGGGAGATATGTTGCCATCTTAGTCCATCTGGGCTGCTATAACAAAATACCACAAACTGTGTGATTTATAAACAACAGAAATTTATCTCTCACAGCTTTCAAGACTGGAAAGCCTAAGATCACGGCACCAGCAGGTTCAGTGTCTGGTAATGGCTGGTTCTTGGTTCATACGTGGTGACTTCTCTGCATGCCACCACAAGGCAGAAAGGGCCAAGGTGCTCTCTGGAGCCTCTTGTAAAGGCACCGGGGGCCAACCTCACAACCTAGTCACTCCTGGAAGGCTCCATTTTCCTCATTCCACCACAATGGAGAGTTCAAATCTTAACCTAACTTTGAAGGGCATAACCGTACATGTCCATAGCAATGTAACCTCAGTTGAAAAAAAAAAATAAAAGAAGTCCAATGAAAGTTTAATTTGAAAAAGAAAGTTAATATTAATCCTTAAAAAGCATCCATCCCTAATTACCTTGAAAGTGCAGTGGCCTCAAGAGCTGTTGAACGTGCGGGGAGTGCACTTCACCCGTTCAAATATGGGCCCCAGCTAAGACTCCAGACTGGTCCCCACTAGAGCCATTGGAGGCTGAATGGCACAGAGGGGACTTTGCTGATGCAATGGGCCCATCATATAAAACTCCCCGGTTGGCTGTGACACAAGTTATCTTAAGGAAGAGCTTTATATGACTGCATCTTACCACATATTTCCAATTGAGTTATCACAGGGGTATTGAAAAAAATCATCGGAGTTGGCAGTAACTCAGTAAATAAAATCACGGCTTTAATTGCCCCAGTGTAGCGGGTCGATCATTATCAAGAAAGGTTTTGATATATTTTTTAATTAAACAGTGACTTTGTTGATCGATTTCACTGATAATCATGCAGCCCCCTCCCTTGTTCCCCAGCCTTTGAAACGGTTTGCTTCATGAGTTGATACTCGGCAGTCGAAACGCCAAAACACAATCTTAGTTCAGCCAATCGCCATTCTCGTAGCCTTAGGCATGCAATCTCCCCTCCCTGTGCCTCAGTTTCCCCACTCTGTGGTGTTTTCCAGATCCTTTCCCTGCCCTGGAATTCTGAGATAGGAGTGAAAGATAGTGTGTTCGCTTTAACAGCGAACAAAACTTGAACTGTTGTTCATTCAGCCGTCTGCTGGAGATGGATGGACTTCGGTGCTCAGCGTGGCTAACACAGATTTCCTCGGTGACTCTGAGATCTGGATTCTTACCCACCATGACTTTTGACGGCTCTCGAAGCCTGTTTTCTGGTTTACAGAATGGGGCAGCCACATTCGGTGCACTTGGATAATGGTAACCCATTTCACACCTGGAAGTGAGTATAAAGTACTACAGTTCTCTATGGACCGGCCAATTGGCAGGTTGATTGATTTTGAAACAGTGTCTTGCTGCGACGCTCAGGTTGGCCTCAAACTCTTCATCCTCCCGCCCCAGGCTCCGGAGTGCTGGATTACAAGTGTGCTCTACTGTTCCAGATAGGCAATGGCCTCCTTAACCCCACCCTCCACAAAGAGAAGTCACCACTCCCAGCTGCAACCCAGATCCACTTCTTCGTAACAAAGTCACTTTGTGTTGGGCCCAAGCAACAGGTGGAGAAGTCAGGGCTTGGCGAAGTCGACAGCTATATTTAGCCTGTGTAGAACAATGGGAATCAGTGATTGTAATGAATAGAAATTTCTCAGAGTGGGCTGTGAGTATGAGGAGTACATGCTTCCCTTTGCCTGTAGCTATTGCCTTCTCTATTGACCCTCAGAAGGATTTCCATGTAACCCATTTGATCAAAGGCCTCCCATTTAATTCAGAAAGAATGAGGAAGGACATTCCCGTGGTCCTGGGACCGTTGCATTTTCATTTTCACCTCTACCAAAGTCCACCCAGAAGACATGGGCGTCCCCTCTGCAGGAGGCAGGGGACGCCTTTCTGAGCCTCCAGCCCCGTACCAGCTGATTATGCTAGGTGCTCAAGAATCTCTAACCAGACCCCTTTCAGCACAGAAGAAAAAACATTTTGTCTCTTATGGTATTTGCTTATGCCTGACATTGGGAAGACAAAGTGAATTTGTTGGTACGAAGTGGGGTGACTGGTTGTCTCTCGGGAGACAACCCTCATTCAAGAGCCCCTGGCAACCAGCGGGGTTACACCACCCAGTTTAGATTATGCACATAGCTCAACTGAGAACAGCTTGTACCTGGTTTTGCCCCATTTCCAGGAAACACAGCCTTCTTTCTACCTGGTACAGATGAGAGGGTTCTTAAAACTCAGAGTACCTGTGGAACCACTGTGGAGGCATTGGAGAGGATGTCCCCCTACACCAACCCCTGGCCTTCACTTGCTCAGAGACAGCTGTTCCTGGAGCCCTCCCATCTGCTGCTCAGTCCCTCAGTCCCTGGGCTGCCCCCTGGGGAACTCAACTGAGGTACGTTTGGCATACTTTGGCACCTTTGGTAAGACCACAGGGACGGATAAAGGACAAAGGGTTTCTCAACATCAGGACTGGAAGGGAGACCAAGGCTGTCACTGATCAGCTAACCCTTGCAAAGGGGCCAGCAGTGAAGAAAGGTCGCAATGCTGTATGAGCCACTAGGAAAAGTCACTTGATTGCTCTGAGAACCTGCTCCAGTCCACCAACCTCAGGAACGTAAAAGCTCTTTGATCTCTTCTTGGGTCACAGGGGAAATTGTTAAGTTTACGTGCAGCCTGGGATGAGACAGAAGGGGAGGGAAAAATATGAGGTAGTGTTAATGCTGGTATTGAGGGCCTAGGGCAGAACTATTTCCAGGCTGTCTGAGGCCTTCAAGGACACACACAGCCCATTGCCTGAACTCATCCACTTTATTATTAGCTTTTTAAACATTTTGGAAAAAAAAACTTTCCAGGAAACAGAAGGAGAAGGAGGAGGAGGAGGAGGAGTAGAAGAAGAAGAAGAAGAAGAAGAAGAAGAAGAAGAAGAAGAAGAAGAAGAAGAAGAAGAAGAAGAAGAAGAAGAAGAAGAAGGAGGAGGAGGAGGAGGAGGAGGAGGAGGAGGAGGAGGAGGAGGAGGAGGAGGAGGAGGAGAAGGAGAAGGAGAAGGAGAAGGAGAAGAAGATTCTATGGGATAGAGGAGTAGACATCGTTTCCAACCACAGAGAAATCGTCTTGAGTCACTGAGGTAGACGGGTCATTTCTAGATGGCCATCAGGCATACAGACATTGGGGAGACAAGTGGGCACCATAAAGCCTCAGGAAATGCCTGACCAGAGACTTCTCTGATCTTTCTCCCCCCATCCTTCTTCCTCTGAGTATGCAGATTCATTAGGAAGAAGGGGAAACAAGGCATTCCGGCGCAGGGCTCTTATTACTCTGGCACTGTGGTGGCTTCTGTTGGGATGGTGAGGCATGTGAACACATGTTCAGAGATGAGAGCAGCCAGGTTTCTGCCCACTTCCTATCAGATGCTAGTAATGGCCGTCTAGTGTCCCTGAAGCTGCACACAAGGTACCCATCCTGTAGATATTACCAAATGTGCCCAGGGGCCCAGGGCCCACTCTGCCTCTCAGATGAGACCCACAGCCTGAGATGTTCCCTTAGCATAGTCTCTGGGTGGAAATGGGAAATTATTATTTTGCTTTAATTGCATTTGTTTTATTTAGTGTATTTGTGTGTGGGTGGGTGGGTGGGTGGGTGTGGGTGTGGGTGGGTGGGTGTGGTGTGTAGCCATAGCGCTTGTATGGAAGGTGAGAGGACAATTTCTTCTACCATGTAGGGTCCTAGGGTTGAACTTGGGTTTTCGGGCTCCACGGTGAGTGTTTTTACCACGGCTTGCTCAGGGATGGCTACTCTCTTAAATGTCTTTAATGGTTTAAAACCCACAAAGCAGTGTGCTCACCTGTGAACAATTTTTTTTTTACTTTATTATTTGTGCAGGTCAGATGCAAGGCCCTCTGCTCGGTGTGTATGTTTGAGCTCTTAACCCCAACTACCTTCAAATGTGACCAAGGGAGGTCTTTAAACAGGAAATGAAGTTACAACAGGGCCATGGTTGGGCCTAGTATACTATGACCAACGTCTTTACAGGAAAAGGAAATTAGGGTACAGGCAGCCATGCAGGATGAAGATAAATGTAAAAGGCAGCCCCTCTGCAAGGCCAGAACATAGGCCCCTGGAGGAACCAAGCTTGCCAAGCGCCTGACATCGTGACATTAAATGTCGTTCCTCCAGAATGGTGAGGAAGTCAATGTCTGCACCAGCGTCACCCAGGTTTTGTGTGCTGCCCAGAGCAATCCCTGAGCTTATAGGAGCATCTGGGAGCCCAGAGCAATCCCTGAGCTGACGAGAGCATCCCATCCGGGAACCCAGAGCGATCCCTAAGCTGGTGGGAGCATCCGGGAACCCTGAGCGATCCCTAAGCTGGTGGGAGCATCCGGGAACCCTGAGCGGTCCCTGAGCTGGTGGGAGCATCCGGGAGCCTACCAAGTGTCACTGTGCCTAGATGGGGTGGCGCGGGGCTTCTCGCTCGAGGGGCAAAAATACCTGGCAACAACTCAAGAAAGGGAGGGTTTGTTTGGGTTCAGAATCTGAGGGTACGGGGGAAGCCACGGCAGCAGGAACTCAGGATGGGCGGTCACATTGCATCTGCAGTCAGGAAGCAGAGGGCGAAGAATGTTGGGGCTCAGCTGGCTTCTTCGCGCTTCATTTTAGTTTAATCCAGAACCCCCAGCCTGTAGGGTGGTCCTGCGCACATGCAGAAACCTTTCTGGATAGGCCTGCAACGCACCAGAGATTGTCAGTCTGGTAGTCACCCACCACAGGGGCTCAGGAATGGCTCCTCTCTAGGATCCGCGTAGAGAGAAGGACACCTTCTTTGAATGCAATCGTCTATTTGCCAGGGGTTTGTTCTAGCTTGGTTGCCTTTTGTTGGCAGTGTTTTTGTCAAAGACTTGGACATGTGCTTCCTGGTGACAGAGGAAACATACACAGGCAGGAGCATGACACACTGTTAAACACTATACCACCACTGTCCTCTTCCTTCCTTTCCCTTCAGTCCCCACAGCATCCCAAGACTTCACGCAGACTCGAACATTGAGATTAAAACAAGTCATTTGCTCCTGGCGAATGAGTAGCACAACTCTATGCATCATTCGGCTTATCGTGTTGCTGAGTGTATCAAAAACATCGGGGACTGACTGGCAGCCAGCTGGCTTTAGGATGAAAGACACACAGCTACACCATGAGGATTGTATACACGTCCCAAAAAAGTCTGAATATGAATGCATGGCCAGGGCCTGTAGCTCAGTGGGAGAATGCTTACCCGGTATGCTAGGCTCTAGGCTCCACCCCCAATACAGAAAACAGATGTAACCTAAGGCTCCCATACTCAGCCCCAGATCTTGGAAGACTGAGGAAGTAAGATGTTGAGTTCAGCCTTGGCTATGTAAGGAGACCGTACCATAAAAAAAAATAAAACATTAATTTAAGACATTAAGTGGATGTTGGGGCCAGAGAGATGGTTTAGAGATGTAACCATGAGGACATGAGCTCAGATCCCCAGCACAATGTAAAAGCCAGGCAAGGTAGCATGTGCCTGTGATCCCAGCCCCAGATGGGCAGAGATGAGTCAATTAAGGGTGAGGAACTTGCAGGTCATCTGGCCTAAACGGTGAGCTCCAGCTCAGAAAGAGTCCTTGTCTCCAAAAAACAGGTAGAGGGAAATCGAAATAGACACCCAAACCCAACTTCAGGCCTACACACACACACACACACACACACACACACACACACACACACACGCACGCACGCATGCACGCACGCACGCACGCACGCACGCACGCACGCACGCACGTGTGCACACTCACAAGCAGGTATGTCAGCACTCATTTATGTACACAGACACACAGGCAAGTGCATGCCCTCGTGTCTGTGTGCATGTGCATGTCTGGCCTACACACACACATGCAGACACACACGCACACACACACACCATACTCACACTCCATTCGCACAAGCAAATGCTGAAAGACTTGTGAAGGTGTCCCCACGTGGTAAGACGCCAGGGATGATGAACTCTCTTTCAGAATTGTCCTCCTAGAATCCAGGCAGCACTGGGTAAAGCCGTCCTGGTGGCTGCCTCGCTGGACCTTCCATAATCTTGCTTTTATGCTATGACCAGATGAAGTTTCTCATTACAGTTGACATTCACAGACTCCATGAAACAGGTGCACAACCCCCGCTGGACCGAGCTAGCCTGTGCACAGACCCCAAACAGATGTCCATGGACCATCCCTCCCTCATCTTTCATTACAGTCTGTAGAAGAGGGTTGCAAAAAGGACTATGGAGCCCAAAGTCACTAAAATCTCAGACAACTCATGTTCTCTCTGTGTGTGTCTGCTTGTCTGTCTGTCTGTCTGTCTGTCTGTCTCTCTCTCTCTCTCTGTGTGTGTGTGTGTGTGTGTGTGTGTGTGTCTATTTCTCTCTCTCTACACACACACACACACACACACACACACTGTTCAGATTTTGCTTGGACTTTAAAAAAAGAAAACACCAACAGTAATAAGCACATGAACTATCTTTAGGATTTATGGAAAAGGAGAAAAAAACACATAGTTCCATAGATTTGTCTATTTTTTTCCCCTAAGAAAGATGTATTGTGCCGGTACTAGCAATAAGATGAAGAAAAACCATGAAATTCTTCATGTTATTATATGAAAATTGTCACACTGCTAGGATACTCTCATTGCCCATGAGCAGCCTCAGACACGGAGTATTTATCCTCACATTTTTTTCCCAGTTTCCTTGGACATTAGCTTCAGCCTCGTGCAGTTGTAAAGTCCCACAAAAGAGTATTTACTTTATCTTGTCAGAGAATGCAGTCATGAAAGAATCATAAATGCCCCGTGTTTATCAGGTTGTCCCTGCATACCGGTTGTCATTGGAGATACAGGTTCCTATTTTCCCCCTCTCTCTCTGCCACTAAAGAAAATGAAATGTCTTGTTGCTCTCTTCAACAACAACAAAAAAATATCAAGAACCCGAAGTTATCAGAGAAAGCCTGTCTTCCCATTAGTACTACGTTAGTGATAAACAATGTTTTATGCCCCATAATTAAGGCACAGGTAATGAGCAATTATGCAGATCATGAATTAATTATATTTAAAACACAGGCCATTATAATCAATATCCACCACAGTTTCAACTGCATTCTGGAATTAATAAACCTAATTAAAACTTTCAATTGGCAGGAATCTGTTTATGCTACCTTTCTCAAGAATCACAATTAACAGCTGTGTGTGATTAATGTATTTCACGTCACTACACAGACACCAGGGCTTCAGGGATATACAGTGCTGTCACCTTTGTTGAGCTAGACCGGTTAAAACCAACCTGTGCTGCAGTGATCTTTCTTCTTTCCAGCCTACTCCCCTCCCTCCAACATGGATCAACTGGATCTTTGATAGACAGTGGGGCCTCATCCTTCTGGACCAAAGTAGGTAAGCAGTTGTTTCAAAGACAGGTAGGAGGGAACAGGCATTGGCACCTGGTCGGCTAGTATTTCTCTCCCCGGTTTTGGAAGACCTCTATTTTCCACAGTCAGCCCGTGCTTCCAGAAGGGGGTGACCCTTCCTTTTCCCATAGGCACTGGTCTATGCCTCAGCCCCGACTGACGGATCTCACTGTGCTGGCTACAGCCTTATTCGAGGGCATTGCGGGATCTCATCAGAGGTCGAAAGTCACAAAGGTAACCTTACTGCGGCTTTTGAGACCGTTTTGGTCTGCTCTCTCCAGAGGAGCAGCAGCAGAACCCTCCGTCACACTCGAAAAGCCGAGAAGCAGGTAATTGCTTGAACCATGAGGCTGGGTGCCTCAGCAGCCCCGGTCAGTCTGGCATCAGAGGCCTGAAGGGTTCCTGGAGAGCAGCGGGACCTCAGTCGGCATCGGACATCCAGAACGCTACTGCTGTTTCTGGCTTCACCAGTGGAGGGATTGGCATCAGCGAGCGGGTACATTATTAACGCCACAGCCAGAGGGAGAGCCAAGGAAACAAAGGAGGAATAAGCCTCCTTCTTCCACACCCTTTCCTGTCTGTGTTGATACCTATCATTTAGGGTGCATCTTCCCACATCGATAAAGGCAACCAAGAGATCCTGTCTCTTCCCTGAGACCTGCCCAAAGGCCAGCCTGGTGTGACAACCGCTCAACTGAGGCTCCCCGCTGAGCCGATTCTTGGTAGAGGCAACTGGATGTCTAAAATCAACCCTCTCAAAGGCCAATGCCTCCTGTTTCCCGGTGTGCCCAGACAAAGAAGGTGGGTGCCTAGAGCCAGAGGCCACCGCATCCCTGCCACAAAGAGTAGGATGGTGGCAGAGAGAATGAGCCCCAGATTCGCTTTGTGCTACCAAATCCGCCAGTGGCCAAAGTCATCAGTTAGCCCAGTTTTCGTAGCTATGAGAAATATCGGAGAAATACACACGGAGGAAGGAGCTCTTCTGGCTCATTAATGGGCTGTGGGCCCGCATGAGGCTGAGCACCTTGGACAGGAGCATTTGGTAAGGCTCACGCTGGTCAGAAAGTAGAGAAGGAGACGCAGGATGGGGGTGAGGGAAGACGAAGCTCCCAAGGACATGCCCAAGTGACCTATTTCCTTCAGCCAAACACCAGCTTTCAGCCCCACTTGAGAAGACGATAAGAAGGGTGTACTCTCCTCCAGCCAATCTAGTGTACACGCCAGCTCCATAACGTCCCCAAGTGCCTGGCCTCCCAACAGGGGCAATTTTCCCTTGACGCTGATGCAGCATGAATCTTCGGGACCCCTGTTGGCACAGATTCCTTCAGATCCCTCAGTGGGGGTGAGGAATATAAGCACATGGCCATGAGACAGTGGAGGTTCTCTATACTACTGGTGTGGGGCACCGTCTTTTCCCTGCTAAGCCCTTTTTCCCCTTGGAGTTGAATTGACTGCCGTCTTTGGGGGAGTTGAGTGCAGATACATCAGTGTGGCATTTGCAGAAACTCATGTATCTACATAACTTCTGTGAATAGCTGCATGTTCGCCACACTGCTGGCTAGCCGGACTGACTTAAGACATGCTACTTAGTCCAAACACACAACAAACACTGAAACTTGCACAGGATCAGAATTTCACGTGGAATGGGAACATGCCCGTGACCCTTACATAGGACTGTGGAAGGTTAAAAATGTTTAAGGCATATGAAGCCAGATGCTGGTCTGTGAAACTCCTCTCTGCCATCGGTAAGGTACACATTCACTAACATATAGTATATTATGATGAATGCCCAGTCAGTATGAAAGTCAAGCATGCAGTCCTCCATACCCATCGTGCTTTTTTCCTTTTTCAACGAAGAATAAGAAAAGCAGAAAGCATGAGAATTCATGTTTGCATGTCACAAAGCTATAGTGGCCCATCACCCAGCAAATTCATCAGGGTGTGAATTTTCATATAGTACGCATGCTACCAGAAGGATCTCTATTCCCACTCTAGAAAGTGGGATTATGATATTGTTGATCAAACAGAATACAGAAGGGTAGGTAGTTTTAAATGTACTAAAGTGATATGAAAGAATGAAAATTAATTTAAAAATATTTTTAGATGTATGTGGTATTTGATGGTCTTTGGTGTTGCCTACTTTTGATCTCTTTTCTTATTCTGTGTAAACATTTGTTTCCAATGCTAATTTTACATGTACCTTTTTAAAGATCCCATCCAAATATCATATTTAAAATGTGGGTCCATCTCCTGATTGGGTCATTAATCCTGGGTCATTGTCTAACCTTCATATCAGTCTCTAGGGCTTTATCTGATGCTTCAGGAAGACAATGACTCATGAATGCCATAAAATTTTAATTAATCAAAATGATAAGATATGCAGAAACAAAGATAGACCGGGGAAGTGCCAAGTTCAAAGTATGACTAAAGAACTTTCCAGAACAAGAATTCTCTATCTATACATCATGCTTCTCAGTATCACCTGCAACTGGAAGACTAGTGTCGGCCCTGAGTCATCCAAGGACAGCCAGTCCTTCCTAGGTCCCTTTTCTAGAAGCTCCGTGTTCTTGTTGGGTCTTGGGCCCACTTGGCACAAGCTGGAGTCATCTGGGACCAGGAAATCCCAATTAACAAACAGCTTCCATGATTTTTGGCCCATAGGCAAACCTATGGAGCACTTTTTAAAATTAGTTATTAATGTGAAAGGGTCCAGCTTATTGTGGGTGGTGCCCCGATGATAAATAAGGAAGCTGGATGAGTACGACATGGATAGAATGGCAATAAGCATCATTCTCCCACGGCTTCTGCTTCTGTCTCAGTGATGGACTGACCCGAGAGTTGTAAGATGAAATCCTTTCCCTTGTGAGTTGCTTTTGGTCATGGTTTTGGTCACACCAATAGGAAAGTAACTAAGGCTCTCCCTTCCCTTCACTCCCTGTGGTTACATTGAGAATCCGGACAGCCGACCCTTCTCAGCTTCCTCCCCCTGTGACAGTAGAGTGTTTTGGAAGTGAGGACACGATCAAATCAGGGCCAGGCCAATAAGTGTCTTCCTTGGATGCTTCCAGTTAAGGCCGCCATCCCAGTCTCGTTCTGTTCAGTATCCCAGCTCGGGAGCCTGGGGAGGCCAGGGAGAAAGCAGAGCTACTCAACAAAGGGAAGGTCACACCTAGGAGAGGGAAGGGGCTGCGTGAGTCCCTGCTGTCCTTAGTTCTACCATGTTTCTTTAATTGTTTCCCTCCATCCTTTCCTTGGATATAATTCTCGTACAATAAAATGCACCCTTGAAATTTACTTGGTGTTAGCATATTCACAGGGTTATGCAACAATTACCACTAATTTCTCCCCCCCCCCCCCCATCCCCAGCCTTAAAAGCAAACTCATGAGTGGCCATTCTTCATTCTCTCCGGTCCCTGAGCCCTAACACCCACTCTGTGTCTCCATGGATTTGCCTACCATAGACATGTAGTGTAAAGGAAATAACGCAATATGTTCTATGTAGTTGACCGCCTTCTCTCACTCCGCACCCTGTTTTTTAATGCCCATCCATACTGTGCCATGCGACAGTACTTCATTTAAAAAAGAATCTCCATTTATTCCATCCATTTTGTTTGAGAACTAGATGCATCTTTCCACCCCGCCCCCCCTATACTTGGAGAGTCCACACATGCCTCTCAGTCTGACATAAGGTCTTCTTTGGACCTAGATTCATGGTTTTCTACCTGGCTTCTTCCTTTGTTGATCCTAACTAATTCATGAGATATTGTTGGGTGAGGATTCCTGAAGGAGGTGAGGCCAGCACTGGGGCCAGGGACCAGGGACCGGGTGGGGGAGGGGGAGGTCTTTGCATATGAAAGAGAATGGGCTAGAAAGTGGAAAGCAAAGCCATTGAAGACAATGGAAACAAAATTAGCAAAGAACAGAAGCAGTACACATGGAAAAACGAGGTGCTGCCTACGGAGTAGGGGACCAAAGACAAACTCCCCTCAGCAGATAGCATTTCTGTACCAGGACCAAACTACACTGACACTGGAGACAGGTCTATCTCAGTTTTCTCTTATGCACTGGCCTGTACAACCTTGACTTAGTTTAACTAGTTGTTTTCCAGTGTCCCCCCAAAAAACGAGGAAAACCACGAACAACATTCGTGCCAGTACATCTCACTGCTATGGAACCTTCCCAAGCCCACTGCCCTTTGAGGTGGGGTCAGAAGGGACAGACTCATGATGCAGCAATTTCAGTAGTGGTGTCCCCCATGCACACAGACAGTTAGTGCATAGCCAACTGATGGTAGAGATGAAATAGAATGTGACTGGTCTGGGAAAAGATGTTACAGGGTATTCAGTTATTCCCAGGTACTATTTCATTCATAAATTGACTATAGAAACTCGTTGAAGGAAACGCAGGGCTGTGGTTCACTGATATTGACCAAATGGAGGCTTGTGGAGACCTTCCCATACAATGACTTTATTCTAGACAATAAATTCAGAGAAGGCCCTCCTTGTGAACTGAGGAATGTCACCAACAAAAGTACCTTCGTGACATCCATGAAGATCTCCACACACAAATATCGATTTGGCCATACTTAGCTGGTTGTGCTTGGCAGGTGTGTCCTCTTTAGGGCTCTAGACAGCAGTGTTGGAAAGGAGTCAGACTTGACAATTTGCCCCCATCCTGTCCGTGGAATTTTACTCTTGCTTTATGTTGTTTAAATAAAAAAATAAAAAAGCAGGTCAGAAATAACCCAAAGTAGCTCAACAGACTCATACCTTGACGTGTGGTGCGGCCCACAGCTAGACCTCGCAATCACCCAATTCATATTTTAGGTTCTGACACCAGAGTTGGCGGTATTTTACAATTCTCTACTCCATGTCAGCAGCTCACCGTACAGTTGAATATCAGCCCTATTTAAATCTGCAAGAAAATAGCTGCAGGTGACATAACCTTTCTTGTCGTACCACTGTGTACATACACAAATAATTGGGGCTCTTGACCCTGTCTGGGCCCATACAACTGTAAGTACAAACTTGACATTTTGATACTGCTGCTAGCCTTTCCCGTTGTTATTTTCTGTTTCAATAATCCATTGCAGGTAGAAAAATGAAAGAAGGAAGCATGAATGATTAATGCTGTCAAGCTAAAATAATGTATTTAGAAAAATCTATAAATCTGTTATTTGTGGCATTTTAAAACGGAACACGACAGTCCTCAGTGCCACGCCGCCTGTTTCCCAGCAGATGAATGTGAGTGTTCTGCCGCCCAGGAAGCCTATGAGGCCAATGGGCCTCTAGAGCCTGGGCTGGATTGCTGAGCCTTGGTTGGCCTGGGATGGACATGATGGGAAACTAGGACTCCTCCTGATACCAAGGTCAAGAGCAAAGACCCACAGGAGTCTTTGGCAGAGTGCATCAACAGTCCTCTGTTTTGCATCAGGACAAAGCTGAGTTATGGTTCTTGAAGTTTCTGGTCCTCCATTCCCTAGATTCTACACCCCAGTGGCTCCCAACTGCCTGTTGTTTCTAGCCCAAAGCCGCCCACTGCTGAATTGAGCTCAAAGCCAAAAGGTCAATCCTTGAGCTGATCAAGTTAGACTTACCGGAGGCTCAGCACAGCTCCCAGCAACCTACTCAGTGCTAACCCTTGCTCTGGCCCATGACTCTGCTGTCCCCACAGACCCCAACATGATCTTTCTCAGACTCCAACGCAGATACCTTCAATCCCTCTCCAAGATGTTCACAGTCTGTAGAGGTTAACAACTGCCTACAGCATGCCTTCCCAAACCCTGGTGTCTCTACTGAGACCCAAAGAATCCTGATTACAATGGTGCAGGGCCTACCGAAGACCTCTCCCATGAGGTTCCATGAAAACCTCTCATTAGCTTCCCAAGCAGCACATTAAAATGGTTGGATTGACCGAAATCAATTTGTCTGTCATTGGGTTGGGAAGCAACTCAAACTTTTGCAGACAATGGTCAGTGCACATTAAATTCATATTATCCACCAATTCCAAACTGTTTATTACCTGGTCAGAGTTCTCACATGTGCTACCTTAAGTAGCATTGTAGACAGGTACAGGCACCTGGATGGTTTGGAAGTCCGTGTTGGGGATGGAGGGGCAGACAATGGTCAAGGAGAAATGGTCTCTGTGGAAATCTTTATTTACTGTTAAGAAGACGAATTTCCCCAGGGATCTTAGATGTTGCTATAGAGAGAGGGTTCTTGGAACATAGGCCATACTGAGGAGACATCTCTGTGATCTGCTAGCTGGCCACTAAAGGAACCTGAGTTCTGGCAGGTAAAAGGAAGGCAGCTGGTCCTGTTCCATTGACCCTGTTCTGCCGACTGACAGATGTCCTATCTTCAGGCAATCTAACAAGGGAGACATGGGGCGCCCCATCTCAAGGCAGTAGGGAGGGATGTAGATATTTTAGAGACTAAGAGGGCTCACGGAGTGAGCATCTTTTAAGGGTATTGGTCACGCAGTGTTGAAGAAACCTAGTCATATCAGATCGGAAAGCCGGCGTCTGAAATCGGTTCTCAAATGGCTGGTGCCTGGCAAGGAGATTGGGAATAGAGAAAGACCACTCCCACACTAGGCACAGTGGGAGCTGAGAACTTCTAACCACAGTGCGTATCTTCTTTGTTCCCGGTACCTCTGCCACTAAGGACATAGTCATGGTGCCGTACAATGCAGTAGGCAGATAATAGAGTAAATACAGCCTCCATAGCACAAAGACATTCTGCAGCTGGGTCGTTAGACAGGAGGCATCTATAAGTGAGTCTTGTAGTTACTGTGGGGCTTACAGGCTGGTATCCTACCCTAGATCAACTCTGGGAAAAAGAACAGCCACTCCAGTCTTCTCTCCTGGGTCTGTCATATATATGTATCTGGCCAGTGGAGTAGAAATGGATTTTAATCCAGTTTGTGTTTCTGCATTAGTGAAGCTCACGGATGCCCAGGCTGTTTGAAGATGTTCGTTTCGCTCAGGTGCTGGGCTTCAATAATTTAAAATTAACTCAACTCTCTCAGCATAAAAAGTAATGGATCTGTCAGAACCCAAGTGCGGAATGCCTAATTTAAGATTTTACATGCTAATTCTGAATAAATGGAGGTGTCACGAGAAGGAAGGGTTCTGTTTTTAAGTGCGTAAAGGAAGACCATGAGTTAGTGGGGACCATTAAAGGCACACCTTCAGTGTCTCAGTCTTCATGAACGCCAGACTCAGATCCAGGTCCTGAAAGTCTGTCCTCAGAAGCCCCCAGCACAGAAACTTGGAAGTCCCTATTGGAAAGACAGGTCGGTGGCATTCTGAGAACTCTGACACCTGAGTGCTGAACACCTTCTTTGATGTGGCCCAGAAGTGCTGGAATCCAGCACATGTAATGTGTGCTTGTGACTGAGCTTCAGTTTGATCCCAAAGCCCTCAGGATGGTCACACTCCTAAGTGTTGAGGAGTCTTGACTCTTCCTCCCTGTGGCGCTTCCTCCCTCTGCATTTGGAAGAGGGATGCAGTGGGAAGTGTGGGATCCACATAGTCACCAACCCGGATCTGGGATTTCCATGGAACCCTTCCAGGAAGCTACATGTATTACTATGTGTGCTCCAGATTCAAACTATCTCCTGGGTACCTGAAAAAGTTTGGTAATGTCCCTTATCCCCAGCTTACCTGAACTATTTTGCCTAGCAATTTGGGACACATAAGAGAAAATGGAGGCCGAGGCCATTCTTACCTTCTTGTTAGAGTGCAAGCTCGTTTAGAAATACAGAGATCTGACCCTCATGCCTTGCCTTTCTGTGCTCTGACTTCCCATCTTAGGCACTTTGTCTTTCTGGATGGAGACCAGGAGGTAACACCGTGGCTTTTTTTTTTCTTCTTTTACTGGTTAACTTTGTCGGTGTGCCAAACTTTCTGAAAGAAGCAACTTGAGAGAAGAGGATTTATTTGACCTCGACGTTTGAAGGGATACAGTCCCTCGAGGTGGAGGAGGCATGAAACCATGAGAGATGACTCCGGGGCTGTTGCAGCAGGAGCATAGGGTCACCTGCTTCCGTTTTTATGGGTCAGGGCACAGAGAGACTTGGGTCAGAAGGAGGAACTCTAACCCTTCACACCCACTCTAAGTGACCACTCCCATCAGCCATGCCCCACCTGTTTGTTAATTCCAGAGCCTTCTGAAGGGGTTACACAAGATGGGGACTGAGTTTTCGAAGCTTCTCTCTCTCTCTCTCTCCCTCCCTCTCTCCCTCTCTCCCTCCCTCCTTCCCACTCTCTCTCCTCCCTCCCTCTCTCTCCCTCCCTCCCTCCCTCCCTCCCTCCCTCCCTCTCTCCCTCTCTCCCTCCCTCCTTCCCACTCTCTCTCCTCCCTCCCTCTCTCTCCCTCCCTCCCTCCCTCTCTGTCTCCATCTCTGTCTCTGTCTCTGTCTCTGTCTCTGTCTCTCTCTCTCTCTCCCTCCCTCTCTTCCTCCCTCCCTCTCTCCCTCTCTCCCTCCCTCCCTCCCTCCTTCCCACTCTCTCTCCTCCCTCCCTCTCCCTCCCTCCCTCCCTCCCTCTCTGTCTCCATCTCCGTCTCTGTCTCTGTCTCTGTCTCTCTCTCTCCCTCCCTCTCTCCCTCTCTCCCTCCCTCCCTCCCTCCTTCCCACTCTCTCTCCTCCCTCCCTCTCCCTCCCTCCCTCCCTCCCTCTCTGTCTCCATCTCTGTCTCTGTCTCTGTCTCTGTCTCTGTCTCTCTCTCTCCCTCCCTCTCTTCCTCCCTCCCTCTCTCCCTCTCTCCCTCCCTCCCTCCCTCCTTCCCACTCTCTCTCCTCCCTCCCTCTCTCTCCCTCCCTCCCTCCCTCTCTGTCTCCATCTCTGTCTCTGTCTCTGTCTCTCTCTCTCTCTCCCTCCCTCTCTCCCTCTCTCCCTCCCTCTCTCCTCCCTCTCTCTCTCTCCCTCCCTCCCTCCCTCTCTGTCTCCATCTCTGTCTCTGTCTCTGTCTCTGTCTCTGTCTCTCTCTCTCTCTCTCCCTCCCTCTCTCCCTCTCTCCCTCCCTCCCTCCCTCCTTCCCACTCTCTCTCCTCCCTCCCTCTCCCTCCCTCCCTCTCTGTCTCCATCTCTGTCTCTGTCTCTGTCTCTGTCTCTGTCTCTCTCTCTCTCTCTCCCTCCCTCTCTCCCTCTCTCCCTCCCTCCCTCCCTCCTTCCCACTCTCTCTCCTCCCTCCCTCTCCCTCCCTCCCTCCCTCCCTCTCTGTCTCCATCTCCGTCTCTGTCTCTGTCTCTGTCTCTCTCTCTCCCTCCCTCTCTCCCTCTCTCCCTCCCTCCCTCCCTCCTTCCCACTCTCTCTCCTCCCTCCCTCTCTCTCCCTCCCTCCCTCCCTCTCTGTCTCCATCTCTGTCTCTGTCTCTGTCTCTGTCTCTGTCTCTGTCTCTCTCTCTCCCTCCCTCTCTTCCTCCCTCCCTCTCTCCCTCTCTCCCTCCCTCCCTCCCTCCCTCCCTCCCTCCCTCTCTGTCTCCATCTCCCTCTCTGTCTCAGTCTCCGTCTCCATCTCCGTCTCCGTCTCCGTCTCCGTCTCCGTCTCCGTCTCCCTCTCCATCTCCGTCTCCGTCTCCGTCTCCGTCTCTGTCTCCATCTCTGTCTCTGTCTCCATCTCTGTCTCTGTCTCCATCTCCGTCTCTGTCTCCGTCTCCGTCTCCGTCTCTGTCTCAGTCTCCGTCTCCGTCTCTGTCTCCGTCTCTGTCTCAGTCTCCGTCTCCATCTCCGTCTCCGTCTCCGTCTCTGTCTCCGTCTCCGTCTCCGTCTCCCTCTCTGTCTCCGTCTCCGTCTCTGTCTCCGTCTCCGTCTCCGTCTCCCTCTCCGTCTCCGTCTCCGTCTCCGTCTCCGTCTCCGTCTCCGTCTCCGTCTCCGTCTCCGTCTCCGTCTCCGTCTCCGTCTCCGTCTCCGTCTCCGTCTCCGTCTCCGTCTCCGTCTCCGTCTCCGTCTCCGTCTCCGTCTCCCTCTCCGTCTCCCTCTCCGTCTCCGTCTCCGTCTCCGTCTCCGTCTCCGTCTCCGTCTCCGTCTCCGTCTCCGTCTCCGTCTCCGTCTCCGTCTCCGTCTCCGTCTCCGTCTCCGTCTCCGTCTCCGTCTCCGTCTCCGTCTCCGTCTCCGTCTCCGTCTCCGTCTCCGTCTCCGTCTCCGTCTCCGTCTCCGTCTCCGTCTCCCTCTCCGTCTCCGTCTCCGTCTCCGTCTCCGTCTCCGTCTCCGTCTCCGTCTCCGTCTCCGTCTCCGTCTCTGTCTCCGTCTCCGTCTCCGTCTCCGTCTCCGTCTCCGTCTCCGTCTCCGTCTCCGTCTCTGTCTCTCTCTCTGAATCAGCTCAGGCTTCAGCGTCCTGTCTGAGTCGTATGATGTAATGGAGAAAAGGAGAGAGCATGGCGGTATGGGTCCATCTGTCGACTATGTTTCCCTTATAGATCACCTGCGGGCTCCCTATGAACCATTCACTCTTGGGGTCACTCGTTTCCTATAGCCCCAAGCACATAGGGCTGTGAAGTCCCCAGGGTCAGATGTGAATTAAAACCCATGACTTCTCAGTGGCCTGGGCCCCATAATGTCATGGTGCACAGGAAAGTCCGCAGGGTGGAGAAGATGGTGCCGACAGCTGCCATATTGCTTGACTGCCTCTGCATGCACTGGCCCATGCGTGGACATTTCTGAGTCCTCCAGGGAGGCTTGAGTCCCTCACCGAGAGCACGGGGCTTTGACCAAATGGTGTGGTAATGTGGAGACTCTGATGCCTCCTCTCTTCTTCTGCTGTCACTGGTAGGGTAGGTAGTGTTCAGAAAGGAAAAGCCATTGGAGTCTCCCAGAGATACAGCCTTGCATCTTTGACTTTCAGTGGTGCGGAGGAACCCTATCCCCAAGATCTGACCATATCCCTTGTTTTTATGTTAAAATGAAAAAAAAAGGAGACTCAGTATTAAGACCCCTTTCCATCCCGTGAAGACCCAAGGAAACTTCTAGAGTCTAGCTTTTCAGGTGTAAGCAAGCCCCTCTTTCTTTTCCAAAGTACAACTCAACCAGTAAGCAATAACTTCCCCCGCACCCAGGGTTCATCTCTTTCTCCCATTTCCTTGTCCCTTCTGGGGATTTCAAACCAAACATTTGTGATGGCTTCTTGTTACAGCACTCTGTGAGGACAAGCCTGTGTCTTTAATACTCTGGGTTCTTGGTGGGACGAAACTGTACCCTGCTGGTTTCTGTAGCTCCAAGGTCCAGGCCCAGTGCTGAGCATGTTGTGTCTGCAATTGCCATTATAAAACTGAACTGATTCCATCCACACACTTGCTGTACGTTTCGTGGCATGAGATGCAGACGGTAGGTTTTAAGTGGGGGGAAACAAACACTGCTCACAGTGTTTCCAGAAGTTTCTCTCCCCAAAGTGGAGGAGATTTGAAAATGCCTTTGTAGAAAGCTGACTGCCTCCAGGTCTACACACCTGTAGGGCATGACCGTTAATGAGCCTGTTCATTCCAACCATGGTCTTGGGAAAGGCAGAATTCACTGTTTTGAAGGAAAATAAGTCGGTATACAGGATGGATTCAGGAGAGCATCTTGGATGGCTTTATCGCTCTTGGAGGCTAGTCTTTGTAGACAGAGGGATGCCTTCTTCAAAGAGCTGAGTATGTAGGACAAACGGTAGTTAGTGGATCGCAGCACAGGAAGAAGATGGACAAAGCTGTCATCTGGGAGGATGCCGATAGGTAGGGGTGGTAGGCTGCACAGCTCTTGGGGCACCTTGCAGGGCTGAGTCTGGGATTGCTGGCTGTGTTCGGCCATATCTTCTTGCCAGTCTACACGTGAACTTCCTGGCTGTGCCCAGGCCTTCAGTGAAGACCTGCAAATGTCACAGCCTGCTCCTCTGTGAGTTCTAAGCAGATAATCCGAGGAGTGCCTATGCCACCTCCTGCCTGGTGGCACAGCATTTGCTGTGTGAAGAGAGCACGTGTTGAGCAGAATAATTCACGAGCCTCCAACAATAGCGGAAGGCCTTAGAAACTGGCCGAGATGACTAGTTGAGGTTGAAGGTTGGGGCCGAGAATCCCAGTGTGAACTACCAGAGTCAATGGAACATGGGGGATTTAAAAGTCTGAGTATACATCGGCCTCTGTGGGTCTTCTCGGCTATCTGTGGGTAAATGATGCCTCCATTGCCCACTCCCTTAATGCCAGAACCCTTTCAGTCCAACAGTGTCTAAAATTTTTTTGGTTCAGAGTGTTTGGATCACCCTATGACCAGGGTTCCCTGAGCCCATGCCTTCTCATGCACCTGCTGGGAAAGGATGTGCACCACGTAACTCCTTGTCTGTGATAACCACCTGTGTGCGACACACGTGAACACTCACACAACCCATCCTGTCATGTGCACACACATGTAGAGCAGACCTTACCAACTCAGGTCCTAGAACCTCCACTAAATCCCCTCACACACTGCACTCTGATGCTTCCTGCCAAGGGAAGCAACACCCTCATGTGGGGCCACCATCCCCAGCCGCAGATTGATGGTGCCTCTTCATCTGTGTCAGGGAGATGGTGGGTGTTACTTTTGGGGATCAATGCGGCAAGCTTCAGGTGATGTATGGAGGAAGAAAAACCTCTCAGCCCCGTGCGCAGAGAATACAAACCGACTTGCGCCAAGCTGCCACCTATCTTTTGTTTGTTGGCTGTTGTCAAACATGATAAAAAGAAATGAATAAATTTCCCTGTGAACAGAAAAATTAAGGCACGTAAATGTGCTACTGTTTTGGTTTTTTTTTTTTTTTATTGTTGTCCCGGACTCATAAAAACAGTGCTTCCCTTCCCTTCCTGAGTGGTCAGATAAATAAATTAACTATACAGTTGGAAAGAAAAGCACATCCATGGAGAAGTGTTCTGCAGGGGTGCGGGACCCGATGTGCACACCGTGTTCTCTTTTCCCTTCCTGCCTGCCTTCCCTATTTTCTGCAGAGCTCAGGGCCACAGGAAAGGGGGTCTGGTGATGAGTGTCCCCTCTCTCTGCGTCCTCCGCTCCCCAATTTCAGCCTCCTGCCTACAAAAACACCAAACCACTGCTCAACCCTTCTCTCCTTGGTGACTGTTCAGTCATTTCCTGTTTGCTACCAATGTGAGGGCTCCCTCTTCACCAGCCACCGCCTGTACCTCCTCTGGGGAGCACTGTGATGTGCGTTCTCCCTCTTCTCGGGTCACTGCCAGTACCTCCTCTGAGGAGCACTGTTATGTGAGGAGCACTGTTATGTGAGTGCTCCCTCTTCTCCAGCCACAACTAGTACCCCCTCTGGGAAGCACTGTTTTCCAAAGGCTGCTGAATCCCTACTCTGTCACTTAGGGGTACAACGTGCTTGGGAATGTTCCCACCTTTTTTACAGGCCCCCGGGGCGCTGGGGAGGGACTACAATATCCTGCTTAATCCTGAGCCAACAAACGGATATTTGACCTGGTTTGAAAGAGTCTGTGCTGCAGCTGGTGCGCCAGGAGCACGCTCTGGGATACGGTCTCAGCTAGGTGTTGAGAGTACCTGGGATCTTGCCTTCATCCTTCTTCTCGGGCCTTTTACTCCCTGATTCCCCTGCCCACGGCCCAACCCTGGGCACACATCAGGAAGCAATTCTTTAACAGACTCCGGGCACAGGAAGCTTGGACTGCGGATGGAATTCTGGGGGACCTCCCTGGATTAATTACTTTTCTGGTTGCCATGACAAACCACCTGAGAAAAAGAACTTAATGAAGGGGGGTTAGCTTACTATGAGCCATGCAGTTTGAAGGTGGAGACTCACGATGGAGAAGGCATAGTGACAGGGGGTGGAGGGGTGGGGGCGCTGAAACGGTTGGTCATACTATGTGCACCGTCAGGACACGCGGAGAGATGAGCCTCAGCCTCAGCTCATTTTTTCTCCTTCATTTTCAGCCCAGGGTCCCAGCCCACGGGATGTCACCGCCAGCATTCAGGGTAGAGCCCCCCCTCAGTTAAATCTCACCTGAAATATGTCAAATGACCCGTAACAGGGGTGTGCCTCTCCGGTGATTCCAAATCACCTCTTTCCTCGGAAGCAACCCTCAGCCAGGTTGTGACATGCCCCCATGGGAAGCAGGACTGAAATGGGTGACAACAGCCCATGGGACCTTCCCAGCCACTCCCTAGACGGCATCTCTGGGCAATCCGTGGGATGCTGGAGCGCTCTGGAGGGAGTCCCCGCATTTCTGGCTTAGAGAGGACTTGGAGTAGCAGCTCTCTAGAAAGACCGAGAAGCTGCGAGTCCTCACTCTGTGCTGGTAGAGATTCTCGAAGGGTGGCAATTCTCCACTGAGGATTATTTTTCCAGACCCTGTTCTAAGCAATGCTCAGTTATAGCTGTCGCCTAGTATCTGTGGGAGACAGGCACACAGGGTGTGTGCCTGCAAATGCATTCACTTAATCCGCAGAGAAGCATGACAAGAGCTACTGTTATCCCAGGTTATGAATGAGAAAATGTACGTTCAAAAAGGTTCAAGACCTTGTCCTAGACCGTTCAGCCTAGGGATATCGGGGCTATGAGTCAACTCCCAACATTCCGAGCCCCATACCCCTCTTTGCTCCCTTTTGGCCTGAGACAAAATGTTGCGTTGGTTCAAAGTTCAGACTCTTACAGACGCATGAAAGAAACAGATCTACCTGTGTAGCCACACAAGGGCAAGCCCTTGGGAACGGAAGCCAGTTCCACGCTGCTGAGCCATTGCTCAATGAGTGGCAATAGCCCAGAGAGGAGCTAGTGCTGTCTTCCAATAAGACTGAAGAGCAGAAGAGACCTGTGTGAGCGTACTAAGGGGTGGGAGTAAGCGAAGGAGGTATGGGTAGTACTTAACGTCCCAGGATGAGGGCAGAATAGAAGAGAGCTGTCTCCATGTCTGGGAGTTGTGGGCTGGCAGTTTGAGAAGACAGATGGACCCGAGTTCTATGTGAAGAGGTTGCACAGAGCGTATTGAGTTGTTCTTCTGTGGACTAAGCATCAGCAAAGAGCTGCACCAGGTTATGCCCGCTCGTACGTATCCGTCTCCCTCTGTTTAACCTCTCTATGTTGCCTGTAGCCTAATAGGTCTGTCTCCTGTAAAATGGGCACACAAGCCTTACGGTTCCACTGTTCCCTACTGCAATGACTCCTGTAGGCACAGTTTGCACATCTCTTCCTCTGTTCGCTTTTCTATGGCCTGCTCTTTTCTGGGACTCAAATCAGGATGGGGAGAGGGGGCGGGTCTCTGTCCTCTGTGGTGTTTGGGGCTTATTGTTCTGGTTGTCTAGTGGATTAAATCATATACACGCACACGCATGCCTTTACACACCTATACACGTGTACATGTGTGTGCACGTACACACACACACACACACGCACACGCACACGCCAGACAACTAACCAGAGCCAAAATCCATTCTCAAGACAGTTGCTGCCTGACATACAAGGGAGAAAAAGAAATATTTGCCCAACTACTCCATAATTTGGATAGAAGCTCTTACGGTTAATTAATGACTCATCTGTCCCCGAATTCAATGACATCCCATTGATCCATCTTTCTGATATCACCCCGACCACCCCTCAAGCCTTCCTGCCAGTTTCAGAAAAAGGCCAAGTGCCTTTCTTGTGTTGATGTCCTCCCTAGAGGCTTGGTTCCCAAGGCAATGTGTGTGTGTGCGTGTGGGCGGGGTAGGGGGGTCTTTGGGAAGTGAACTGTGTGATGAGAGCCCTTCCCTCATCAATGAAGGACAGCCTGATGGTTGTGGCTGTGGAAGGCAGAGTCTAACTAGAATGAGGTAGGCTGTCTTTGAAGAGAATATCTTGTCCCCAGTCTTTGCTTTGGTCTGCTTCCCTGGCTTTCCTACCACCACCGAGACTGGCGTTCTCCTCCACTGTGGCATTCCACCATGACACTCTGCCTCACTACAGATCCAAGAGTACGGCTGGTCAGGCGTGACGGCAACTGGAAATGCTAATCAAAATTAACGTAACCAACACCGATACCTGTAACGTTTGGTCTTCCTGCCCGCCGTCTGGTTCCTGTTGCTGCTTTCAGCCCCCACATAGCACACAGGACACTATAATAATTATGAAGCCCTTGGCTTGGTTTCTTACCAGCTAGCTCTGATTTGATTATTAACCCATAATTACTAGTACATATTTTATAAGAAGTTACCTTTTTGAGGACGCACTCCTCAGTGCCCGTTGCTCCCGGGAGATCACATGGCGAGAGCTCTTCTTACTACAATTCCCAGAATCCTCCTAGACTTCTTCTTAGTCCCACCTGTCTTTTTTCCTATTGTCCAACAAAGGCTTTATACAAACCAATCAGACACATATTTACAAAATGACGTCTCCCAACATCTCCTTTTTTCTGTCTAAAATAAAAGAAAGGTTTTAACTTTAACATAGTGAAATTGTATATAACAGAACAGTTATCAAGCAAGAACTACAGTTACAATATTTTTTCCATTAACATTTAGTAAGATTCAAAGAAAATATCATCTATCCTGTCTGTGTGAGTCTAAAGTATTATGTGTAGCTTATCTTTTATCATAACTAAGGAAAACTGTGATTATAGCTATCTGTCTTCAACTCAATCCAAGACCACAGCAGGATAATATATAAACACTAGAAATGACAGAGACATCTAGCTGCCTGGACAGTCACCTGAAGTTCCTCTGTAACATTGGGGCATCCATCTTCAGCCCATAGGCCACAGGGTGTCTGGAAGACTTCTCAGCAAAGCAGGAAATTTTCAAACTGTCCATCTGTAATGACAGTCTATCAGTCATTTTTCTGTGTCCTGCAGAAAGTCTGGCAGACTCTTCCATGAAGCAGGAACCCTGATGGACTGTTTGAGTTCAGCAGTCACTTTCCTGTGGGTCCTGCATGCCCAGATTATACAGCAACAGTCAAACAGTCTAGGCAAGAGCAGTTTCTTGCCCAAATGGCTAATCTTGCCATGTTGAAAGCAAACTCCATAACGAGTTTCTTCGATGTCCATCTTCCTCTCAGATATAATTGATGTGCCAGAAGCAGACATTTCTCATTGTCAAGAGAAACCCTAAACCATTTTAAATGGCATTTTCTGAAGATCATTGAAATTTTTGAAGACTATATATCTCAAATATATCTCTGTATATCTAGAAAACCTAACTTACCTAACTATAAGTTCTGACTATCATAGGTTTACTATCTATAATCTGTATTCAATTATATGTTACATTTTTTAAATGAGTTATACAAACACAACACCTAAACAAGAGGAGAATATATATATCACAAAATTGACCTTAAATTTGTATCAATAAATGAAAAACCATACCAATACAAAAATTCATCTCCATAATATAATCCTCTTTTACCTTTAAAAAGAGATTGGTTGTGATCATTAACCAATTATAAGCAAACCCATTTAAGTGAAAAAAAAGAATTTATAAACAATATTTTTGAAATCGAGAGTTGTTCATTCCAAACTGCTTCCTGCTGATAGGGGGTGCTGTCCATACCATGGGCATCACAATAAAACTCAGAAACCTGGCCAAGTCCTTATTTTTGTAATCCTTAAGGCTGTATCATCTCAGCTGTTTTAGATGTTGGATCACTTGGGCCACTGCTTCTGGGGGTCTTGGTTCATCAAACCACAGAAGCCTGGAAGGAATCCACAGCTTTTCATTTTCTGCAGAAACACAAATAAAATCTTTTTTCTCAAGTAACCTGTCCTATTTTTTAGATTTAGAAGTCAAAGTGTTTTTAAAATAAATAAATTAATGGCCAGGCGTTGGTAGCACACACCTTTAATCCCAGCACTCGGGAGGCAGAGGCAGGCAGATCTCTGTGAGTTCGAGGCCAGCCTGGTCTAGAGAACAGCCTCCAAAACAATACAGAGAAACCCTGTGTCAAAAAAACAGTATATATATATATATATATATATATATATATATATATATATAAATTAATTTAGCAGTGCCTATAATCAAATGTATTTTAGCAGCTGTAGCTCTTTCTTTGGCAATCAAACAATTTAAAGACAACAATAGAGTATATAGTATCCAGACTCTCTGTGCGTTTTCCATCTTTACGTGGCCTTTTCTTTACTTATCTATTATTACTATTCTATTTCTTTTGTTTACTTTTTTTTTCTCTGAGACAGAGTTTCTCTGTGGAAATCTGTCTGCCTCTTTCAGTAAATCCTACCAGCGTGTGCCACCACAACCTGATCTCCGACTCCCGAGTGCTAGGATTACAGGCGTATGTGCCACCACCGCCCAGCCACTCAACTTTTTTTTAAAAAACACTTTGTTTCTTTTTCTCTCCCAAGCCTATATACATTTTTAAACACACTGTAAACCTTTAGAGGGTTTTCCTCATCTGAATCTGACTTTACTGTAAATCTTTATGATTTTCTGGCCATGTGTATGTTATCTGCTAAACAACATTGCTAATCAAAATCGCGGCTGTTTTAACTGCTGGTTTTTGCAAGATGGCGGGCGTAAATTTACCACAAGCGCTGGCCGGCAAGTCTCTGCTTGTCTCTAGCAAAACAGAGCTCACTAGAGAAAAATGCTGCTACCGAGAAGCTGTGCTTCTCTCTGTTCTTTTGTTCCTAAAATCCCTTTTACACTTTTGTCATTCTACATGGAAATTCATATCCCACATCTGCCACCATACTGTAATTTTTAGTCTTCCTGCCTGCTGCCTGGTTCCTGTTGCTGCTTTCAGCTCCCAAATAACACACAGAACACTATAATAATTTATGAAGCTGTTGGCCATTTGCTTGGTTTCTTATCGGCTACCTCTGATTTGATTGTTAACCCAAAATTACTAATACATATTTTATAGGAACTCATCTTTTTGAGGACTCACTCCTCAGAGCCCGTTGCTCCCGGGAGATCACATGGCGAGAGCTCTTCTTACTACAGTTCCCAGAATCCTCCTAGACTTCTTAGTCCCACCTATCTTGTTTCCCTATTGGCCAACAGTGCTTTATTCAAACCATCAGACACATATTTACAGAATGATGTCTCCCAATAAATACCCTTTAAGTTGTCTGTGCCCGGCACTTTGTCACAAGCAAGGAAAGCCATAGTAACTACTATGGGAGCCACTGTTGCTTGGCCAACCAAGAGCCTTCTCTTCAAGCTCCAGCCCCTATCTGTTTCTGGATAGTGATTTCTGGCTCCCTCGCCCATAGAAGTGTCAGAGAGTTCTAAATAGCACAATAGTAAGAAGGGAGACTTGATGGTGAATGTCTCACATGGGACAGTTTTCTTCCTGACTTAAAAACAAAAGACAACAGCAGCAGGAACAACAACAAAAACAAAAAAACAGAACAGAGGGGAAGTAGGTCAGTAAGGCAGCAGAGAACCTTTTCCCTTCTCCCTGCTTTGAAGACAGATTTAATGCCTGGAGCTTCAACGGCCATTTTGCCACCGTGAGTCTACAATGTCCATAGATGCGTGTTGAGCAAGTTCCTGAGGAGAGGATGAGAACCCCAGGAAAAAAAAATCCTGAAAGCTTGGTGGTTCCACGGCAGAGCAGACAACAAGGCTGAAGACATCTTAACAATAAACACCCTTGATGTTTAAGACACAGTTAATCTAGTTTTCTGTTACTTAGAGTGAAAAGCTTTCTCGTCTGACAGACACATCTTAATGGCCACTCTCTTAAGCTATGCAAAGGCCCAGCAAGAAGCTTTGAAATGACTCTTCATAAATACTCCTTTAAACTAGCCACGGGACATCTGCATTTCTGCCTGGAGTGAGGGGGAGAGAGAAACACAGGCAGTCCCTCAAATGCATATCTGGTGTCCTTAACTAAGCTGTTTACCGGGAAGAATGCGGAGCGTTTTTTTTTTTTTTTTTATATGCGTTTCATCTCCTAAACAGCACCTTAACTGTCTCTGTGTGTGGAAAGGATGCTGGGCAGACTCCTGAGGCATTGTGCTGAGCCAAGCATTTGTTCGCGCTTCTCTTAAACAATTGCCCTCCCTTCTTCTTTGAACATGCGGCGCTCTCCAACACTCTGGGTATTTCTGAGGTCAAGGTTGATGCCTACTCATCTCCCGTCCCCTGCAGTGCTCAACAGTGTACAGAACATGGGGGATATGCTAAAAAAAATGAGGTCCGGATGTAAGGAGATGGACAGCACATCGCCAAGTCCACCTAGACCTGTGACGTGCTTTAGCCTTAGCTGAGTCTGGCCATTGTGTCTCCCCCTCCGGCGACTGGGCTCTCAAAGACAGTACAGAAACCAGCGTCTAACACTCTCTTCCTCTCGATGCTGCTTCTGAACTCGGCTGAGCAGTGGCTGCAGCCATTTCGTGGGCTTTCAACTCAATGCCTCACAGCCGACCTGCCTGTGTGCTACTGAATGAGTGGTTACATAGCCCGGCCTCTCTCTTGAGTCTCCGAGAAGCTGCGAAGCTTCGTCGAGGAAAAACAATGGGTTTCCTGAGTTTGGGATGCAGTTGTGGAGGAGAACTCAGGTCCCCAGCTGGCTGGCCTTCCCTGGGCAGGCGGTCGAATTTCCTCTGTCTGCTAGTCATTTCCCAAAAGCCCAGCAATGGATTGATCTGCATCTTGAAAAACTTGTAAGGATATGCATCCATGGCTGACCAGCCAGGGCATACTACCCAGGCTCCTCCCAGGCTCCTCCCAGGCTCCTCCCAGTCTCCCAGGCATCTGTGCTTCTTGATGCTCCCAGCATGAATGCCCTCCAGGGCATCTGATTTCTTTCCTATGCCTTGGTTTCCTCACTGATGAAGGACGTGCTTGCTCCCTGTGGTCTTCTGTGCTGTCCTGGGAGCTCACAGTCTCAGGAAACTTCTACTCACGTTAGGCATTTGATGCGGTGTGGATGATGGGCTTCCTGTTGGCCTTCTCCTACAGGAGAGATCAAAAGGCCCCTCAATGTTATTCTTCAACATTTCCTCACACAAGGAAGATACAGGGAGTGTGACCATGACCCTTCTGCTATTTTCTAACCAAGTCCTGGTGAAAGGGGCCTTCCAGTGCCCACAGGCCTGGAGGATAATGGAAAAAAGGGGGATGGCGTTTTGGGTAGAAATCATGGAGACATCCGCAGTCATGGAAGACGTTCAAAGTGACTCATATCTTGAAAGCAGTGTTATTTTATATCCAGTCTGAGAGGGTAATATCAAACTCATGAAACATTTACCGACTTGGCTGCATAAACAGCAAACCACCTCTCTCCCATTAAATATTTTTTTCTTTTTTTTGAAAAGGATATTTTAGTAAAATACTGCAGCTTGCAATTTAATTACAATGAGTAATTAAAACTTAGAGCATAATCATTTTTGGCAAAAAGTCAGTTTTTGTTAAAATTTTAAGATAGAAAAAAGATGCATATTACGACCATAATACTGTTAGTAATTAAGATAAATGCATCAATTATTAAAGATGCAAACATGTCAAGCAAGCATAACTAATTATTTGAGCATGTTAACAGTTGTTTAATGTTAACAAGCAGTGAATTATTAAAGACCCCATGTGTCACATTCTGGACTGCACAAAATAGAATGTTCTGGAACGCTTTATGATTTTCAGGTTTTTCCTTAGATCTCCTCTGTCGGGTTAGCCATAAAGTTAAGATAACTTGCCTTTAAAATGGATTTCTAAAATAATTAGCTGTAATCAGGCTGGGTGAGACCACGTCTCAGAGTCTGTGCGGCAGAGGGGGAAAAAAAAAACAGCAGAGAAACTGCAGACCAAGCATCATGTCCGCAGGAAAGATTTATGTAATTTGGGGGAAATGTTTGCCACTGAAGGTTCGGCAGAGGGGCAGAAACTGGAAAATGTAACATTGGGTTGGTGCAAAAAATAATAATAATAATATTTAAAAATCCAGGAAGACGCAGATTCGGTGTCTCCACACACATTCCCAGCTGTATGTTTCTTCTTCTTTTTTTTTCCTATTCAGAGGCACACCTTGAAAACAGCCCTTCACGCAATCATATAATCAAGATGCCAATTAAGACACTTGTATAAATCACATGCAAAGCAATGCTTGGATTATTTTTGACTGTCAAACCGCAAATCAGCCGCCGGCAAACGTTCTCCCTGGGATTCAACCATCCCGGGGCTTTTCCTCTCCCGAGACACAGAACAGAGGCCCTTGGGGCTGGAGTGGGAAAGGGTGGGGCTGGGGTGGGAGCATGGGGGTTGCGTCTGCGGATGGACCTAGAAACCAGTGAGGAAACACCACATTCGGGTCCGAGAGTCCCACGCTCTCTGTTCCCCTGGGTCCTCAGCCTCCAACCTTAACCCTGCGGAAAGGACAAAGGAAACATTGAGCTCACGGAGTCTCAATGGGGTTCTGGGGGATCCGGTTCTGAGGAGGGGGGGAAAGGAGGCCTCTGAGCTCACCAAAGGGTCTCCTCCACCCAGAGGCAGCTGCCCTCTGCTCGAGTCCACTGTTTTCAGGGTTTCACAGACAGGGAGCGCCCCTGGGTGTGACCCTCCTCAGAAACTCTGATGCCGGGCCCCCTGCCCTACGCTAGGATGTCAGTAATGAGTCCAATACACAGCTTGCTCACGGGGAAACTTAGAATGGTCCAGAAGGAAGGATGGCAGTAGAGAGCAGCTACACCCAGGAGGAGAGTTGTCCAGTTGGCCTTTTCCCAAGCGAGAGAAAGAGGGTTTTCATTTGCTTGTCTACCTCCCAACTTCCACAGTGTGTTGGTGAAGCCAGATACTGTCCCAGAGACAGGAAGTGGGGCAGACTGGAAGAGCCTCCAGAGAAAACCACACGGAGATTGCCACAGCCTGGGGGAAGCCAAGAGCAAAAATCGGGCAGCCAATATTAACCTTCCCCGAAGGAAAGACTTGAGGTTCAGGGAAACAGGGTAGGGAACAGTCATTTCAAGAAAGCTCGCAGAAGTAGGTATGCCAGCAGCCCTCCCCTTTTCCCTGCAGGTGCAGGCTTTCACCGTCCGCTCTCCAGGGCCAGCATCCCACACATAGTCAGCCCTTTCGCTCCATCACAAGGCGGGAGGGGCCTGTCTTCTGGAAGACCCTCATTTTTCTCCTCCAGACTTCTAATTGTCCATCACGTTCACTGGCAGGTGAGTACCACATAGACACTCGCCATACTTATCCCCTGCAAAACTAGACGGAACTGGATTCCAATGACACCAGAAAAAAAACAAATCTCATCTCTACGCATTCAGGCGCACGCCTGGAAGAAGAGGCCACGGAGGAACGTTGCTCACTGGGTTCCTTTCCTTGGCTTGCTCAGGCGTTGTTTATACAGCTCCGGCCCATCTACCTGCCTAAGGTATAATACCAACCACACCAACCATTAATCAAGAGCATGCCCAAACGGACGTGCCCACGGGAGAATCTGACGGGGGCAATTCCCCAGCTGAAGTTCCCTCTTCCTCCCACCTGGCATCAGGTGGAGATCCTTACAAGAAGAGATGGATAGTCTTGTCACTTCCGGTCTAAATTTGGCTGGGACCTCTGGACTTAGCAGTTCTGCAATGGCCACATGATGGGGAAGTCCTGTGTATATGCCAATAAAGCACTGTTGGCCAATAGGAAAACGAGGTAGGTGGGACTAGGAGTCGAGGAGGGTTCTGGGAAGGAGAAACACAGGGAATCACCAGGTAGCCGCCATAGGGGTAAGAAGTCCGGACCCCTTTCTCCGGTAAGAGAAATACTTAGATTAACAATTACGGGGTAAATACTTAAGTCAGAGATAGCCAGGAACAAATAAGTAAGGCCAACAACAGCTTCATAATTAATACAGCGTCTTGTGTGTTATTTGGGAACTACAACGCGGCAGAGCCCAGGCGACTGGTGGGGATAAACCAAAGCAGCTGGCAAGGAAAAGGCTTCACTCAACAGCCACAATTCTCTGTAGAGATGGGTGATCAAAGGGATGTCAGGCATCCTGGGGGAGAGGAGAAAGCATTGTCACCAGGGAATGTGTGGAATCTTTCCTAGGGGAGGGCCACGGACCGTCCTGTCTATGTGCCACCCCTGCAGATAACCAGTCCAAGTTAGTATTTGCACATTTGGAGCGTGTCTCCTCTGGAGCAACGGCTTTGCAGACGTAGTGGGCCTTCTCTGCATGCTAACACTTCTCACCAAAGACACAAGGGGCGGTAAGATGATGGCATAGGATGATGGAAGAAAAAAGTAGATGGAGCCAGGTGTCAATGGCGCATGCCTTTAATCCCAGCACTCAGGAGGCAGAGACAGGCAGATCTCTGTGAGTTCGAGGCCAGCCTGGTGTACAGAGCGAGTTCCAGGCGAGTTCCAGGACAGCCTCCAAAACAATACAGAGAAACCCTGTCTCGAAACAAACAAAAAAAGTAGATGGAGCTTGGGGGCTTTCACATAGGTACATCAAAGTGAGCTTCCATGACATGAACACGTCTCTCTGTGTGACAAAACTTCCCGCGTGCCTGTCATTATACTTCTGGATCTGTTTGTAAGAGGGTCTGTTCCTGACCAGGCAGTGGCCACACATCGCTACTGAACTATCCTTAGGATCTGTGTGAGGGCCCGTCAGATGTGGTCTCCATGGACGCGGGTGGTGTGACTATTCCTTCTCCCCTTATTGGGTATCTGACTTCCTTGTGTCTTCCTTTTTCAAATTGTATCTCCTTCATTCCATTTTTTTTCTGAAATGCCACACACACCACACACCACTCATACTTTCAACACGCAGGAACATGGAGCCTTCACCTGTGTACACCTTCTCCTTCTGTGGAATTCCTGAAGAGTCAACCACCAACTGTTTTCTGGAACCTTCCTTACCAAACCACACTCCAGTTCTTTGCCTGATTCTTATTCATCCTCTTAATATGTCCCTTTCTGGGCCCTTCCTTGAACTTGGGACTACAGACACTTGGTCAAACTTCCCAGTAAACACTTGATGCGTTTGTAGTGACTACTTACAGTTTACATTTACTTGGTGATATCTAGTCACCATTCAAAAGACTGGGCTAACACTGAAGAATAAAAGAAATCCCGTACTTAAAAATACAAAGGAAAGACAACGTGTGCGTCAGTGCCGTTTGGGGTGTTATGTGGAAATCATACCGGATTTTTTTGGGGGGGTGAGGGCGTGGGGAAACCCAGTATCCGGGAGAAATTACATGGAGAGCATTAAGTCATCCAGCCAACCAGAGCGACAGACTGAGCTAGTGTCTGGTGTGCTTCCCCTCCTGTCCAGGGCCACGCCACAGGCGGTGGTGCAGTGTGGGAGATTCTCCCCTTTGTTCAGCAGCGCTGGTTAGCGGGTCTAGGTGAAAAACCATTCCTTCCTTATAAGGCACCACCAGCCAAGCTGGCACTCCTCCGCTATTGTTTGGAGGAACTATTTGTAAGAGCTGCCGGTAGGCGCTTTCTGCCGGAGCCCCCACAACCACCCCCCAAAACACCCAGAGGAAAAAAACACTTGTCCACTGTGGGACGGGGGCCTCACAGAACCCTCGCCGGGAGTTCTAAATCCCGGAGCCCGGGCGTTCCAGATCCTGAAATTGTGGGTCTCCCAGTCCCCAGCTTCAGCACTGGCTGGGCTGAGAGTGTTCCTCTGGCCTGGTGCCAAGCACATTCCTTCATGTGTCAGCCCTGAATCTCTTCATATGTTAGGGTGAGCGGCGTGTACACTCCTTTTTTTTTCTTTTCACTTCCAAGGCAGTTGTGCCATCTGTTTCTATTATGGGACTTTATGGCACAGAGTACCTCAGACACCAGAGCCTCCATCTTTTTCCTGGCGGGCAGTTAAAGTACTTTACGAACGAAATGATTAAAAGGTAGGGGCCTCCTTAATTTCTCCCCCATTTTTCTTGGCACATTATGGAATTCAGAAGGATTTTTTTACAGTTCATTTTATGAAGATGAAAGGTGATTTAAGAGAAAATTAAGAAATTATCGGGGAATGTAAATGTGACCGCAAACCGCCTTTTAAAAATCCTTTAATCTCATCATGATTAAGTAGGGTTTTTTTTTCATATTGTTGCCTAACTGCACAGATTTAAGAAGGCAAAAATTCAGGCATGGTCTGAAATTTGCAAATAATTCCGAGACTCGATGTCACAGAGGCTCCTGTGGTTCTGAATTATAGAAGTAAATTAGGTCAGCTACTGGAGGAAGGTTTTAGTCAGGAAGTTCTGGATACATTTGGTACCAGGTACGAACAGATGATTATATAGCTTTAATGAAAGACATGAATTGCTGGAATCCCTTATTTAAAAACTCACATCTTAAAGTCTTCTTTGAACACAATACAGGTCTGCTCTGGACACGTGTGCACGTGCACACACACACACACACTCACACACACTGTATTCTAAATAGCCCAGAGTGTTCCACACAACACAAGAGAGCACTGAGTACCTCACTGTCTGTTACTCACTCTTTGGGATGTCTATCAAAACAAAGACAGCCATGCACTCTCTGAGGGCATTCGAGTGGTCCATGCCAACCTGTGACACCTTTGACTTTGAGCATCACAGGAAGAAGCAGAAGCCATGAGTGAGAGTCCCTGCGATTTACATCCAGCAAGGGAGGATCCGATGGGGACTCCGGAGAAATCTCCTCCTTTGTCTGAGGAATGACCCCAGAGCAGAAGATGCATGGGACTGGACTCATCAGTCAGATGAGTTCTCACTTTCATGTGTCCCGGTAAATTCCTGCTTTAACCAGAAGCACAGTAGAGAAGATGACGACTAGGAAGCCCTCCCCCACCACCACCATGGATTCTGATTTTCTTTCTCACTGTTCTTTTCCCAATTATGCTTCCATTATGTAAAACAAAGCCCCATCTCTACAATATCACAGCTAAGGCTGCTTCCGTCATGACCAGGGATGGTTGGGAAGGGAGAATTTGGAAGCTATATGGAAGGACCACTGGGAACTGGCTGTTTGATTCTGCCATAGCTCAGCAGTGAGCTACAGTAGGATCTAGCCAGTGTGGTAACCCTGTACCCCCAGAAGAACAGGGTCCTCTATTGCTCTGATGGCCACCTTACCTGTCATTACAGTTAGAAACAGGGTTGGTCCCCATCAAAACTCCTGTCGAAGCTTGGTCCCAGGCTGTTGTTTTGGGAAGCATTTGAGTTTGGGGGGCGTGAAGCCCGTGTGAGCATACCAATGTATTACCTTTAAGAATCCAAGATTTCTCTCCACCGAGGTGCAGAAGCAACACAAAACCCTCTTTAGAGTCTCCAGCCTCTGGAACAATAAGCCAAAATACAATCTTTAATGCATCCCTCATGCACAAGAGTTCTGTTATGGTGAAAGAAAGGGATACAGTAAGTTATCTGTAGCCTAAGTCATTCCTGGACATGGGGATACATCCCAAAGAAAGAGAGGACAAGGGAGCACCTTGTATAGTGGGAGTCTAGACTCCAGACCAAAGTCATCATGCAGTAACAACAGGCCATACACTCAGCTGCAGTGGACCTCTGCAAAACCCATCTACTGCAAGGGCATTTTATTTCCTTTTTCCAAGGGAGAGTCCTGTAAAACCAGGTGGAGTTTAAAGGCAAAGTGTGTCCTTGAGAATCACCCAGCAAACACACACACACACAGCATTTTATTGATCACTGACGAATGTTTTAACCACAAGCCACAGCCAGGGGAAATGGAGACCATAGCCACTGTATGTATACTTCACAAGCCACAGAATTATGTCCTTGGCTAAGCCGGTGGCTGGGAACCAACAGATGACACAGGAGGTGATCTGGGGTATGTTGCTGCTCAAAAAATCGCCACATCACCACCCCCACGCACCTACTATCTTCTCACCAACTCCTTTACCATGTGGAACCCGTTGGCTGTGGACACCAGCCACCCGGGAGTCTATTATCTGTGGATCTGTCTTCTTAGTTGTAGTAAGCTGTGAACTTCTCCTGGGCACTTACCCTAAGTACAGCGGCCTGAACTTACAGCCAGACCCTAAGACAAAGAACTTGTTGGACTGAAGTGTCCCTGTGGGGCAAGAACCCTTCATGCAGTAGGTGTGGATATCTAAACCACCCTCCCCTCTCGGGCAGTACAGGCAAGGAACCCAGAGACTCCAGCATGCTAACCAAGCTCTCCATTTCTGGCCTGCACTGCCCCCCCCCAGGCTTACCTCCTACTGCCAAGATAATTTTCTAAGCTAGAATGAACAAGAGTACCCATGACACCAGCGAGTCCCTCCCAGTTACACGCAAAAGAAACTGAGTTGTAACCCCAGCCATCAACAAATAAATTACAACTTTTAAGTTCCGTATCACACGCCTTCTGCCAAGGCTCCGAGATCGTTAATGGGAGAAGGGACAGAAAGGCTGAAAGATTGTTAGAGTCACAAGCAGTGGATATCTGAAACAAATAGTACTTGCTGGACATAACAGGGCAGTTGCATGCACAGCAGCTGCGACTGAATGCACAAGACATGCTTAAGAGCAAGCCAGCCGAGTCTTCCAGCATGGAGTGGGGAAGGACTCATGAAGTCCCACCCCCATCTGCCGACTGCTAAGGGAGAGAGTCGTCAGTTTTCTCCCTGTATGTAACCCCCTGCAAGTATACTCACATGCATTCCAGCAGACAGCCTCAGCATTCCAGCAGTGGCCTCAGTGGGGTTTATTTTTTTTAAGAAGTTCAGTGGCTGGAGGGGTGGTTCAGTGAATAAGAACATCTGCTGCTCTTGCAGAGGACCCAGACTTGGTTCCCAGCATTCACATGTCAGCTCACGGTTCTAGGGAATCAGATGCCCTTTTGACCTCAGAGGCCACTGTATGCACAGGGTACATGGACATGATGTAGGCAAGACAGTCAGACAAATTAAATAAAAACAAAGAGTTGGAAGGAAAGTGGGGGTAAGGGGGTAAATCGAAGGGGAGAGTGTTGAGGATGCTTTGATTAAAAAAAAAGCATTGTGTAATTCTCAATAAATTTTTTTTAAAAAGTACTCTTTAAAGAGGAAGGAAAATGAGTCAGAAACAGGGACAGAGGGAGACTGTAAGCTGAGGAGATAGCTCAGCAGCTAAACCCTTTGCACACAGAGAGAGGATCAGAATCGGAGTTCATTTGGATCCCCTGAATCCATGTAAATGACAGGTAAGCCCGGCAGCACTCCTGCAACCCCAATGTCAGGAGGCCAACAGGAGCAGGCTGGCTAGCAAGACTACCTGCAATGGTGGGTAGATCCTGACTCAAAGTCTACAGCGGACAATTCATGGAGGAAGACTCCCAATATCAACCTTGGCTTACAGACACGCAGATGAGCACATGCATGCACGTGAATAAAAGAGGAAAAATGACCTCGAAACTCCAGTTCATTCCTGTGATGGTGGGATACTCTGGAGGGTCCAGACTTTAAGGAGGCAGATAACTCTTGGGTCAGGTCACTGCAAAGAAAGCAGGTGTCCAGCCAAGCTGAGTGGCAGGGCCTCCTCCACTCCAATACACACACACACACACACACACACACACACACACACACACACACACACAATCCTTTGTCCCATTGATCAGCCTCTCTTGCCTCGACTTGCATGGATTCCCTAGAGAACAGGATCAAGTGAGACAAAGTGTGTGTTGTCCAAGGAATTCTAAGCGGCAAGGTTCGTATGGTTACAGGGCATGTAAGCCCTTACCTACTTGACTCATTTTCTCGGCATTCCAAAATAAATGGAAGTAAGCAAAGGGAAACACTTAATTTCACCAAACATAGGCGAATGGCTAATTTCCTCTCCACTGTGCCTGCCTATAACAGGCTTACAGTTCATTCACAGCCTCAAGACAAAGGCTATAGCATATGTAGACTTAGCTGTGGAATGGGTTAGCAACTACTGTCCTGAGGGAGGGAATAGGCCCTACTTTGGCCTGAGGTTCCCTGAGTTGTCTTTGTAGATACTTCATCTTAATGGAACTCCCTCCTAACTTGTGAAAGGGAAGAGTCTCGGAGGTTTAATGGCGGATCTCTACTAATTGGAGGAAAGCCTTTGTCCCTAAGCCCATTCCTTTTGTGTGTACATCTTGTCTTTCTCATTCAGCTTCCAGCTGGGACTCCTGCAGGCTTGTTAAACCTTATCCATTGCTTTGAAAAGGAAACCATCACAGATAACCAAAGGGAGGACACAAGCTTCACTCCTTAGGTCTTCAAGTGCTGTACCACTGAGCCATGCCCCCAGACCTTCTCTGGGGCATTCTAGGCTGGGGCTCTACCACTGAGTCATGCCCACAGACCCTCATTGGGAGATTCTAGACAGGGGCTCTACAACTGAGCCACATCTCCAGGCCTCACTGGGAGATTCTAGGCAAGAGCTCTACCACTGAGTCACACTCCCAGCCCCTCACTGGGGGATTTTAGGCAGGGGCTCTACCACTGAGCTATGCCCCCAACCCCTCACTGGGTGACTCTAGGCAGGTGCTCCACAGCTGAACCTTGCCCTCACCTTGAGTTGGTTCTTAGAGTCTATTGCCAACATCTCTGGGAACTTTCTAATATGACAGGATATTATACAGTCCTTGCCATGTATCTGGCCTGCATCATGTTTCCAGTAAGCCCAGCTTCCTTGTGGCAGGAAATGTTATTTAGAGCCTACAGTAGGGATTCTCAGCACTAGGGCCTGGTCGTTGTCTCCAGACAACCCCCTTCAATGTACACATCTAAAAAAAATAAAATCTCTAGATCCCCAAGAGAAGATATGTCACAAATTCAAATTGGCATTTTCAATTCAAGCTTTGATTGAATTTTGATTTTCTCTTTTTCTTGTGCAGGAAATCTTCTAATGACATTAACATAGTTGCTTCATGGTTTCTCTACTTAATGTAAATGCAAGAGAAAATTTCTGAATGACAACATCACTGAAAACATGGTACCACACCGCACATCTGCAGGTAGCTGATGCCTTAATATTATAATCCACTTGAAAATGTTTTGAATTCACTAAGTGTGAATTCTCCCTGTGGATGACACAACCAACTCAGCCCACATTTAGTTACATTTTTTTATTTTAACTTTAGATTTCAAGGAATGATTTCCTTTTTAATTGTGAACTAATGATATTCAATAGTTATCTGTCTCATTCTAAAATCAATTATTCAAAGGTTCACTGAGGCACATATATCTTTCTTTTATTGGCCTCTCCCACTGTCTTCCTTCCCTCCCCTTATAATCACACTTGTGCCTTGTAATTTCACTGTATATTGCCACCCAACGTTTCTTGTTTGTGTTTGTGTTTTGTTTTGTTTTGACAGGTTCTCACTATGTTGCTCTGGCTGGCCTAGAACTCACTATGTAGACCAGCCCGGGCCTCAAACTTAGAGAGCTCTGCCTGCCTTTCTCCCCTCAGTTCTGGGATTAAAGGTGTGTGTCACCTCCCCTGGCCTCACATTTTCTTTAATAATGGCATGCTGTGGTGGTATGGATGAGAATGGACTTCATAGGTTCATTGATTTGAATGCTTGGTCCATAGTTGGTGAAACCGTTTTGGGAAAGATTAGGAAGTATGGTCTTGTTGAAGATGTGTCGCTGGGGATGGGTCTTGAGGTATCCAAAGCTCACACCAGGCCTAGTTGTCCACCACCCCCCCTCGGCAAATCCTACCTGTTACCACACTTCCTGCCGTGATGATCGTGGAGTGACATCCTGAAACTGAGACTCTCCCAGTTCAATGCTTTCTTCTGTAAGCTGTTTGGTTGTGGTGCCTCCTCAAAGAGACAGAACAGTGACCTAGACAGTGTTCATTCAGCACATTGGGGATATGACCTCAAACAACTGTGAGACTCTAGCTCATTCCTTCTCTCCTTGACTCCTCATGATGTGGTAAGCTATTCTGGTTCTCCAGTGCCACTGCCTTGCAAAATTTGGTCCAAAGTCGGTGGGACCAAATGATCACCGCTAGAACTTCCAACACTGTGAGCTCAAAACTTCTCCTTTTGTAAGATGATTTGTCTCAGGCACTTGTTATAAGAATGGGAAAGACACCTTCTTAAACAAAAGAGCCGTCTAGAAGGAAGAACTTGTGGTTTGTAAACCACATGTGAGGCACGGACCTTTGGATGCATGAGGCATATATACATGTATGTACATACAAATTCGTATGCATATGTGTATATGTATAAATATATATATATATGCACACATACACACATTCACATATATTTATACAGTGGAACCAAACTTTGGAATTTGATTCAAGTAATGATTGTAGGAGAAGTGTGGATTTGTAGGTGTAGTTTTTCATAGAAATAAAGAAAGGATTGTGACCATTCCATATCCTTCATTTACTCTGAGCCAGGAAGTAGGGAAGGAACTCTCCTTTGCACGGATTATTTGCTTTGGTTTCTGATAACTTCACAGTGTGTCGAGCAGTTACAGGAAAACTGTCTTCTTCCACATGGAATTATTGTCATGCCAACCCTGGGAGAGTCCCAAGTTCAAGTGTTCTTTTCCTCACCTATACCCACTGTAGCAAACTTTCCCAAGCATATCTGTATGCTTATCTAGAGAATTCTAAGCTGGGATTTCACCAGCATTAGACATCACACACACACACACACACACACACACACACACACACACACACACACTTACTTTTCTCTGAAGTCTTGGAAAAATCCAGGAACCATGAAAATTTCTAATGGAAAGCACTTAACCCCAGATGGCCCTTGGTGAGTGATGAGTGACAAGGAATGTCACTGACAAACATGACAAACAGGTGCTGATAAGCTTGGGCAAGGTCAAGTTTCCCCCAAAGTGCCCTTCTCTCTGCTTCCAGCCCAGCATGGGTGGGTTACAGTGTGAACCATGGAGCATGCAGTGTGACCTCACATAATGCTCTGTTCAGAGCTCCTGCCTGTTAATGTGGCCTGATATACACATGCGACAGATGGGAGTTAGAGTGTGTGACTGGTGTCTATTACATCGCCTGTTTTTTTTTTTTTTTTTTTTTTTTTTTTTTTGTCCTCGGTGAAACAGTGTTCATCCAGCAAGCTGGGACACCACTGTAGACAGGAGTGTCTGTCTGATCTCCACTAAGAGCAGCCCTCTGCGGTTGAAGGCCGTTCCTCAGCGACAGAAGTAATCATTACTTTTCCCGTGATCTCCCCACAGCCATGCTCCTCGGGGAGAATAGAAGTGACTACCCACAGGGGTCTAACCTTGCATGCCTGGGCAGGCAACTACCACCATCTTGAAAAGTGTATCAGAGCTTTGAAGTTTGGGCTAAAGACTCACGGTGACAAGACTCTGCTCCTCTTGACTAGTGGACATGGTACCAACTCTCATGCTTGGACTATGTCAAGGTGGCAAGTGTAGATAACCCCAAGACGCAAGTCATAGACATGGAGAGTCTCCCTGTGGTTGGTCTTGGAGAACAGGTCATGGAAGTTTGTTTCTGCCGAATTCCCCTGGACACGCACGTTAAACAGAAGGTCAGTACTTCAGAAGTGGGCAGACCACTCATTTGTCAAGACAGACCCAGGGTTGGCACTGTGGTGCCTGCAGGGATTTAGTTCTCTGTTCCTTGTCTTCCTCCATCATTAGTAAAGGGCATATTTGGGGAAAATATTATCAAAACCTGAAGGCTTTCAAAAGCAACCTGTAACCCGGTTCCCTATGAGCAAGCTAAGTACAGGCCTTCAGCAGTGTGAGCTCCTGGTACCTGGGCTGCCAGCTGCCATGACAAAGGCATGCTTACTCAGTAGATAGAATCATCCGAGAGGCTCACAGGAAACAAGGACATTCCTGCAGAAAAACCAACAGCCCAGAACCCTACAGCATTCTTGCAAATGGGAGCAGGAGCACAGTCAAGAAGCTAACCCTAACTTTTTAAAGAGTGTGACACTAAAACCATGACTGCTACTTAACTGTCAACGGCCAAACACATTTGCTTTCTTAATTTCCCAAATGCAGTCTCTACCTAGAGAGCTTTGGGGGTAGTCTTACATTGCTCTTTGGTGAATCAAGAAGCAGAGACTGGAAGTTATTTTATGGGGTACCAACAGAGAGGCGCCCATCTCCTGTGATTGACCTTATTTCCTTACTAAAAGACAATCCCATATTCTTGATACAACAAAGTATGGCTAGGCCCATGAAACCAAACACAAGGAATAATGCTGCCCACAATCAAAGACAAACGCTTAGGCTTCACTCATAACACAAATTTGGGGACGGATTCGAGGATTTTCTCAGCTGGAGACTTGACTCCAGCAATTGGAATGCAGAGTTTTCCGATTATGGGCTGCAAACCTTTGCCCCAACCTCTCTCACCGCAGACCTCCCAAGCAGCTAATGCATTTGAGCGGAGAAAGACAAGTTACTGGCTTTCTGATGGGAGTAGAGGCGTGAGCTTAGCTATATGGGGTGAGTGCCAACCTTTCTCACTCTCTCTACTTGATTCTTGATTTGGCAAGAACTGTCCGTGAGGAATCCCTCCGATCTTGGATCTAGCCCACCCTGGTTCGTGTGGACCAACGCCAAGATGCACTCAGTAACCAGGATGCAAAGAGTTAAGTTGTTCCCTCCTCCTGATGCCCAGTCTTCATCTCCTCCTCCATCCCGGCCCCTTCTCCTCTCCTCTCCCAGGGCTGGCTTCCTGTGATTTATGGAGGGCACCATCCCTGAAGGGAACTGACAGTCACTCTCATTTTCTTGTGTACCCCCCTCCTCACGGCCAAGGTCATGAGCGAGGGGGCCCCCTCCGAGTTTCCTCCACTCGTCCTCCCTCACCCTTACTCCGGTATGGCCTCATGAATCATCCCGTCTTCACATTGAACTCCTGACGCTTCCCCAGCACCAAACTGCCCGACTTCCGCAATTTTTCTTCATTCTCACTAACAATTTGGTAATGAAATATTGATTTTTAGTTAGATTCAAATAGATGTTATTAAGTTTGCATTGATAAATCGTTCCCTTTCTCAGGCTAGAAGTACCTCAGTCAAATTCTAACCGCGCTTCCATACCTGCTGATGTATTAATCCGACGTGTCTGTCAGCCCAGCCTCGGGACCAGAGCTGGGGGTGCAGGTCTAATTGCTGTTACCTCACAGTGAGGGGGATAATTCCTGCCCCATATGTGGTAAGATATTTAGCCTGGTGATCCAAGTGAGTAAACATTTCCCACTCTTTAAACAGTGTTATTTCTCCACGGCCCCCCTTGCCCCCATGGGAGACAAGATGGACACTGACCTGCTAAATCTCAATTCCCTCACCCCCACCATGCACGTTGTAAATTGAACACATAACATCCAGGTCTTACTATACATGACTAAACAGAGAGGCTTGAGAGTTTGTCAGTCCATCCCCAAACTGTCAGTGACGTTCTGAATGCTTGTGAGCAAAAGGCAGGATTAATATAGTACGCTCGGGTTTTGAACAAGGCACCAAAGGAGGGCCTGCTGTAGAACTCAGGTACACAGCTTCGGCTGCGGCCTGGGCTTTGGTACAGCCTGGGTGTTGTGCGGGAGAGAGGCCAAGGCCACCACTTACCTCATCTTCTTGGTCACTATGGTGGCCTCTCCCACGCCTCTCTGTCTCTCTTTATACCTCCTCTAACAGCCTCTTTGTTTTTCTGATACCTGATTGGTCCCTCCAGGCCATGCCCACAGCTATGAAAACAGTCAAGCCAGAGATTCAGATACATAAAAAAAAAAAGATCTCTCTCCCAGCAGAGTGGGGACTATGTGCTACTTCAGAGACTGGTGGAGTCTTTTTTTTCCTAGTAATAAACTGCCTGCATCTCCAGTTGCTGGTCCTTACTGACGGTAGTTACAACAATGGCCCATCCTGATACCCATTGTTCATCAGATAGACACAAGACCCAAGCTAAACCAGACAATGCTCTTCTCCAGCATGATCTTGAATACAAAGAAATAATCATTTCTTCTTGTCTTGGGTAGGATTTCTATTGCTGGGAAGAGACACCATGGGCCACCACAACTCCTATAGAGGAAAAAGCATTGAATTCGGGTGACTTACATTTTCAGAGGTTTAGTCCGTTGGCATCATGCTGCCACCATGGCGGCGTGCAGGCAGACATGGTGCATGGCAGCTGAGGGCAATCTTGACCCACAGGCAATATGAAGTGGTCTGAAATATTGAACGTGGCTTGAGCATATATGAGACCTCAAGGAGCACCTCCACAGTGACACACTTCCTACAACAAGACCGCACCCACTCCAACAAAGCCACACGTCCTAAGAGTGCCACTCCCTGTGAGTCATTTACAGGATATGGGGCCAGAAACACCAGAAAGCACATTCCCCATCTACTGTGTGAGATAGCTGGCTGCCATCGGTCAAGAGCAATGCTCGCACTGTGGCAGCTCCCTTGTCCTGGGACTGATGGCAAAACCACTTCTTTCCTCTGGGTAACTCTTCCTCTGTCGATGCAGAATTGACAGCATGATCATGGCCTTCAGCAGATTTCCAACACCTGCCGTGGAACATCACGAATCTTTAACCCAACATCAAAGCATCTCCAGGATGTAACTCACAGATTCCCTCTTTGCTGAACTAGCTCTTGGTTGAAGGTATTTATCTGTGTCCTTCATTTTTCCAGTTCTAAAGATCACCAAAGCCTGCTCTTTATTCTTAGAAGGGCCTTCCTCTCTAATTCTCCTTCTGAATCTCTCTGTTTCCTTCGGCGTCAGTATTAGTCAATAAAACCCCATTGCCAAGGCATCTTGCAGAAGGAAGGGTTAAATCGGGCTTATCGCTCCAAAGGATTACAGTCCGTGTTAGCTGAGTGGAGGCATTGCAAGTAGAGCAGGAATATGAGTGTTTACATCTTGAACTGCAAATAGGAAGCCAAGACAGTTAACGGGGAACAGTCCTAGGCTTTGGAACCTTTAAGCCCACCTCCAGTGACACACTCCTCCTAAACATGGCCTCATCTCCTTAGCCTCCCCAGACAGCCCCACCAACTATGAGCCATGTGTTCAATAGCCAGAGCCTGTGTGGGATAGTCTCATCCAAACCACAGGACCCAAATGTAAGGCATCCTTCCCTAGCAGACACTCCCATTACAAGTTATCAGCAGATACTATCTTCCCAACTCAATTGGAATTGGAAGTCTGGAGAAGACATGGTCCCTTATGTCTATGGTCCCCTCGGTCTTCAATTACCAGTGTCGTACATGGAACTCGAGCACCTAACAGATAATATAAATATGTGTGACACTGTGTTAATTCATTGATGTCTTCATTCTCAAGTCCTACCTATTCATAAGGCCAACATCTAATACTCCCCCTCTACCCAGGTATCTTCAATGACAACTAATCTCTTCTCTGTGATTCTATACCATATCGTTCCTACCCATTCCATCCTCTAATTAGCATGTATTAATTAATGTGTACATTTGCATGCGCTCCTTTAACAATGTATTTGGAACCTTAGCTGGGAGAAAGTCTCATTGGTGTGTTTGGTGCATTTTCCACTCTTCTGTATAAGCCCCTTAAACACTAGATCCCACCCATTTCTTTATCTCCCAGGACAAAGGCTGGAAGGAAGCAAAGGGGTGTTTGTTGGACTAAATGGAACGCAATGTGATTTCCTGAAAGTACAGCTTCAACATAGTGGGCTACTTTTGAGCTTTTAGAATCTGTCCTCTGACCAGTTTCAAACATAAGGCTATTTAACAGCTGGCATCTCATTGAGTTGTATGGGTTTGGGGTCAAGTTGATTTGTTGTATGATGTGTTTATTTGCAAGTTACTTTTTAATAATAAAGTTTATTTAGGAAGGAAGGAAGGAAGGAAGGAAGGAAGGAAGGAAGGAAGGAAGGAAGGAAGGAAGGAGACACCATGGGTCCATCCTTAGATCTGGCCTGTTGGAATCCTGATTCTAAACAATGCCATCCAGCCCCTCCTCTCTCCACCTCTCCCTGTTTCATGGAGGCTGTGTTCTCAGGCAAGCCTTTCCCTCATGGTGCTTAGACAGTTGCCGGAAGCTCCAGGCTTACATCCCATCTTCCCAGCAACCGGAAAGCAACTCCTCCCCTTCTCCCACCCAATTTGTACATTTTGATTGGCTGGACTAAGATCATGTGACCACCACTTAAGGTGGTCCTTCACCGCCTTGAAGATGTTGGCCTGTTTCTCTGAAGATCTGTCACCCTGGGACCTCACAGTTTAATTTACGGAACGCTGATATTTCCTTGTAGAAGACGCCTTTCCACTTAGCCCGCCTGCGAAGAAACCAGCGAGCAGCCACTTGTAAGGAAGCAGTGGCTTCTTCCCCGCCAGACCACAGTTTTAAAAGTCAGTGACTCTAAGATGGTGGGTCATCTTCAAGTTAGCAGGGATCTCGGATGCCTGCTCCTCACGCCTGCCTCCCCATTCTGAGCCCCCAGAGTTCCAAATAATGTGAGCTCTAGAGTGGATATTGCTGAGAGGAGGGGGCAACCGTCAACACAGGACCCCCCACCCCACCCCGCCCCCCATCCCCCCCACCCCCCAACCCCCCACCTCCGTCTATGCTAACCCCGGCATGCTGAGCCCCTGGCATCCTAAGAGTATTAATGTCCCAGTTTCTTCTCACCTAGGACAGACTGAAGATAGATAGAGAAACCATCTCTGTGCTGGATATATTTTTGTCAACTTGACACAGGGTGCCTACTGTGGGCGGTGTCACCCCCTTGGCTAGTGGTCCCCCTAAGTTGTATAAAAAGGAAGGCTGAGCAAGCAGTGAGAAGCAAGCCAGTGAGCAGTGCTCCTTCCTGCACGACCTCCATTTCAGGTCCTGGCTCCAGGCTTTCCCCCTTGACTCCCCTCAATGATGGGCTGAGACCTGGGATGTGTAAAGCAAGTAAGCCCTTTCCTCACTGAGTCGCTTTTGGGACCTCGGTGTTTATTACAGCAATAGAAGGCAAACTGAGACGCCTTACAACTCGAGTGCCCAAGACTCTTACGTCTGCTCATCAAAGCTGTTTCCAGAAAAGGCCGTTCAGCCGCGCAGTCCCCGTTATGGGTTCTTACCACCCCGCGTCACCCAGGAAAGCAAAGGGGGAGCCTTCCTACACATTGTCAACTGGTATTCTTGTGCCCTTACCCTGTCCTCTCCAGAGGACAAAGGCAGCGTGTGTCAGCATGATTCCACCTTTGCTGGTGGAGCTATCTTTCCCGGTCTGAATTCCCTCGGTGAGCCGGTGATGTGCCCATTGCTCCGGCAATGGACTGGCCTCTGCAGTAACACCTATTTCAAGGTAAACACACTCCCCCACCAAGCCCAAGGACTGGTGCCCTCCCCCCCCCCTGCTGCCAAAGTAGAACCAGACGGGCAGGGCACGGAGCAAGGAAGTCTCCCATTTGACCCCTGCTGTTCAGGTTTGTTTCTCATGGCCACTGTGAATGTAGTTTAGATCTGATTGATTTCATCTGTGAAATGAGCTGAGAATCCCTCCCAGGGAGAAGTACTCAACTCCCCTCCTCAGCCCAGACACACCAGATCAATCAGATTGCCCACCGCCCCGGCACATATGGGCTCGTGCAAACGAACTCCTCCGGAGAGCCCAGCTCATGGGTCTGCAGGCAGGAAGAGTGACTGACGGACGACGGAGCCCCTGCCCTTCAGAGCTGAAGTTGTCCTCTGTCATGGCGAGGCTGAAAGCCCAGGAAGACCGAGTCCGTCACAACCCATCCCCTTCCACGTCACGTTTGGATATCACAGACCTGACTTTTGTGGCTGCCTTATTGCAGGTCTCTCCAGAATATACCCTCAGAGACCCACACTGGAAAACAGACAGGAGAGTTGAAGCCCGGGCAGTCCCAGGAAGACCCCGGTGGAAGAGGTAAACGGACAGAGTCAGGGAAGGGTACAAATCTGGAAACCGGTCGGCTATTGCAGGAGCAGGTTACCGCAGGGAGCAAGCTGGGGTCTATCTCACTCACGGGGCGTCCTCTTAGCGACTGTGAGAAGAGCAGGCCCTGGGACTGTGTCCCCGAGGGAAACAAGCAGAAATGCCTCTCCAACAGTGCCCAGGCCTTTGTTGCTAGGCTGACAGGCTGCCCCTGAACACAGAACACCCCCGCAAGAGAGAACAATGTAAGCCATATAGGCATGCAGAACCCACTGCCGTGTGATGGTCTGAATGCAAAGACCCCCGTGTTTTAACACTTGGTCCCCGGTCCCCGGTACTACGTTGGGAGGTTGTGGCAGTCATATGACCTAACTATGAAGGAGGCCACAAGGGTTAGGCCAGGGCCCCACTACTGGCGCTATTCACGTGCTTCAAAGTGTGAAGTAGCCAGGCTGTGAACTCCCACTGTCAGAGCCTCCCCAAGTTGCCACACTCCCCGTGATGATGGACTTCTGCCCCCTGAACCGTGAGCCAAAATACTCCCCCACCCCCCGTGATTTTGTCCCATTGAAGAGGGAGATAACTAGCGCCTGTAGTGAACCCCGAGGTACAATTCAGGGCAGCACAGTCAATGTGTTAATAATGTCAGCTCCGTCTGTATCCTCAGCTCCCACCCGGTCCATTCCTCCTGCGCCAAGTAACATCCATCTGGGAGCCACAGTCTTTGTGCGGAGAGACCCAGTGTTCATGTGTCACTTCTGAAAGCCTCTTCCAGAGTCACCCTCATCTTAATAGGAGCAAAGGAGGGCCAATAAAAGGGGCAGAGGACGGTACACAGGGTCAGCGTGTAGGCAGGCGTCAGGGAGGCTGGCGCCCTTGCAACCACGGGGCCAAACTACCGGCCTTTCTCCTCTCGCTCACCCGGCCAGGCCCACGACTTTCCATGTCTCACCGGACATTAATGCAAATTTTTATATAATTGCCCTCTCCGTCTGAAAAGGGACTCCGGCTTGGTTGTCTAAGAGGCACTGGTGAAGCTGGCGTGAAAAAAATTCCGTAATCGGTCGCCAGTATCCAATGACTCCCGGGTAGCACGGAAGTGACGCCGAGGAAAGCCAAAAGGCCCCCCAACCCCCACCCCGGGACCTAGGAACAGTCCGAGCAAGCAAATGGAGACTTTGTCGCAGCCCTGATTCTCGGTCACAAACACGGGACAGAGTACAACCTAGGGGGTACTAGGAAGTCCCATCTCAGTCCCTCCCTCCCCCCACCCACTTAGCCAAGCTTCATCCAAGCTGCTTCTCCAGCAGGGCTTTCCCTGAGAGCTGGAAGGCTCTTCAGAGCACCCTGGATGAGCAGGAAGAGCGGCCCCCGAGAGGCAGGGAGGGAGATGGGTGCATTTTCTGGCTTCCTCATTTGCACCCGCGGAGGGTGTTATTAAGTAGTTTCGAGGAAATAACTACCCTGAAAGTAAGTCTTTCAGACTGACCTGAGTATGATGGGATGATGACCAAAGGATGCTGCCTCTGACCAACCCTCGGGCAGAAGAGATAGGAGCCCAGGCCTGGGGGTGGGGGGCAATGGCCTGCGAGAACAGGGCTGTGAGAACGGCCTCTAGAACCAACAGGAGACAGCATGTGGGCGCTACTCCATCGGTGCTTACGAAAACGGGTGTTTGTACAAGCCCACGAGCAGGAGGCCAACCTGCTCTCAAACAGTACCAATAAAAATGTGCGCCTAGGTAGCTAGGGACGAACGGACAGCAGCCACGCCCCCCCCCAAAGACTCACCTGGTTTCAGAACTCGCCAGCAGAGGCGGTGGTCACTCTGGGACAGAGGAGCGGGTGGTTGGCACTGAGATGCCCACCTCCAGGCCCGGGGGTGAGGTCAGGGGCAGAGCGAAGAGGATGAGCCCTCTGCTATTCTGCACTGTATCATGTCTACAAATAAATGGGGGGTAATTCAGTTTCCAGGACGCGTAACCTTTTCACTTGGCATAAATTGTGATCACCCAAATAAATACAGGAAAATCACATTAAAAACATATATATACACACGAAGCTCATTCATTCAGGACGTTTTCCTACTCTGAAAAACAAATACCTGTGTCTTGCCAAGAGTAGGGAAAAGGAAAATCTCAATTCGGTATTTTGCTCATCTGCGTATATCTCTGTCAGCTTCAGACTGGGGTGTCATGATTTCCTAACAGCCCGAATGGCCTCACAGTTGCCCCTTAGAAAGGTCAAAGGTCAAAGAAACCCCCACCCCACCCCACCCTGCCACCGTTCTGAATTGGCAGAGAACGAGTGAAATGCATGACCAGGTCACCGTACAGTGCCAGGAATGTCTTGAGCGATAATCAATTGCAAATTATGTCTTATCAAGTTAAGAGTCAAATGGAAAGGACTGTGACTGAATATTTTATCCAAGCCATTTGACAAGAAATGACCTTAAGGCTTTAAAGAATGGCTTGGAGAGGATCCTCAAGGGCCACAAGCGCCTCTAGGCAGCGTCAAAGAGCCAAGGGGGAAAAGGCTCAGTGGTAGAGCACTTATTTGCATGGCACGGGCAAGAACCGGGGATCGATCCCCAATATCACAAACCCTGAGAGCATTGGCTATCTGTGTGTCCTTTGTGTCTACTTCTGCTCTGCCCAGAGAGAGAGAGAGAGAGAGAGAGAGAGAGAGAGAGAGAGAGAGAGAGCTTCCTTCCGTACATCACAGCCCTGTACCAGGGTTACGGGGAGGTCAGGCCTCACCCACCGGAACTCCACAAGGGAAGACAGCCCGAGATCTAGCTTGGGGAAGAAGGAACATTGCTGTCAGCCCCTCCGAGAGGATGCTTCCCCCTGAGCATGCCTCTCTGCTGAGGCTGTTAGAGGCAGAGCTCAGGCATTTCTGAGAACAGAGCAGAAATACCGTTAGGCAATGCGGGGACGTGCTCATGGGAGTCACATTTCACACGGTGTGGGGAGGCTGAAATTCCATCCGAGGGCCTGGCTTGTGCCTGCATGGGTAGGTCCACGTGATGTGTGGGAGGGGGCTGTCGCCCCCAGGCATTGCGCTTGGGGTTCCTCCTGCTCAAGGCGCTTTATAATATACACGAAGCGTGGCCTCCTGCTAAATTTTGATGCTCACAATTTCCCAGAGTAGGAGAGCTTGACGTCTGTCATCTTCCCCTCACAAGGTAACTTGGCAAAACTCAGGAGGAGCAAGCAGCCTCAGGGTCAGGACAGGGTCAAGGTCAGTACGAGACGGTACCTTGGAGGTTATCCAGACGGTTTGGAATGTCTCCCCCCCCAAAAAAAATTGCCCTCCGATGTAGATTGATGCAGGGTGGCCACGACACGGGCCGCCAATCGTTGGGGTGACCGCCCCTTTACGTCAGAGCTTCTCAACCTTCCTAGCGCTAAAGCCTTTAATACAGTTCCCCGAGTCAACACATAACCCCACAACCATAAAATTACCTCACTGCTGCTCCATAACTGTAATGTTGCTACCATAGGACTCCCAGTGCAAACATCAGTGCTCTCGTGATGGTCTCGGAGATGACGACTCCTTTGAAAGCGCCGTGGGACCCCGGAAGGAGTCACAACCCACAGGCTGAGAACGGCTGCTTCACATCACATCTGCAGGAGAGGGTTGAGTTCAAGGAGACTCGGGGTCTGAGGTCACCTCGTGGTTGTGGGAGAGCGCCGAGATGGATGACATGGACATACCGTATGCCGGCCTGTCCCAAGAAGGGTTGCCGTGGGACACTCTGCAGCACAGGGAGGGAAAATGAATTGACTATCAAGTCACGGCTTTAACTGTGCTTACCAACCTGGTTCTCCACAAGGGGCCTTCGTACCCAGAGCAGGGAAACAGAGACGTACCCTCCGGCTCTCTCTCCTCTCTCTCTCTCCCTCTCTCCCTCTCTCCTCTCTCTCCTCCCTCCCTCTCTCCCTCCCTCTCTCTCTTTTCCTCTCTCCTCTCTCCCTCTCCCTCTCTTCTCTCTCCCTCTCCCTCTCCCTCTCTCCTTTCTCTCCCTCTCCCACTCTCCTTTCTCTCCCTCTCCATCTCTCTCTCCTCTCTCTCCCTCTCCCTCTCTCTCTCCTCTCTCTCTCTCCTCTCTCTCTCCTTCTCTCCTCTCTCCTCCCTCCCTCTCTCTCCTCTCTCTCTCCCTCTCTCTCCCTCTCTCCCTCTCTCTCTCTCTTCTCTCTCTCTCTCTCTCTCTCTCTCTCTCTCTCTCTCTCTCACTCCTCTCTCTTGGATAGAAGACTTTGCTAAATCCACTAAGGTACACAATAACTCACAGTTGCTCCAAGACACTCCCGACTATCTCATAACTTCTCAGAAGGTCCGGTTGCAGAGACTGTAGTTTGCCGCCAGGAGGGTGGGTGAGGTACAAAGTCCCAGGGATGTTCCTGTACAACTGCATCTGCTCCCTGCAAAGCCTGTTTGTTCCCTGGGGAGAGGAGATAGGGAGTTAAACCTGATGGTGTCCTTCCCAAGATAGCCCCAGGTGGGATGGGTTGGTCTGCCTGCCCCCCTACTCCTGCAATGGGCATTTGTATGAACCAACAGTCCATAGCAGTAAGAGTAGGATGACCCTTCCTGGAGTCTCTCTACCTTCTTCTCCCTGTGGTCCCTGCTGAGTGCCTGGGCCTGCCTGCAGTGCATGGACCACAGAAACATCTATACCTCTGGGCTTTAATTACGCTTGATTTTAGCTTCTGCTGAGTGATCATTCGTCTTCCTCTAAGCCCCCATTTTTCCCAGAGCAGTTTCTTGATGTTATTAGAGCTGTCTATAAAATATGAATCCCAATTCCATGATAGTCATAAAAGCCATAAAATTCTATGCCTGCCATGAAAATATTACATGATTTACTTTTGTGTGAAGTACATATTAAATCTCGGCAGTGGGATAGGAGTTTGGCTCTTCAACATCACGAACTTTTTAATAACACACACTTTGCCCTAAATTTCTATTATTTTAAGTTCCCTTTCTTCGTTTTACAATAGCTCTTCATTTCAAAATAGAGTCAGAAAATAGCCCCGGGTCTTGTTTATAGATAAAAGTTAGTAGTCACTGTATTTTGAAATTTTTCTCCCTTTTTATGGTGTTTGTTTTTGTCATATGTATATATATATATGACATGATTTATGCATTGGTTTGCTTTGGTTTACTTCCGGTGACTTTGGAGCAATATCAAGCGATTAACAAAATGCTCTAAGAACAATACTATCATAGGTAGATGTGACCATTGCCAGGGTCAATGCACACACACAGAGAGAGAGAGAGAGAGAGAGAGAGAGAGAGAGACAGAGAGAGACAGAGAGAGACAGAGAGAGACAGAGAGAGACAGAGAGAGACAGAGAGAGACAGAGACAGAGACAGGTAAACATGAGCTGGGAAGTGGGGAGGAGAGGAATCTGTCTGAAATGAAGGAGCAAGAAAAAATACTGACTATCCATCTTTTTCTCAACTCCACCCATGAATCAGTAAATGATTATAGTGAATGTAAGATCCGCAAAAGGGAAAACTTGGGTAGGCCTCTGGACAACAGGGGGGTTTGGAAAGACAGAGAAGACGGGACAGCGTCAGGCACAAAACCCTGGGCTTTGCAGTGACAAGCTCAGAGGATGCGGAACAGCACATAGAAAGTACTGTCCAGTCAGCACAGCCCCCAGAAGAACCAACCCCTTCTGGATTCCCAGCTTCACACGTGCCAGCTTCCCTGCCCGCAGACCCATAACGCATTTCAAACAAATCCGGGGTGGAGGGAAGATTGGTTTTCAGCCTGGAGGGTGCTCGTGACATTTGGAAAGAGTTGAAACTGATCTAAGAGATTTTCATTTCAAAAGCTATCCGATAGGATGTGTCGATGGGGGCGTTTCACACACCTCATCACAGTTCAAAGACAGCAGCCATGAGAATGGGGATCCCAAGGTGGAGAGCAGATGTGCTCAGTTGCAGCGCGAAGGAGGCTCCTGGTACTCAGGCCTGCTACACCAGCCATCTGACACATAGCACGGAGACAAAGGGCACATGTCTGACCCAGGCGTGGCTTCGGGTTGGTGATATCCAAGCACCAAGCGGAGGCCACAGACTGGTCTCCCTCCGCCCCCCGGCCCCCGCCCCCGAGCACAGCTAACTGTTCAGTCTTACATGGTTGACAGCTGAGAAGTTACACAACACTGCTTCTCAAGGTGGGCCATCAGAAGGAGGGGGGGGGGCGACAAAGCAGAAGAAGTGATTCCAAGAGGGGAGTCAGGTATTCATTCCCGTGCAGAGGGAAATCCCCCGCCCCGAGGACTGCGGCCCTGTGCACCCTGAGCCGGAGGGTCTTTCACAGGCTGCGGTCCGTTTTATGAGCCTGCCTTTCAGCCAGCCTTTTCCTAACATCCCTCTGGCACGTGGCTTCCCCAGGAGACCATTCCTCCCTCCAAAGTCACCCTACTGTGTGTGGGGAGGCTGATGTCAAGACCGGGGAGAGGTTCTCTGAACCCCAGCATCTGCATCTAACCAACGCAGCACTCTGTCATCGCTGGGAGCAGAAAGATCTCCTCAAAGCCAGCTTGCTTGCCCCAAGGCCCGTCCTCTCTAGAATGCAAGATACTGTTAAATTGGAGTGGCCCACATATTTGAATGACTCGTTCCTGATCAGAAGGACCTGGGGGCGTGGCCTCGGAGGAGGTGTGTCACCGGGGTGGGCTTTGAAGTTTCAAAAGCTGCTGCCATTCCTGGTGTGCACTCTCTGGCCCCTGGCCTCAGATCCGGATGCAGCTCCTCAGCTGCCTTGGCTCTGCCATCGTGGGCTTGGAAAGCCCCAAGACCAATTAAATGCTTTCTCCTATATATTGCCTCGGCCATGGTGGGTTTTTCACAGCATTAGAAAAGTAACTAAGACACAACGGAATCCCATTTCTCAGTTGCAACCCACTTGCAGCATCCACGGGATCGATCCCACACATTGAACAAAAATCCTAATATTAATCTCAACAGGTTCCAGGAAGGAATACTGGCACGTGCCTGTGATTTTAGCACTGGAGACCGAGGCAGGAGGATATCCAATCCAAGGATATCCTGAGCTACGTGAGGACTTCAAGGCCAGCCTGAATTGCAGAAGTAATGCCTCCTCTAAAAAAATAAAAATAATCTACCAAAAAACTTTTATGTTTTGGGCCTTTGAACCAAATGGATTGGAAGAGGATCCTGGCAGGATTGAGTAACCCAACTGCTTCAATGAAAAATAGCAGAAATGGCATGGCAATTAAACAAGTTAAGCTTGTTGTGGGACCCAGAGCTTCTAGTGTGACACTTGGGCTAGCGTCTTTCATCGGTGAGAGTCAGTTGACAGAACAAAGGGCAGGAGAAATCTGCACAAACGTTAAGAGTTTTGAGAGTGGAAATCAAAATCAATCAAGAAGGACATACAGACCTGATTTGGGATGGGGTGCCGTAATATATATATATATATATATATATATATATATATATATATATATATATATATATATGGCGGCCTGTGAATGGGTGGCCCACTCCCGGAAGACTTAAGAAAAATCACCGAAAAAAAAAATCATCTCTTTCCTTTCTGCTCTTGTGCTTGGCGCCACGCCACCCACCTGGAAGCCTCTTCCCTCTGGCATCCCACGTTTGCGGAGGAACAGTCTCTCTGCTGCGAAACGATGTCTCTCCTCAGTGGGCCCCACAGCCATCGTCTCTGAAACTAATGACCTTCAGGGGAGAATGGGGAGATTGCAGCCCTGAAGTACGGGGCGCCACGGAGGGAAGCTGTGCTGTACCCATTATCCGATCCTGGAGTTCGGAAAAAGAGTGCCTGTTCTCACAGTCTTGGCAAGACTCCTGGGGTCCTCTGAGATGCTTTCTTTTTTTAAAAAAAATATTTTGATTATTCCTTTAAGAATTTGATAGAACGTATCCTGATTTTTGTGTCCATCCTCGGTGCCTTCCCTCAACTCCTATCACGCCCACTCCCATCATCCTTCAGCATCTCGTTCACCATTTTTTAAAAGTAAAAATTAATGCACTCTGATTTACGCTGTCCATCTACCTGTACGACGGGGAAGAGGTCTACGAGTTCCCACCCCTCACCAAGGAGTAATGGGCAATGGATGGCCTCTCATATTCTCTTCTACAGAGTAACCCTATGGTCCAAGCAGAGCTAGGCAATGCGTGCATCAAGTTAGAGATGCGCCACATGTGTTCTGGTAGGCTCCTGGCCCCTAATATAACAACGGAGCTGACAAGTCCCAGTTGCCCAGTGAGACTGTAGCCATGCTGGTTTTCGCATTCATGACAACGGTGACAAAGCACATGTGAATATGTCCAGTGTATAATGCCCAATGAGGCCTCGTTCCAGCGTCCGACACCTGCTCCTTCTAGGAGTCCGTAAGGTCGCCCGGCAGTATATTTGCACAATGGTGAGCTTGCATGGAAATGAATCCCCCAGAAAGTTCCATCGTTGACTGGAACATGACTGCAACTCACGGCCTAGGTTTGAAGCTGTTAACCGGAAGAGGACCGCCAATAGGCCGCCGGGCTAAGGAGCCAGCACGGGGTAGAGGCTTGCAGAGGCATGAAATGGAGATCTGAGGAGACACACACGGCGCCACTCTAGCACCGTGCCCCTCCGCAGCCCCACCCCAAGGTGAGCCGAGCTCTGGAAACCCTGCACCGATGAACCAGTGTGTGTCCAACCATAGTCACCGACTTCTGGATTCCGCAGGCTCAGTGACATCACCTTAGCAGGTGTGGGGGCCTGTCAGCCGGCTCTGCGCTCTTCCTGCTGCTGAGGGCAGCTCTACTCTGCTTTAACCCTCAGCTAGATACGGCCAGTCCCCTGGCCACTTACCATGATGCCAAAATTTAAGGAATAATAACAAACAGATGTGGGACATTAACAAAGGCTAGATAATGTCTGCTCTTGCTCAAGGAAGGAGGAGGAGGGGGAGGAAGAAAGAAGCCCAGAACATCCTACCCGGCTTCATTCCCTTTTTTAAGTTCATTACTGAACAGGTAAGTCACGGGTTCCTTGGTTTTGGTGGCCTTTAGAATCTTTCTACGACGCTCCCCATGGATGTTCCCAGTCCCAGGGACCTGAGGACTAATTACCGTGTTGAGAAAGTTGGTGTCTTCTCCATCACCAGCTTGCATGAGTGTGTGCGTCACGCTGTCAAAAATGACGGAAGCGTCAATCATTTTGCCTCCCCAAACAGTCAATTAAATACACACAAAAAGGTTTTCTCAAATTTGTCATAACAAGATTTTGCATTCGCGTCATTTTTTTAACTAAGGAGAAGATCCTGTATACATCTTCTAATTTATTATCAAGTATTTATTATGGGAAAAGAGCCTTTTTATTCCTAATCACAACTCATTAAAATCGAATATTATTCTCGACAATCTACCGCCGAAGACTCATCACCGTTAGCAGGAAGGAATAAAAAGCGTGTTTCAAATGAAACTTCATTTGAAGCATTTCTCTTTGGAGACAGTCCAATGTGTATGTGTAGAACACATGTAATAAAATGCCTTGGTGAAAAACTTACCACAAAGAGAGAGAGAGAGAGACAGAGGGGAGAGGAGAGAGAGAGAGAGAGAGAGAGAGAGAGAGAGAGAGAGAGAGAGAGAGAGAGAGAGAGAGAGAGAGAGAGAGAGAGAATGAAAGAAAAAGGGAGAAAGAAAGAAAAACACAGGGAATCTAAAATCCTTTGCAAATAACTGAAGTAGGGACCTGTGACCAAATTCCAAAGGTTACTTCCAGTGCACCCTAATGAAGAAAAAGGACTAGGCTAAGCATTTGCCTCCCTCCACTGACTTGTCATCAGGAGCTTTCCTCTCAGCCCTGAATTCCAAGTCCTGGGTACCCTGGTCAGCTACGAGAAGCACCCCTCATGTTCCAGCCAGGACCAACATTCAGATCATCATTAGACGCACAAAGAGGCCACATTTGTAATTCTGGTAAATGTCACCCCCTCCTCAGCGGGCCGTCGGAACGGGGTTATGAATACTCCGTTTGCTGACGGGGGTGATTCTAGCATTAACGATGCGGCGTTTCCCACATGTTTAGCCTGGAAGAAGACATTTGTTTGGACTGTATGCTTCTGTGTGTACTTTTTTTAATGCAATAAAATTGACAGATGACTCCCTTTTTTTTTTTTTGCAACAGGTTTGGAGGGAGAAAACATCATGGGTTCTGCCCCCTTCCCCTTCCCTTCCTCGATGGCTGTTTAGACAGCGGTCTTAAAAAATCACTAGTCACTAAAATCCCTCATGCCCGTTTCATATTGTGTTGATTCATATTAAATTCATGACAACAGAAAAGCAACTGGAGGCACTTTTAGAAATGACCGCTCTTTAGTGTGCCTCTCCTTCCTCCGGGCTCGGTGGGCCCAGCGCCCATAAAGCTGCCTGCTGTCTTGTGTCACGAAAAGAAACAGCTTTGCCTGGGAATGCCATTACTGTGTAATGAGGCGTGCGGCAAAATATACCTTCAGCAGCCACTTGATGAAGGCTTGCTGACACACCAGCCCAGACAGAAATGTTTTTTTGTGTGTTCTTCCTTATTTTGTCCATCAATCACATCATTAGTCAAAGCAGACAAGCCTGTCAGCCGGGGCCCAGATGCGGAGTGGCAGGCGATCGGGGGGACAGGTGTTCCAGTTCCCTCCCTCCCCCCAACACCACCACCCATGCCCCTGAAAACGCACACACCCAAAATGAAATCCCCGGAATGGAGAAAAGAGCCAAGACCTCGTTTCAAGGGCTGGAATGTCAACGGGAAAGAAATGACACAGAGGGCAGACGTTCAGAAGCCCACTTCGAGCGACCTGACCAGCAGGGCTTCCTGGGATCGTCCAACTGAGCTAGAATCTGGACTCAATTCTAGAGAGGTTAAAGAAATCAGGGAAGGGACTAGGGGAAACATATACACACAGAGAAGAAAAAAAACCAATAAATAGATAGATAGGTAGATAAACAAATAAATAAGAACCTGCTCATTTCTTGTGGTCAGTGAGGTATTGAATCACAACCTTCGAAAACAATAAATAAAAGCAACTTCCTGGGTGGGCCCTCTTTGATATCTCAAATGCATAAAATTAAATTGGATAGTTCAGATGCCTGGGGCCACCCAAGCCTATCTGAGCTATCTACCTGCCACTGGCTGGGAAATTGAGGGCTCCAAATGGCTAGCTTCTGTTGTAGCATCATTCATTTCTAGAGAGCTAAAACATCCTCCGGATATGAGCCACCCCCCCCTCCTTTCCCTATCCTGGGCGTCTCAAGTTTCTTCCTTCCAGGCTTCCTTTCTGTCGGGCATTCCTTCCGGAATGTAACAGGTTAAAGAAGCCCAGCATACGGAGTCGTCCTCACTGGTTAATTTCTAGATTTTCAAGCAAGCCCCGAAATCAGTGTGTGTAATGAGCTCATTCCCTGGTTACCCCCTGGTTACCAAGGAGGATCAGCTCACTGAGCTCCTCCTGACCTCACCCTGGCCATTTCAGCCCCAACATCCAACCTGAAGGCTCCCTGTGAGCCCAGTTTCATTGAGATGTTAGCGGATATCATCGAGTCTCGCTTTCCGTCTTTTAAAGCAGACTTCCTGTGTTGGAATAATTTCGCTCAAGCCGCAACACTAGAGGAGAATGGAGAGCCCCATGTCCACTTGCTGCTCCTTTCATGACATTAAGTTAGCATGGGATACTTCTATAGTTGCTGAGCCGATGAGACCGCCACCACCACCACTGTTGACAAAACCCCACCTTGTGTTGTTCAGCCTTCCTTCTTCATGCCTTCATATTTTTTTTCCTTGCAGGACCCAAACTAGCATGCTTTGCAACTCACTGTCACGTCCTTTTAGAATCTCCGCTGCAGCAGTTTCTCAGGTTCTCTTCGCTGGCTTGACCTGGTTGGTGGTTTTGAGGAATATGTGTATGTGCCATTTTTACAAATATTCTTTTTTTTAAATTTAGACCATATATGTGAGTGTGTGAACTCGAGATCAATTACACTTCAATAAAAAGAGTGCTTGGAGAGAAAAAAAAAGTCAGGAGTGGAACCTTGAGATGGGAAAGAAATAGGACCGTGGAAAGGTCAGAAGTCTCCACACAGCAGCTGGGAGAGGATCCAGTGCTCCAATCTTCCCCAGGGTTGACCTTTCTAAAGATGCTGAGCAGGAAGGGAGGGATACCTGATACAAGATTCAAACCCACACTTGCACCTTTAACTGGGAATTAAATCTGCAGATATTCCCTCTGGGCCTTCCAAAAGGAATGCAGGAACACCATTAATCTAAGAAGCTCTTAGATGCCACCATGGCTTGACTCCATTTATCTGGGCCAGTGTTTGAATTGATCAGGGAGGGTGGAAACACTGGTTAAAGTGACAGGAATTGCCAGGGCTAGGGTCCCATGAGGGACCAAGGCTGTGTCTCAGCTGGGAGCCTAAAACCCAGTCTCCCAAGATGGAGGCAGGTGTCGACTGGAAACCTGTCCTTCTGAGGGGGAGAGAGACAGAGACAGAGAGAGAAACTGAGACTTCTCTCTTCTTGCCTTTTCCACGGGGCCCCAAGGGGTCATGGAATGGGAGAAGTTAGTCAGTTTCAGAGTAAATGATCACTTCTGATGGGTTAAGAAAGACCATTTGCTTTTCTTCTCTTCTCCTATCTGAAAATCCTATCTGGGAAAGAAATAGTGACTCACAAAAGAATTCTAATTACCGCAGCCCCCAACACATGGCAGCTTGGTATCTGGACTCTGAATATGATATGTGATGTTGTTAAATTCCACTTTCCCTTCCATCCTTGCGAGGACCCCAGGTTTTCCAGCTCATACACATGTTTTATGAGCCTGCCTTTCAGCCAGAAGGTCTGCGGAAAGTAAAATAAATGAATCCAACACTATTCATTTTACATCATCTGACATTTATTCTTAGAGAAGACAAGTGACAATTTGAAAGCTACAATCACACCGTAAGAATCTTGAAGTTGGATGCACAGTGTGTTTCAGCCAATCAACCAACCAGTCAATCAATCAGTCAATCAATCAATCAGTCAGTTGAACGAGGCACTTACCGAATGTGAAGCCAAGCGGACAGACTGCTCCTTGGCCCCTAAGGGTTTTGACGGTTGGAGAATTACAACCATGTTCCCTCTCACCCACCCCTGTGAGCTTGGACTAGGTGGGTAGATTTGGGGCAACCTGACTCACGGATCAATCAGGAGACAGAATATACTTTTTAATATGCATTTTCCCCCCTTGGGAATTTGGGAGTAGAATGCAGAACACATTGATCAAGTCAATTTTCAACAGGATAGGACACTTGAGTGAGAAACAGCACCCACAGGCTCATGTGCTGGAACCCTTGGTCCTCACTGGATGGCCCTGTCTAAGAGGTTCGGGGAAGGGTATCCACACTGAGGAAGCACGTCACCGTCACCAGGGACAGGCTTTGGGGAAGTGTATCCACAGTGAGGAAGCACGTCACCGTCACCAGGGACAGGCTTTGGGGAAGGGTATCCACGCTGGGGAAGCACGTCACCGTCACCAGGGACAGGCTTTGGGGAAGTGTATCCACAGTGAGGAAGCACGTCACCATCACCAGGGACAGGCTTCGGGGAAGTGTATCCACACTGAGGAAGTACGTCACCGTCACCAGGGATAGGCTTTGGGGAAGGGTATCCACGCTGGGGAAGCACATCACCATCACCGAAATGCTGGGGAAATATGGAACCAGGCATGGGTTTTGGAGAAGGGTATCCACACTAAGGAAATATGTCACCATGGATGGGCTTTGAGAGTTTATAACCTCACCCCACTTCCAGATCACTCTCTGCTTCATGATGATGGCTGAAGGTATGATATCTCGACTCTGCTCCTGCTTGAGACCAGGCCTCCCACTGTTACGGACACTCCCTCTGGAACCATAAGCCCGAATAAACTTTTTCTTTTGGTCATAATGCTTTGTCATAGCAACAGAAAAGTAACTAATGCTGATGATAATAGGAGAAAATAGTTACAGGGAAAAGATGCTTCTGTTGTGTCGTGGGAAGATTTGATGGATTTTGGGTTTGTCTTCAAGTTTGCTCCTCTGGCGGGGGGGGGGGGGTAGGGGGGGTGGGGGGGGCGGGGGGGTCAACAGGCAGCTGTGGGTGGCAGAAAGAAGAGGCCCTCTGGGATTTGCTGGTTGCAACCTAACTCCAGGCCCCATGTAGACTCTGTCCCAAGGGAATCAGGCAGAGAGTGGTAGTGTGGGTCAACGTATATCATTCTGTGGCATGCACACACAGCCACACGTGCACAAGCACCCACAACCACATGAACACAACCACACACACAAACACAAATACACACAACAGTATACCACCACACACACACGTGCACACACAAAACTACACACATACAAACACATGCATGTACACAACCACATTTGCACACATACAACCATGCATGCACACTCATATAGAGGAGGGGAGAGGAGGACAGGAAGGAGCAGCAAGATTGAGTCAGGGGAAGAATAGAGGAGAGCAAGAAAAGAGATACCATAAAAGAGGGAGCCATTATAGATTTAAAGAGAAGTCTGGCACTAGGGACATGTCCAGAGATCTACAAGGATGACCCCAATTAAAAATCTAAACAATAGTTGAGCGGCTACCTTAAATGCCTCTTAATGTCCTTAATGAGATTGACGACTACCTTATATGCATCCTAGAGCCTTCATCCAGCAGCTGATGGAAACAGAAGCAGACACCCACAGCTAAACACTGGGCTGAACTCCTGGAATCCAGTTGCAGAGAGATAGGAATGACGAGCAAAGGAGTCAGCACCAGGCTGGAGAAACCCACAGAAACAACTGACCTGAACAAGGGGACTCCAGATTAATAGCTGGGAAACCAGCATAGGACTGATCTAGACCCCCTGAACATGGGTGTCAGTTTAGAGGTCTGGTTAATCTGTGTGGCCCCTGGTAGTGGATCAGTATTTATCCCTAGTACACAAATGAACTTTAGGAACCCACTCCACATAGAGGGATACTCTCTCAGTCTAGACACACGGGGGAGGGTCTAGACCCTGCCTCAAATGATATGATGGACTTTGAAGATCCCCCATGGAAGGCCTCATTCTCTCTGGGGAGCAGAAAGGGGATGGGATAGGGGACTTGGGGGGGGCAGAGGAGGAGATGAGGGAAGGAAACTGGGATTGACATGTACAACAAACTTGCTTCTAACTTAAATTAAAAAGGAAAAAAACTACACACAAAGAGCTGCATGAACACACACGCACACACATAACCACATTCACGAGCATGTACACACACAACCACGTACACATGTATTAGAAGTTTAGTGTCCAATATGAGGAAGTTAAAAGATGATGGAGCTTTTAAGAGGTGGTGCTTAGTTGGAGGTTATAGGTTACTGAGAGTCTGCCCTTGAAGGGTAGTAAGGTAATCGTGGGAGGACAGCAAGATGGCTTGGCAGGTGTAAGTTCCTGATGCCAAGTCTTCTGACCGGGGTTTTATCCCCAGGACTCACATAATGGAAGGAAAAAAAAATAACCAACTCCCCAAAAGCTGCCCTCTGACCTCTACATGTGTCTTGGAAAGCACATGGGCACGTACCCACTACCACTGCCACACACAAAATAAATGTGTAGAAAACACTTTACTGAGATAGTCATGGAACTCCGCTTTCTGGCTCCCAATGTCCCGCCCATATGATTTTTCTCTGTCTGTTGTACACACTCCCCGCCGTGACATGATGAAGCTCTGAGGTCCTCACCGCCGCCACACACACACACACACACTGTCTGGACTCTGAGTCCTCTGAGTCACTGTCACATGTGACTCTTAAGAAGTTCGTGACCATCCGGTGGCTGTTGTGAATCAGAGACTGTGAGGAGCAGTACTAGAATACACCTCCGGTTTTGTGGTCTCCACGTAGCACTTCGAGAGCAAGGCCAGCATTGGGCAGGATTCGTGTGCGCATAGCTGTCTGGAGTCGGTCTCAGGGGCAACTCTCTTTTCTAAATGCCTTACCAAGAAAGGCTTTGCAGGAGGCATCTGCATATCGGAGGTACATTTGTGTTTATAGTATGGGGGAGAAAGTAAGAGGCTATGGCTCAGTAAGAGGGAACTAAGACAGGAGGAAAAATCAGACAGGAGCTGCTATCATTTGGGTCAGGAATGGTCCCCCCCAAAACCCCCTAGGTCAAAGGCTTAGTCGCCAGCCTGTGATGCTGCTGGTAGGTGGGGGAGCCTTTAGGAGGTGGAGCCTAATACGTGGAGTTGGGTAGTTGGAAGCATGTCCTTGATGGGGATACTGAGGCCCCAGCCCCCTCTCCTCCTCTCTTGCTTCCTGGCTGCCCGGCGATGATAGCTTCCCGTGTCATGCGCCCCTGCTGTGATGTACTGTGCCACCGCAGCCCCCAAAGCAACAGACCAACCAACCATGAACCGAAATCCCTGAAACAGTAAGTCCGAATCCATCTTTCCTCCTAAGAAGTTGTTTGCCAAGCACGTTCTGCCACAGTGATGGAAAGTTGACTGACACAGGTGCTGAGGTCAGAAATAAGGTCTCATTCGTTCTCTCTTGACTAAGCTCACTGTAAAATACGGCCGTCAGGGTTGCTGAGGTCCAGAGACAGGACGCTGTTATATCCGGCGGTTCTGTTAGATCACCCACCCAACACTCAGCCATCAGCACTGGGACATAGCAATTGGCGCTTGTAGAATAAGAAAAGGCCCTAAGCTCTCAGGAAACTCGGATGTTGCCCTTCTTAATGCTCAGCTGCCTTCTAGACGTTTCTGCAATGTGGAGTGCAGAGGCTAGCCAGTGCCCTTTAGATGCACCAGACTGCTTGGTGAGAAAGGTTTCACCGATAGAGCAGAGAACATGAGGAGCAAAGAGGCCCCTCCAGAGTGAGGCTCCAAACTGCACTTGATTTCCCATGCCTGCCGAGCTGCTCCCACCTAAGCCATGGTAGCAAGCAGAGGTGCTTGGTAGTCATGCAACCCCTAGAACCATCCTCTTGTCTTTTACTAACCGAAGTGTTTTCCACGGCAGAGCCTGCCTTCATTTCCCACCTTGGATCTCTAAGTGTGTCACCTATGTGCGTATGAGGCTATGGGATTCTGCAAGGCTGCTGCAGCCCGGGTGTCCCCCAAGAGCCTGCCCTTTTCTTCCTGCAGTTCTTCCGCTCCGAGCAGGAAGTGCTGGGAGGCGAGCAGAGTGGATGAGAAAAATTCAACCCGGTGCAACCCATGCCAAGGAGTCCCTTCAAGCTCATGTTGAGATACATGCTCAGTGTCTACTTGAAGAAGACGGGAAGAAATTACATTTAGCAACAAAGTTGCACCGCCTTTGCTCTTGAGAGTTTACTCCCCAAAGCAAGTCAGCGTAAACAGTGAAGAGATATCACTGGAAAACACACAGAAGAATGATAGAAGTCCTCAAGCAGGTGACTTTGTTTTCCTGGTTCTCTTTAGATACACCAGTGTCACAATGCTGTCAGAGGTCTATCTTCCCAGCCAGTTTCAGCTGCCCATTTTCATATGTCCTTAAACAAAATGGAATTTGCACAGAAATGACATTATATGTTTTCCTGCTCTCTCACCCCGCCCCCAACCAAGTTCTTTGTGAATCCTTCTGAAAGCCGATGGGCATGATCCTTTTTTTTTTTTAACAGCTTCTTAGTATCACGCAGTCATGCCAGGCTGCAATTTATTAACACTTACCTAAGATGTGTCTCATGTTTCTATCATTACAAATAGACCATTGGACACAAGACCACAGAGATGACTTCAGCAGTTAAGTATAATTTTTGCTCTTCCATAGGACTGGAGTTTGGTTCCCAGCACCCACAGAATTGGCTCACAGCCTGTAACTCCAACACCAAGGGATCGGATACTTTCTTCTGGAGGCCCCAGGGTCACCCCCAACACACACATACACAAATAAAAGTAAATCTTTTATGTACAGTTTTGTATGCAAGTCATTGAAGTTTGCAGAGATTGGTCCTTGTTCCTAGAAGAGGAGCACATTCTATTAATCCCCCAGCCTTCTCTCCAGTCCCTCAAATTGTCACAGTTTTAAAGTCTGATAAATCCTGAGCAGGTGAGGCCACAGGAAAATAAGTCATTTCCCACTGGGGAAACATCAATTAGCACTTAGTAAGGGCTGACTGGCAGAAGGCCATGATGCAAGTTAGAATATGCACATCTGTACACAAGTAATCTCAGCTCTAGAAACAATGGCACATCTCTGCGAACTTCAATGACTTATATACAAAATTGTACATGGCCTTCTGCCAACCAGTCCTTACCAAGGGCTAATTGATGATTCACCAGTGGTAAATGACTTATTTTCCTGTTGCCTCACCTGCTCAGGATTTATCAGGCCTCAAAACTGTAACAATTTAAGGAGCTGGAGAGAAGGCTCAGGGATTAAGAGAATGTGCTCCTCTTCCAGAGGACCTGAGTTCTGTTCCCAGAACCCACATAGGGTAATTCACAACCGCCTGAAACTCCAGCTCCATAGGCACTGATGCCCCCTTCTGGCCTCTTGAGACACTGCGTTCACAAGCACATACACATACACACACATACACATACATAAAAATAAATCTTAACAATGCTGCCAACTAAATGTGTGTGTGCAAAGAAAAAAATCTTGTTTTAATCTAATTTCTTCTGATTATAGGAGAATATGACTTTTAAAATATATAACTTAACCTTTTGAGTTTTCTGTTCCCTTTATTACCAGATTTTTTTTTTTTTTTTGGTTTGGTTGGGTTTTTGTTTTTTTGTCTATCAGGTTGTTTTAGTTTTCTTACTGATTTTCAGGTATGCTTTATATATTTTAGATAATAATTTTTGTCACAAATATAATGGATATTTCTCCAGTTGCCTTTGTTCAACTGGCTATTGTTTGTTTTATTCTTAAATTACATTTATTGTCTATGTGTTTGTGGGGAATTGGCAAGGGAATGAATGTAGGATCACCATAGTGTATGAGTGGAAGTCAGAGGACAACTTTCAACAGTTAGTTGGTCTCCTTTCACCATTTGTATCCAATGAACTAAACTCGTGTCACCAGGCTCGGAGGCAAGGACGTCCACCTGCTGAGATTTCTCGCCATCCCTATTGTTTGTCTCAGCATAGTTGAACATGCCGACCTATTCTCTAGAGTTCTGGGCCTCCTATATTACTGGAGATTGTTTCCTGTGTCCTTGGGCTGTTCTCTCTGAGAATCCTTATCACTGCTTTCTTCAGTCAGTACCATGATTTTATACTAGGGATTTCCAAACCAGTGACCAAATGTAGTCACCACTGACCTCTGATTCCTTCAATCCTTTCTCTTAAACTCAATTACATGGCTGTATTTCTTCTCCCTTCTGTTTGTTCTATGGGCTTTCTTTCTTTATTGGGACCTGCAGTCTTAGCTGATAAGCCTTTAAAACAAACGTGAAGCTTCCCTGGGGGGAATTATTCCCTCCCGCACCTTGGTTTTCTCTGCAGCTTTTAATCTTATATGATTTTAGAATTAACTTTCCAGATTTTTTTAATATTTGGTTTCACGTATCTGAGTGTTTCTCTCCACGCATGTCTGGTGTCCATGAAGGTCAAAAGAGCATGTCAGATACTGTGGAACTGGAGTTGTAGTCAATGTCCAATCCCCTACCCGATGTTAATAGTTGGCTGTCAGCCACTCAACATGTGTGTTGGGAACCCAACTTGAGTCTTTCTGCAAAGCAAAGCAAGCACTCATAACCACTAAGCCATTTCTTCAGCCCCACAAAAAAGGAACATGTTTTGAAAGATAGATGATATTTATCTAACATTTCTCTTACTTAATTGTGCATTTAGTATCAATCATTCATTATACCTAATTTTTAAAGTAGGGCTATGTGTATAGGAAAAGTCAAACACACAGCATACATCTGAGTTTAAGATATGTATCTGTGGTCTTGGGGCATAGCCCAGTAGATTAGGGAAAGGTACTATACTTCTGATTTTACATCACAATCTACATTTCTTTGTGGTTTTATTTAATCACAAAGTTTTCTTCCTTTCTTAACTTACTTGGATTTTTAAACCCAATTAATGAGAGATTAATTTTATCTAATTCCTACTTAATGTTTAAGAGCATTTCTGTTTTAATCTGTGAGATGTATTGAACAGTAATAGGTTTCTTCGGGGTTGATGACCCTTTCTTCTTTAAGATAAACTCAACATGATTAGACATTATTTGGAAAGCTTTATTATATGTTTGTACATGGAACTTCTGATGCTATATTCCTGTTGTTTTCTTTTTTCCTATTTTTCTTTTTGATACTGGAAGGGAAATGAAGAATGGATTTGAAAAGTCTCTGTACATTCCTGGAGCCTTGAATCTAAGATTTATCTATTAAAATACTTGCTGCAACTTAGCTGGAAGTGGTCTGGAACTGTTGACAAGAAAGATTTTCTAAAAGTTAGATTGATTTTTCTTAATCTTTAGATGTGTGTGTGTGTGTGTGTGTGTGTGTGAGAGAGAGAGAGAGAGAGAGAGAGGGAGAGACAGAGACAGAGACAGAGACAGAGACAGAGACAGAGACAGAGACAGAGACAGAGACAGACAGTTCATAAGAGGCCACCGATTCCCCCAGAGCTGGAGTCACAGTATTCGTGAGCCACCTGACATGGGTGCAGGGAACAGAATTTCGTTTCCCTGGAAGAGCTGCATGCTTCTTGCTGCTGAGCCATTTCTCCAGCCCCAAGAAGGATTGTTTTAAGTGAAAATTGTGAGCTACGTGCTTACTCACATCCTAGTCTTTTCAAATTTTCACTTAAATAAACCCTGGAGACTCATGTTCACTAGGGAATTTCTGTTCGGCCAACAATTTAAGATATAAGAATCTTCACTTCATTTTATCAGCTCATCTTCTGAAGTTTAATTTTTAAGTTTTGTGCTTCTAAATCTATTTACTTCTTCACATACTATTATAACTGACCATTTAAATTGGACTTTTCGTGTTTTCAAGAAACCAAGTGTAAAAGCTATCCTTTCATTTCGCTGATTTTGGTTTTTATTTTTAATTTTAATATTCCCCCTTTAGGGGGTTGTATGTCCCCTGTTAGCTTCTTTAATTTCATGGGTCGTTTTCTATATTCCAACCATCTTCATCTTCTAGGACATGCATTTAAGCTTCTTGTGACTGCCACTAGTTTCCCATTTTTTGTGCAACCTGATTCCTATCCTAAAGGTATTATTTTTATCTTTTATTTTCTTTATTTCAAAGGTGTATGTTTTAGAAATATAAACTTCTATTCATTTATTGTTTTATTCTTATGATTATTTTGCTTTTCATAATAGGATCTCATTGTGCACCCCTAGCTGTCCTAGAACTTGCTGTGTAGACCAGGCTGGCCTCAAATTCAGATACTGCCTGCCTCTGCCTCCCAGGTGCTCAGATTAAAGGCATGCACCATCATGCCTATCCTAGAAGTCTAAACTTTTAATATTACTGCCATTTATAATATGTATGATTTGAGAAGTTTGTAGAAAAATTCTGTAGCTAAAGAATGATTAATGTTTAAATTCCTCATGTATCTTTCGAAGCAGTTTCATTTACACACGTAAAATCAAGCTTATTATTATTATTCAAGCTTCTACCACTTTTCTCTCTTTTTTGGTGTATTTTTAGTTTATAAATTTCTAAGAAATCTCAGGGAAATAACTCCCAATACAATTTAGGATTTATTACATTCATTACACCCTCCTCTACAATACATTTTTGTATTTATTTTTAATTATATGTGTGCGTGTGTGTGTGTGTGTGTGTGTGTGTGTGTGTGTGTGTGTTTTTGTGAACATGATGGCAGTGTCCATGGAGGCCACAATAGGGCATCAGATGCCCCGGGGCTGAAGTCACACACAGTGTGAGCTTCCTGATAGGGGTGCTGGGAACCAAATCCAGGTCCTCTGCAAAAGCACCCCACCGGTGCTCATTACCTCAACAAGATTTTTTTTTTAATTTAAAACTTCTAAGTTGCATTTTCAAGTTTTCATTTGAAGAAGCACTATAGAACATCTCTGCAGATGTTCAGAATGCATCTCCACGACCGCTTGCTTTACGGATTTTGAAGCTGGGTGGTTGGGTGCGTAGCACTTGTCACAGAATAAATTAGATCAAGCCTTCTGCCCAACATACTGTGCTTACCTGGGACAGAGTAAACAGGTTTTTGGCAGAGTGCTGCCATGGAAACAGTTAGTGAGTGACGTAGGAAAGAGGTTACAAAGGTCCTTCGGTGACGTGCTCTAGGGTTGGGCTTTCATTCTCTGTGAAAGGGGGAGGTCAACTATTCTAACCTAAATTTGGTGATGGTAAGGTTCCAGAGTGATCACCCCAAATGCACTGTAAAGACGGTGGCGTGAGAAGGACAGACAGAGGCAGAGAGGTACATAGGTCCTGAGGAAGCTTTAATGGAAGGTCAACAGAAGAAGTAGCAAAGGACGTTTGAAGAAGCCATACTCTGACGCACACAGCATCTCCACAGGCTTTTCATGGTGGACTCAGTAGATCACGGGCCCGAGGAGTCCGCAGGAATGACACCGGAAGGGCCCCAAGCATTCTGTCTTTAAAGGCGTCCTTGTCGGTGGAGAGAACTATGCATCTTCCAAGCTGGATGGGTCCCAGTGCAGGCTCACAAGTAATTTGATGAGAAAAGACCAATCGTGGCAGAGATGGAATCACCTTTACCTGGCCGTGGCCAAGGACACCGACTGACACACTCGATGTAAGGAGGAAGGGTTACTGGAATTTTGGTTCATGGCTTTGGGGGGGGGGGTGCTCAACCCATAGTTGCGTTTAACCATGGGCATCATGGGAATATCATGCTGGCAGGACCAAGTCAGAGGCTGGCCCTCAAGTTTTGGTGGACACGAAACGGGGGAAAGGAACGCAGGAATGGCCAGAGTAAGACGTGATCCCAGTGAGACACCTCACGGTGACTTCCTCTAACAAGGCACCACACCCTAACTTGAATCACTGATTGATAATGCCATCACAGTACAAGTCCATCAAGGAACCAGTCCACTGTTCATGTAAGATGCCTCATTACCCAATCCTCCCTGGAAACACCTCTGCAAACACATCCAAAAGTACACAACCTTCACTAGTCCCTTGGACATAACCCAAACAGACTGATCAAACAAGATGTAACTGCCTGAGAAAGGCCAGGGAGTTGGCATCACCTCTTGTGGGATGGATGGGACAAATGGGCAACTAACTTGGTCTCTCAGCTTCTCTTTGCCCCACAGCATAAACAGCCCAGTGGTGGCAGATGCAGGCTGTCCATGCTGTCGGTGCCTGTCCTAGCTAAGCAAGGGACAGGAAGGTGAGCCTGGGCTACGCCCAGTCAACCAAGCACTAAGAGTCCACAGAGGAGCTGAATTCTCAGAGGCCCCCTGATCTCTGGACCCAGTTACTGATCTCTCCTTGTTCAGTTCTTTCTTCTTTGAAGAAAATGTCCCCTTTACCCAAGTGGACGTGATGGTGTGGTCTTAGCATCACAGTACATCTTTCTCCCAAAGATGCATGTTAGGATGAAGCTGCATCTCTACCTCACAAGTTAGCAAAGTGTGCAATCTCCTGGGAAGAAAACACATAGAAGAAGAAAAGGAATAGAATGGATTAAACTTAGGCAATCCATCTCCGACCTTGAGTATTCTATTTGTAGAACCCTAGGGTCCAGGGATGTCTGTTTCTGATTAATTTTGCTCTTTATCATCTCCCTTAAAGGGAAACCTGCCCATAGGATCAAAGACATCACCATACAATAGTCTGAGAAAAATACCTCCACTTGCATTTTTTGCAATCCTGAATGTAGAATTTGTGGAAGCGATACAACCTGGAATAATGTATAAACTGTTACGAAGATAAATAGAGAGACAAGCCAGCATCTACCTATAATTTTAGAGAGTAGCTTTCTTTCTCACAAACGTTATGAAAATTAGTAATTTCAAAAGCGTGTTGGAGAATTGCACTATTAGCAACCTGGTATGGTAAGAGTATAAATATATTGCATTTGAAGGAAAAAGGCATTTTCAGATTCTTTAAATTATCTTTTTTCCATTTTTAAATTCTTTCTTGCTGTCAACATCCTGAAATCCCATAAATATAAAAGCCACACAGATATTTGAATCCCTGTTTTGTTTTGAAAGACAGAGAGAGGCCTGGTAATAGTTGCCTTACTCCACAGAAATGCGTGCAGAGGCTGTAAGGATGGGCACGCTCCACCCATCAGGGTCTCCGCCTTGCCACTAAGCATGGCACTTGTGCCGGCTCTACCGGTGAATTGAGAAGAATGTGACACCATGCAGCCACAGAAGCAGGAAAAAAAAAAGACACCGTGTCACAAAGTCCGGGTATTTGAAAACAAGTCAGGTGATCTGTGCCTGGCACACATGCCTTTCCGTATTAACCTGCCTCCCCTCTCTCACGGCTGCTTCTCCCCGCAGCAGAAAGAACACACCTTTGCCCCTGACTGTGTGTGAGGCTGGGCACAGCTTGTTAGGAAACAGGCGGAAAGCAGCTAAAGAAGAGAAGTCTTCCTGGTTGGTTTTGTTCGTGCATGTGATGCCCCGGAAACTAGAAACCTGCTGAGGCCTTCGATTTCCAAGCCCCGGGAAATCCAGACAAACTTGAAGGCATGGGAATTAATATAAAAGGTGCCCCGGGAAGACGAGGGTGGAGATTAGCTGGAAAGTCCATGCCTAACATGCATGGAATCCTGGCTTCATCCCTAACACCACAAAACTAGGGCACAATGACTCGTTCTTGTAACCCTAGCGTTTAGACAGTAGAGGCAGGGACAGCAAAAGGTTACTGGCAGCTGCGTAATGATTTTAGGCCAGCCCGGCCTGGCCTACAATTTGTAAGGTCCTTTAAACACGCACATCAAAGCGTACGGAGCTACTGAAACATACGGGGGGAAATAAGAAAACTAAGTTTTCTTTGGGATGATGTTATCTTGGGTATCAAGAAGCAAATATCACCCATGACTGTCTTGGTTAGCATCTATTTCTGTGAAGAGACGCATGACAAGGCAGCTCTTCAAAAAGAAAGCTTGCTTATGATTTTAGAGGGGTTAGTCTACGATCATCATGGAAGGGCCGTAACCCGAGAGCCAAGTCCTGGCCTGCAGGCAGCAGATGCAGAGACAGACGCTGAGCCTGTAGTGGGCTGGGGAACCTCAAAGTGCATCCCCAGCGACACACCTCCTCCAACAAGGCCCACAGCTCCTAACCCTTCCCAAATGTTTCATCAAGCTGGTACCAAGCAGTTAAACATATGAGCCTAACCATCCCATCCAAACCGCCACAAAGACCTAACTGGGTCAAGAGCAAAACATAGCGACAGAGAAGATGGGCCCACAGTCATAATCACCCAGCATTGAGAAAAGTAGCAGATCCACAACATGACTCATAAAACAATACATGGGTGGATCAGAGCTCCAACCTGAGACTCTGAAATAACAACTTAAAAGACATTCTACACCATAAGCTGTTTTTTGGGGAGGGGTGTTTAATAATACCTCAAGCATTTTTTCGAGTAAAAAAAATTAAATTTATGAAGTGTGCATGAAGCAAGATCATGAAAATGAATCTCTAGAAAATAAATAAGTTGACAGCTCTACAAATGAAAATCTCGGCCGTTAAGTTGAATATAGGTTAAGAAACAGATAACTAATGATCAGACGTCAGTATCAGATACATACCAGGAGCTGTAAATAAACCTGAAGCTATATCTCCTTCCTCATTATTGATGACTCAGAAATGCCCACTAATTGCAGCCCTGCTCCATAAATAAACATGTGGTGTAGTGTAGACTCATTATCACACCCAAGACACTTAATGCTGATGCACCAGTATTACAGAATATACGGTTCATGTTTACATTTACCCTTTTATCCCGAAACTTGCCCCTGTGGGTTTTTTCCCCTATGTGATATTGACACAGTAAGAGCGTCTGAGGCAGGACTGTCCTATGAAACACAGTCACTTCTTGATTTTTCTAGTATTTCCTCATGATTGACTTCAGCTTAAGCACACTGATTAATAACTCCTACACAGTATACCCACCCCTTGGTTATCCATGATGATTTGGCTCCAGAATCTTCAGATGCTCCTATATTCATACAGCATGGTGTTCTAAGTAACCCTACACACACTGTTTCATACCCACGAAACCGTTAGCCGGTGACTTACACTACCTACTACAGTAGAAACGTTAGGTAGGGGGCTTAGAGATGGTTTGCTGTGACTGATAAAAACACATGACCAAAAGTGAGTTGTGAAAGAAAGTTTGTCTTGGCTTACGGCGCCAAAGGTAAAAGCCATCATTGTGCGGGAGACACGACAGGAGGCGGCTGGGGCGTAAAGCTGAGAGATCACATCTCAGTCACACGCTGGAAGCTGATAGAATGAACTAGAAATGGGGACAGGCTATAAACGCTCAAATCCAGCTCTCTCCCTCCAGAGGATTACTTCCCCCAACTATTCCAAATCATAAATGCCCCCCATAAACTCCCCTAAGGACACCCCAGTTGGGTGCCAAGCATTCAAATAAGCGAGTCTGTGGGGGGACCAATTTTCATTCAAATGATCACACTGCTCTCCTCGAGGACCTGGGTTCAGTTCTCGACATTCCTGTCAGGTGGCTCACAATTTTCTGTAACTTCTGCCCCAGGAGATGCCCAGGCTTCCATAGACACCTGCACACCATATGTGCACACACTCTTAAAACAGCATTGTTAGGTGAGCGATTTTTGTGTCACACTCTTTACAGAATAATGGCAAGAAAGGGGGAGAAGGTCCATGCCACTGCTCTAAAAGTGTTTTCTATTGAGGCTATTTGTACCTAGTATCCTGGATACAGAATGCTGGTTATATGTTATTGCCTTGAGGAGCCAGAATTGTCCTTGAGAGAGAAAGGGGTCACAAATATGGAATGGGGAAGGATAAGGAATGCCCTCCCTGGCCCAGGAGTGGATCTGGAGGGATCGTGTGCTCAGGACTTTGATAAAGACACAAAAGATACCTCGAAGGAAATGGTCCACCTGCTGCCCCTGTCCACTGAGTGACTCGGTGCTATGTCCCTCCAGCAGGAAGCAACACATCCTCAACCTAGATTCCATTGTCAAGAGCCATTCATCTGTAAAAGGAAATGGCACGTCTTGAATAAGTGGATGAGTCCATGCCTGGGCAGAAGAGACAAACTGACCTGTGACCAACTCATGGCAAGGTCAAGCGCTGAAGAGCAGACTCAGTAGATCCTACTGGGCAAACCAGAGACACTTTGGGTGTGAATGAGATGCCGGTGATAGTCTACAGGACACCGAATGAAGACTAATCTGTGGCCTACAGGACAGGTTACTGGTAACATATCAACACCAGCTAATCTCTGTGCAAAGTAAGGACCGAAATAAGAAAACTCACCATTTTCCAAACACAGAATGAATCACTGGGCTTCCTCGCAGATCATCCTAAACCCATACCTGGAAAACTCCTTAGACAGCAAGATATTTACACACTCATTATAAACAGCTCAGGGTCTGGAAACGGAAGAGGGGAGCAGCCACGGCTTTCACCGGGTGGATGGTCTTAGCCTGGCCAGCCAGGGGACAAATTGACATCACGCCACTCCTGATGCAGTGCCACGGGAAATGCCCATCATCACCTGAGTAATTAATTACTCCTCCACTCTGCTTGTACCCACCCAGAAGCTGCAGAGAAGCAGGCTGGCAGGAAACAGAAGGGACCTGATCACAAGGGAAGGCAAAGGTTGGGAGAAAGAGCTCCTATACTTCACACAGGTGAAAATGACACCCTCAGCCACCTTTCTCTGCCTCCCTCCCCCCAGAGCCCACTCCTTTGACGTTTTTTTTTTTTTTTAAATTGGGTCTCACTAGTTAGTGCAGGCCTGCCTGGAACTTGTGACCTTCCTGCCAGGGGTCCCCTGCTCATCACAGGTGAGTGAAGTAATAATGCTTATCTGGGAGCCTTTCTTTCGGGATAGCATTCGGGTGAAGATAGCACTGCCTTTCTGAGCATTTTCTGGTTAAGGCAGTAGGGATGTATTTAAATTTATGATAATGGACACTAGTAGCATAAATGGCTCATTCTGACCACAAAGCCAGCCCTGAGTGGCTTTGAGCCTTGTGGAAGCCATCACATAATTAGGGGTGCTCACTTTATGCTCACCTGGGATGTCAGTCAGCTCCTGCGGGAGGTCAGGGACCATGTTCCAAGTCCCCTGTGCCAAGAAACCATGCCTGTCATCTCTTCTTAGATTCCACAGGAAGCCCGAGTGGCTCTTGAGCATCAGGGACACAGGAGGCTGCCAGAACCTTCTCCGAGGTCAGGGTGTCTACATAAGAGGTCACCGGAGGTGCAGGGGGATGAGCCTTCTTTAGTCACAGTGCAGAGGGGGTCTAACGCCTCACTGTTTGTCTTTATTTTACCTTTCCCAGGATCTTTTTTTGTCAGGTTGTAAAATACATCCTCTCTCCCCAGGAGATTCTCCCGTTGTACCGCAGTCCATCTAAACAAATATGTATTTACAACGGGTTCTTTTTTAAAACATGCATTATGCAGCTAATAGACTGGAATGACTCTTTGGGGGAAGTGCCGTACAGTCTTGGCTGTTTTTTTGTTGTCTGCAACATTCACCTCTTTTATATGGCTATTTATTTTCCCCTGCTTTGGATGGTAGGGAGGGCTATGAGGAGGAGAAATCATCTGCCCAAATATGGACTGCAGGTATAAAACCTTGACAGTGGGCATCTCTTGCTAATGATCTTTGAGGCTGGTGTGAATCTGAGCTCTGCTCTAAAAGAAGTCCAAACGGGGAGGGAAGAATAAGTCCACATCCTATCCGTGTCTCGCTCTGTAAGCTAGAAACTTGGAGGCAAATTCCTGTCTTGGAATACCGTCAGCTGTTAAGTGAAGGGAAGCCCCACCCAACCTCAGCATCTCCAGGAACAAAATCTCTAGGGAAAGACAGCCCAGGGGGCAGTTAGTCCTACAGTTCAACGATGTCCACAGGACCTGAAGTGAAGTTGGTCAATTGAGTTCTCTGCTTCTGTTTATGGTCACAATTCCCAATGTCACCCGCCATTCTAGCAATGGTCACCAGAGGAAAAGAGCCTACACCTTTTGGTGTGACTTCAAAAGAACCTTCTAGTATAGTCCATCCTCATCCCATGGTCATCCTGCATCTAGGATAATCACCAGTCATGGAAACGGGAACAGTTTGGTCAGATGCCATCTATCTCTTATTATTTTTGCACGTTGTGTACACCAAGTGGTTACCTTCTATCATAGTTGTTTGCCTTTGTGGCTGTGATAAACTACCCCAACCAAGGTAACTTAAGAAAGGGGGGGTTTATTTGAGTGAGCTCAGAGTTCAAGGGTACAGTCCGCTATGGAAGGAAAGAAAAGATGGTGGAAATACGAAGAGAACTACGAATATTTGTGCTCTACCAGATTCCCTCTTTCTAAGAAATTTGGAACCAAGCTTAGGGAATGTTGCCACCCTCTCTTAGGGTGGCTCAATGGACTTAATTGAGATAATCTCTCACAGGCATGCCCGGAAGCTAACCTACTCTAAGTAACCCTCATGGGTGGGCATGCAGGCTTTTTGCCTAGGTAACTGACAGCTGTCACCATCAAATTCGAGTAGAAATTAAAACCAAGAAATTTTAAAACCAACCTAAAAGGAGCCAATCCAGCAGAAATTGCATGCAGTTATGAAACATATTTACACTTTCAAAGATGAAAACTATACTTTTGCCCACTCTTTAATGTCTTATCCAGTACACACAACTGGCTTGTTTCTGGTTTGTTTGTTTGCTTGCTTGCTTTCATTTTAAGACTAGGTCTCCTGTAACCCAGGCTGGCCTGGAACTCACTGTGGTAGCCACAGATGGCCCCGGAAATCCCTACCCCCAACCTCTACCTACTGAAAGCTAGACAACAAACTTAGAGGCCAGTGACCAATTCAAGAGAGGTGATTTTTTTCTCTTATCCTCTTTGGTCTCGCCTATTGCAATGTGTCCCTTGATTGAAATACACCAAGAAATCTGACCTCATGCCATAGGTAGGCTGTTGCAGGGGGAAGCTGTATTTCAATAACTCCTTTTAGATAACTGAAGATATATTCCCCTTTGATAATACGCTGAAACACAGCAAAGTCAGAACTGTTTAAATGTTGGGTAGGGTGTGGAATCTGAAGACACATCAAAGGAACGGAACGTTTGTCTTGTCTTAAAACACCATTCATTGATCTTCCTAAACCCTTCAGCCGCTCTTCCCCCGAGCACGCTCAGTGCTCGATCCTTTAAGGAGTATTGGTTCCCTGAACCATATGGATCTTCCAGGATTAAACACATCTTGTCATGTGATGCTAAGCACCGTCCTTCCTAACACCGGCACTGGTCTAATCAGAACAGTCTTGAGCTACTGGGGCACCTGTAAACTTAGTGGCGGAGATACAATTCTTCTTAGGAGTGTAATTTTACTTGAAAGCTTAAGTTTCATCACTGGCACAAGCGTTAGTTGTTTTGTCTTTTGTTTTGTTGAAATGTCTGCCATGTACACCTGTGTAAATAACCAACCCACACAAGGAAGAATTGGATGGGAAGGTAAAGGAGGAGACACGAAAGAGGGTATGAAGCTACTTGTTTTCCCAGTTCCAACACTGACATGGGTGTTTTGGCTTTGGCGGTGAATAAGTGCATGAAAATATTAGGTACTGGATGTGGAAATTCTAATGTGAAGCTTCACAGCCTCCATTTTGAACATAAATGCACGCCTTTAATCCCAGCACTCGGGGGGGGCAGAGGCAGGCGGATCTCTGTGAGTTCAAGGCCAGCCTGTTCTACAGAGGAAGTTCCAGGACAGCCTCCAAAACAATACAGAGAAACCCTGTCTCGAAAAACCAAAAAAAAAAAAAAAAAAAGTTCATTAAGTTGTATGGACTTTGGTTAATTTTGGTGTGTTGTTTTGTATAGTTGAAAGGTTTTTTATGTAACAACATTTATTTTTAAAACTAAAGGAAAAACAGTAGGGGTGGGAGAGATGCCTGAGTGGTTATGAGCACCGGCTGCTCTTCCTGGGGACCTGGGTTCAGTTGCCAGAACCCACCTACATGGTGACTCACAGCTGCCTGTAACCCCAGTGCCAGGGAGAAGTCATCCGAAACATTTTTCTATCTTCTGTGGTCACCGGACACGCCCATGGTCCACAAATACACACTCAGAAAAATACTCACAGACATAAAAATAAATAAAGTTTAAATAACGAAATAACCAAACAACAAGGTAAAAATGATGTCCCATTGAAATAGTCAATTGTTTTTAGTTTGCAATTTGAATTATTTCATTACCCATTAGCTTTTTCTTGAGTTGCCCATGCCCGCTGTATATTTTTGGGCATCAGAAACAACACGTGTGTGCTTTCTTTTATATATATGAAAAAACCCACAGGAAGCATGCATCAAAAATGGAATTTTTTTAGGTCATAAGTACTTCCAATTTATCAGTGTTGTCATAGAATTTTAACCGTGAAGACACAGTGATGAAAAATTAAAGCTACTATTTCTTGGTGTCACTGCCCTGATCAGAGTTGAGGCTCCAGCAATTTTAATCAGTTTTACAATTAGGATGCTAGCATTTTATCCTAGTGCTACTCTCTCTCTCTCTCTCTCTTTCTCTCTCTCTCTCTCTCTCTCTCTCTCTCTCTCTCTCACACACACACACACACACACACACATATCACACACTCAAACAACTCACATACACACTACCCATAAACACACACACCACGCACAGACATGGATACACATACACACATGCACACACTATCTCCCCCAGAAGTGTCAACATACATACTCACACACACACATATATATACATATATATACATATATATAAAACACACAATGCACACACATACACATACTCACACATAGCATGCACCTGCACACATAGAACACACATGCATGAATGCACATACACCACACATGCGTGCAAACGCATGTACACACACACACACATACAAACACAAACACATTTTGTTTTTTGTGGGTTTTTTTTGTTTGTTTTTTCGAGACAGGGTTTCTCTGTATTGTTTTGGAGGCTGTCCTGGAACTCGCTCTGTAGAACAGGCTGGCCTCGAACTCACAGAGATCCGCCTGCCTCTGCCTCCCGAGTTCTGGGATTAAAGGCGTGCGCCACCAACGCCTGGCCCCCACACACATTTTGACATTGAGAATTTCTTGTAAGGGTCTCCAGGAACCCCAAGATATAGATCACAGTCTGAGAACCATTAGCTTAGAACTCCTGGAATTTCACCCTAAAGATGGAAAGTTCGCCCTGTTAGGAATCATGTTGTGAAACTCCATACGCAAACTCACCAGAAGGAAGGAGTGGGGAGGAATCACTGTTGACTGGGCAACACAAAACAATTTTCATGTTACTACCACACAGCGCTCTGTACTGCAAATAAGTGACAATCTGAAGTGTTAGCCTTCAAAGAGCTTCTCAGGACGCATACAAGTCTCCCCTCTTCTCCCTTCTCTTCCTTGCCTCTTCTTCCTCTCTGCCCCTCCCTCCTTCCCTCTCTTACTCTGTACTTGTAGGACCTGAAACTTACAGACAACAGTGCTTACCACACCAGTCATGGATCTCACCAGTCAATCAGTCCAAGGGCCCTAGAGAGGATTCCGTGCATAGAAATGGAAATGCCAGGACACAACCCAAGCACGCATGGATCCGGAAACTTAAGAGGGAAGACCATGCACTCATTTGGCTGCCAAGAAATGCTTCCCTGGTACCGTTAAGGTGAGCCAGCCCTGATGTGAGCCAGATGTGACCCATGTGTCTCTCCTGAACTCTCAACAATTCATATTGAGGAAATACGTGGCTTTGTGTGTGAATAGTTGGTTACTGTATGAATGGGACGTCCAGCAACAACTCTGAAGAGAACATACCTGTTCAATACCAATGCCTGGCTGTGGCACCCAATCTCGGTGGTATAGGAGAGTTTGCTTGGGGAAAGACAGCTGCACAGAGTTCAGGGGAGGGAGCAAGGTGAGGATTTTCTGGAGTGTTAGGAGAGACCACGAGAAGATGAGAGGGGATGGGAGAGAGGACCTTGAAATGAAATCAGATACCTAGGCAAGACCACAGAGAACCTAACTGATCAGGTTAAGAATTGCTTTTTAATTTTGTACTTAGGGAAATGGGGAACCACTAATGAAATTAAACAAGGCACGATTGATAGTATGAGATTTGTGCATTTGTGGAGGCAGAAGACTTGTCAAGAAAGAGCAAGAGTAGCTACGAGAGGATTGTTGGAGGCACTGCCCCAAAAAAATGGAAACAGAGCTGCACGGCTCCTTGACTCTATGCTGGCCTGGTGAAGTCGCAGGTTGACTGTGCCACACCCTCCACCATGGGACTCAAAAGGCCAGGCAGGGAGGAGTTCAAACAAAGCCACACTCGCTGTCACGCAATTGGTTAGAAATGAAGCCCCTCAAGCCAGCAGCCAAAAGCCTCTGTGAGGGACAGGGCTCAGGACCATGGAAGCTGACCGTTATTGGCCACTGTTGTTGTCAGACTTTTCATCTCTGTGACAACTACCTGGCAGAAGCAGCTTAGGGAAGGGGGATTTGTTTCGGCTTTTGGTTTCAGAGGTGTTGGTTCACAACCTTGGTTCCGTTGTTTGTGGTCCTGTGATGAGGCAGGACTTGATAGCGGCAAGGCAAAGGCAGCTCAGATGACAAGAGAGGAGCAAAGAAAGAAGGTCCAAGTAAACAGGCATAACATTTGAGGCCTTCTCCCGGTCACCTTCTTCCTCTTAATAGGCCTCCCATAATTTCCATCCCCCACAGTCAGCCCTCCAGAAGAGAGCCACTTGCTAGGGTAAAGTATTCAAAATGCGACCCTGCCCGGGACACTTCATATTCGAGCCATAAAAGTCAGAGTCAAAGACACAAAAACCTCAATGAACGGATGGATGGTCCTCTACCAAATCAGGACCAGAGAACCAACTGCCAGCTTGCCTCCTGAGGTCACAATTGACTTCCCCCGAGAAGAGGGAGAACAAGTTTGTGCCATCTGGGAGTCCTTTCAAGGCTAGGCTGGCTTCTGTTAGAATTCTGTGCCACTGCCAACAGAGCTAACCCAATGACCGGACCAGGCAGCGCTCTGGTAGGATCTAGTTCATCGGTCTGCTCGGGGGATGTTGTGAGGAGGGTGAGTTTCCCAGGGGCAGGATAAGGAAACATGGTGAAAGTTCAGTGACCCTGGGAAATGGTTCTGTGGAAAGTCAGGAGGAGATGATGTCTGTGACAAATGCCGCAAACAAATCATCGTGGACACTGTGGCACGGCAGTCTACAGACACTTCAGGCTGCTGGGGACCAGCACAAGGGTTCAGCCGTGTCTAGATGGCAAAACCCCTGCAATTAACCTTCACTGAGGCTGGGCGCAGTTCATGTGTAATGCACTGAGATTGAATTCTAGCAACGAAAAAAAAAATAAGTAGTTACGATTCTACCAGTAGGTGAAATTAACCACATTAAGGAGAAAGCAAAGACCAACGTGTTAATCTGAGATTTGGACCCCCTGATGAACAGGTTCATGGAAATCTCCCTTGTATCCAGGGCCACAATAAAACGAAGAAAGGAAAAAGTTTCGATACCCCTTGAAGGGATCCCAGAGAGACCAGGTCTATTCACTACAAACAAGCCAAGCAATTTGCTTACACTCAGCCATCTCCAGTGAGTCTTAGCTCCCAAAGAAAACTCCTAATGGAATCAACACGAGGCCTATAAATCATAACACATCTTATGGTATTAGTAAAACTTTTTAAAATTCATAACTGATCAAGTCATAAACTCTCTTGATAAATAAGACTCCACATAACAAGTTCTGAAATACTATGAGACCTGGTTAAAAAGCATAAACCTGTTGAGTAAATCTGCTATGCAAAAAAAAAAATCTCAATGCGATATATATAATGGAAGCCTTCTTAAACAAAAACCGGGGAAAACAATAAACCTGCTAAAAGGTTCAATTTACTGCGCTCTGGGGCCATATTTCTCACCTGTTTTTGAAGCCGCCAGACAACTCAACCTGTTTAACCTTTGTAGTCCTTTCCCCCAGCAACTTCTCCTGCTCTGCTCCCATCCTTCCCATGCCTGTGAACGTCAGGAATTCCCCAAAGAGCGCAGAATGACATTAAATCATGACCAGCCACCGTGTTGATGGGGCAGAGTTTATCCTCTTTCCCATTTAGATCACTCTTTCCCAGTGACCCCACCATGTTCCCGCGTTCCTGAAAAAATCCCCTGCACATCTTAAGAAGCTTGCTTCCTCCAGCTAGGAGTGGATACCGGTTTCCCTCAACCTCTGCTTCCTTTCTGGAAAAAGACAACACGGCAGAGGGCAAAGGGACCCTGGGCACAGCTGTCAAGGGAGTGTGTGGGAAGAAGGGCCCCTACCGGAAAGAGAGAAGCAAAGCCAGGGGCTTCTCCTTCATTCTTCCTGAAGCAGCAAGGGGCTGGAAAAAAAGGAGGAAGGGTTCTTCCTCCCAAGAGTGGTCACGTGGCACTTCCCAGAGATGTAAATAAACATCAACTCCCCGCAGGGAGACAATCAACTACAGGCCAAGGTCCAGCTTGGCGGACCAATGACTTTTATTGGGTTATTACAGAAGTTTGGATGTGCTGGCTAGGTTTCATGCCCACTTGATACAGCTGGGGTAGTCTTAGACAAGGAAATCTCAACTGAGAAGATACCCTCTGGATATTGGCCTATGGGCAAGCCTGTGTTGCATTTTTTGATTAGTAGTTGGTATGGGAGGGGTCACTGTGGGTGGGCAGGTGGTTCTGGGTTCTATAATAAAGCCAGCTGAGCAAGCCATAGGGAACAAGCCGAAGCCCATAAGCGGCCCCCTTTTGAGGCCTCTACATCAGCTCCTGCCTCGAATTCTCCTGCTGTGTCTTCCCTCATCGATGGAATAGAATGTGGAAGTGTAAACACAGTAAATCTGTTGCTACCCAAGTTGCTTTTGGCCATGGTATTGGATCGTTCAAATAGAAACCCTAACTAATACAGTGGGTGAGTGGAGCAGAAATGACTTGAAAACAAGATGTATTACCAAATCCCAACCCAACATGGGCAAACAGTTCTTGAACCCTGAAAACCTAGAATCATTTGAGCTAAAGACAGCTCAACAGGTCTGAGAGAATCCCTTCTTGGCAACTCAGCCTTTTCCAGGTGATTTGGAGGTCTCAAACTATGTTTCAGCAGTCCCGACTGCTCATAAAAGGGGAGAGAGAGAGGATCCTCCTGCATCTGGTCAGTTTCAGGAACTTCCTGAAGCTTTTGAGTTGTTTACTTTGTGCCTTTTCTTTATCTGCCCTTTGGAACATCCTGGGCCTTAACTTAATACTGTCCCTGTAGAGTGGAAGTTTTACCTCTTTTTAGAGCATCCTGAGTCTCAACCAGATTCTCTGCAGGAGGGAATGTATCAACTGGGAGGAAATTGCCACACAACAGAGGGTAGTTGGGTGAGTGATACCCAAAGACTAACCATGGTCCTCAGCTGAGCTCTCTCCTCCAAAATACATAGGCAAATATCAAGGGAAGGAAGATACATAAATCTCCGAGAGAGGTACCATTTGGGAATGCCTTTAAAATTGCTTTGTGTACACACCTTCTCTGCCAACTCCTACATATCAGCTGGAAGAGTATTAACAAACACTTAAAAACCTACACAGGCAGCCATGTAACAGCTGAACTTCACAAGCAGACCCCTCGGGAAGCTGCGTGCTGATTCCAGCAATTTAGCCATTGCAGAAGTGATTTCTTGAATTTGTCTTTGGAGAGTTCCATCAAGCTAATTTTGCCAAACTTTCCTGAACTAATACCCACCATCACCACCACCACCACCACCTCTTCACAATTGGCTTTTGGAAATTGCATTCATTTGTTGGATAACCAATGTGTTCACCTGTTATATATTGAGGACCTCAGACTTTCCAAGCCTTGTGGCCGGCTCAGGGGATAGAGAATTTGCTGAGCTAGAGACCCCCTGTCTTTTATGAGCATAGCAAAGATGGGAACAGCACACATGCTGGATTGATTCACTTTTTAACCCACCAACACGAATCAATTGCGCAACTTAAAGTAATTTTGCTGTGATAGTTTCATACATGTAAATATCATGCTTGGATTATGTCCATGCTCTCTTATACCCTCCCCTCTCTCCGTGTCCTCCCCTGCCACCTTCCTGTTCCCTAATAATCACTCTTCTACTTTCAAACCATCTTTTCTTTTGCTTTCCACATATAAAAGCAAATATTTGATATTTGTCCTTTTGAGTTTGGGAGTCTGGCTTTATTTTGTTCTGTTTTACTTGCTCCTTGTTTCACTTATTTTCTGCAAATGGCATAATTTCATTCTTCTTTATGATGGAATAATACTGATGTAATGGTGTGTGTGTGTGTGTGTGTGTGTGTGTGTGTGTAGTTGGTTTTCCTTTGCTGTAATAAAATCCCTTGGTATAAATAGCTAAAGAAAGGAAGAGTGTAACTTTATCCACAGGTCAAGGGTGCAGTCTATCACACCGGGGAAGTCAAGGCAGCAGGGATGTGAGTTAACTGGTCCCATTGTACCCACAGTCAGGAAGAAGAGAGATGTGTTTGCCAGATGGTTTCCCCTTTTTATGTAGTCCAGAACCCAAATGGGGAGGCTGTCCATTAGGGTGGCTCTTCCCCTCTCAACTTAATCAAGATGATCCCTTGTGGACAAGCCCTGGTTTCATTACTAAATATCCCTTATAGATGTGTCCAAAGGCTTGTTGTCTTCAAGGTGATTCTGGATCATACCAAGCTGGTGACAATATCCATTCACCTGTCGACGAACATCTAGACTGAGTTCCAAGCTTGGTTAAAAGTGCTGAGGCACAACTTCTGATTGCCAGCAAAAATCCTTCAGGAATTATGGCGTTGAGTTAAAAAAAAATGTCTTCCGTAGGCTCACGTATTTTAACTGGATCCCCAGTTGGCGGTGCTGTTTGGTGAGGTTATGGAGTGGGTTCCCTAGGAGGTGGAGCCCAGCTGGAGGAAGTCCATCCCTGGGTGTGAGCTCTGAGAGTTGACAGCCTCTCTCTGTGTGCTTTCCGCCAGTGGTTGAGGTTGTGATCTCCCTGCTCTAGTCATCTGCCGCCCTGTTCCCCCACTGTCATAGGCTCTCCCTCTGGAGTACAAGCCTCGGCGAACTCTACCGTAATCATTATCCGTAGTGATTTTCATCACAGCAACAGAAATCAGCCAGCATGGCACACACCCCGGAGTGGTATGGATTACACTTCTACAGCAGCTGCGCTAACTTACTTTCCCACTAACAATGTAAAAAATGTTTACTTTTCTCCAATCCTTGAAAATTTTGGGATTTCTTTACTCTCTTGGATATGCCAAGGATACTACGTCTGGAGGTTTTCCAACTTTCCCCGAAGCAGATGATGATATAAAAAGCAAATCATTTGGGGATAATCTTCCCTTCTTCGGGAACCATGCCTAATTTACAAATGCTTTATTGATTTATAACTAGCACACTTTGATAGTTCACCTTATTAGGTGTGTAGTTAAGTGGACATTGGTCCCTCTGATTTATGTGGCCTTCATTATTTCAGGTCAGAGCAACTTTGTCTGCCCACCAATGGCATATCTACCTGCTGGCTGCCTCACTCCTCTCTCCCTTAATGCATCTTCCCAAACCACAATCCACTTCCTGTCCTTATGGCTTTCAATTCTGGGCATTTCGTATAAAGTAAATTAGCCAAACCTAGTCTTTTTTGATTACCTCCTTTTAATTCGTATAATATTGATCGGATTTACATCTTTGGATTTTTGTATCCTTATTTTATTTCTTGGTGGGGTTTTTTGGAGGTTTTTTTTAAAAAAATACTTCTGTTATATAGATGTACTGTATTTGGTTTATCTTTTTATTAACTTATATTTTGTTATTTCTGCGTCTGAACTATAATGAGAATCTTTTGTGCACAAGTTTTATATGACCTCTGGTGTGTGTGTGTGTGCTCACATGTTTGCACAAACACACACACACACACACAGTGCACTTGTGTGTAGGTGCCCATGAAGGCCAGCAGAAGGCGTCAGATACTCAGGAATTGATGTTTCAGGTGTGGGTGAGCTGCCTAATGTGGGTGCTAAGAATAGAACCTGAAGGTCTGGAGCAGCTCCGAGTCACTCCTCCAGCCTGTGTTTTGAGTTCATGGTGTCTTCTGACCATTCCAGTTTGAATAAATTCTGACACGCTTGTAGTTTTCCTCTGTTGCCCGTTAACTATCAAGTGAATAATTATTCCAGAGTATTTCCTGAACCATCGCAACTCTAACATACATGACTACATTCCTTTTGAAATGACATCTTGTGAATGGCGTGAGGGAGGGGGCCAAGGTTTCTATCTGCCTGTAAAGAAGCCGTCAGCACCATTTGCAGAAATGACCTCTCTCTCTCTCTCTCTCTCTCTCTCTCTCTCTCTCTCTCTCTCTCTCTCTCTCTCTCTCCCTTTCTCCAATCCTGTTGCCACTATTGTTGACAATGTGCGCCTGGATTGTGAGTAATAAATATGAGCTTATTTCACAAATTTTAGCCCCACCCCATTTACCTGTGTGTGTACCTCCACCCTCTGCCTCCCCGGCGCAGCACTGATTTCTAGAGCATTTGGTAAATTTCAGCAACGTGAAACATGGAGACTCCAACCTGATTCCTCTCTTTTCAAGAATCACCTTTTGGGCTGGTTGCTTCCTTTTACATATGGATTATAAGACCCACTCCCTGATGTCAGCAAAAGGCAGTTTGGTTTTGAATGGGTGTTGCAATAAGCTATGGATCTGTCAGTGTAGGGATGACCTAATATGGTGGCACATTTACCTGTAACCTTGGGTCACCTCTTATATATTTAAATTTTCTTTGGTTGCTTTCCAATCGTGTTTCATACTTTTCATTAAGCCTCCCCCCAGCTGTTTAATAAATTATCCCAAGGACTCAAGATAGCTTTTCTTTCTCTTGTACATGAAAGCTGATGATTTTACTTTTCCTAGTTCAGTGTGAGTGTGTAGAAACACAACTGATTTTGTGCATGAACCTTAAATCCCAAAGCCCGTACTAAGCTTATATAATCTAGCAAGATTTTATTTTTTTTAATTTTTTTATTTTTTTGGTTTTACGAGACAAGGTTACTCTGTATTGTTTTGGAGGCTGTCGGTCCAGCCTGGCCTCGAACTCACAGAGATCCGCCTGCCTCTGTCTCCTGAGTGCTGGGATTAAAGGCATGCGCCACCACCGCCCGGCTGCAAGACTTTAACATATGAAAAATTTTCTAAAACAAAGGGCTTCCTTCCTCCCCCCCCACTCTTTCCCACTGGATGCCTTCTATTTATTTTTCTCTTATTTCAGTTTTACTGTATTTGTATGTGCATGTGTCTGCCTACGTGTGATATATACAGAGCACTACATGCCTGCATGTGCCCTCAGAGGTCAGAAGACAGCATCGGATCTCCTGGAACTAGAGTTACAGGTGGTTGTCTGCCGTCATGTGGGTGCTGGGTCCTCTGAAAGAGAAAACAAGAAGAGTTCTTAACTGTCATGCCGTCTTCCAGCCCGTTTGTCTTATTTGATTTCTATTTTCTATAGTGTTCCTTACACTATTGATGGGGGAATAAGGATTTTGAACATATGCCTATTAAGGAATGCTGGATGTTTTCCTTTTTCTTTCTTAAAATTTTATTTATTTGTTTGTTTATTGAGACAAAGTCTCACTATGAAGTTCCAGCTGGCCTTGGGATTGCTTTGTAGACAAGGCTGTGCTTGAACTCACAGACATCTGCAGGTCTCCGCCTCTGGAGTGGTGGGATTAAAGGCATGCATGAAACACCATACCCAATATACACCACCACGAACACATCCTAGACTGTGATCTAAGGACACAGGCTTCCAACAGCCTCCTGTGGGTATCTCTTTCACAAATAACTTCTTTCATTTTTGACTTTGATTTTTTTGTTGTTGTTGTTTGTTTGAGTCTTATAGTCTTGGCTAGTCTTGAACTCATGATGAATCCAAGAAGAACCTTGGGCTCCTGATCCACCTGCCTTCATCTTCCAAGTGCACATACTTTTAAGTTTATAGTCAGCTCTTTTGTTCCCCACTAGTAATGCTGCCCCAGATCCCTGCATTACTCAGTAATCTCCAAGTGTTGAGTTCAACAATGACCAGAGACAAGCCTCTTCCCACAGAGGGAGCCTCCATTCAAAACCGTAAGTCTTAAGAGCAGGGCTTTTATCAAAAAAAAATCTGCCCAACAAGCAAACTCTTGACACTTCTTGGGAATGAGAGCTTTAGTGGAATCTTGACTCTGTACTTCTCCCTCAGAAGCTCTGTGTGTTTTCACACCTGCTCTGTTGTGGGAGTAAGACAAGTTCAAGTCTCTCTGCTTCCCTTTCTCCTCCCCAGTTCTCACTGCTGGGGGCCCCTTGGTACCTAGAGCCCTGCTCAGGTTAGCACGAACCCTCTTGCTGGTTTAGTCTGCTGGCTTTTCTGCAGGTGGATTTTGAGCAGCCCTGACCGCCACTCCTCTGACCACGCCTTCCTTCCTCTTTTTTTGACAGACCAGCCAACACCCTCATCCAATCCATTCATTCTCTGTTTGCAGGTAAAGCGGGGTCCTGCACAGCCTCCAGGATGAAAGAGCTGGAAACCTTCTTGCAACAACTTCCAGTGAGACCAGCTCAAAACCTTTGATTCCAGGTGAAAACCAAAGTAAGGACATGAACTTAGTTGGCATTTGACTAAAACACAGCTTTGATGAAATTACATACATAGGCAAGAAATGCTTTTTTCCCCCCTTTTTGGTACAATGTAATCAAGTGACACAAATCCCTGCAAGACTCCATGACTGAAGCCCATAAGAAGCAAGCGTTCAAATGCAATGTTGAAATTATCAGGAACAATTAACCACTGTCACGCTGATAAGTCCCCAGAACAATTAGGAGTGACTCAGACCCCATGAAAGACACTTGGGCCTCCACCCCCTCCCCCGTTGCCCCTCTCACCAAAAGCACTACTTCAGTTTATTTTTATTTTCTTTCCCAACAGTCACCGGCCTCGGCTCAGATGGCACGGATCCGTTCCTTCACAGCCATTTTTTTCTGAACATAAGCAGGCTGCATTTAAAACTCCCCAGCTCATCCGTCTTCATTTGAGGACTGGGTTAAAAAACAAAATTAATGATTGCTATCAGCGAGACGACGAGCAGCATCTTTGGTGAAAAGTAGATCTGCCACGATTGTCCAAGGCTGACATCTTTCACCAGCTGGAAATGGCTGGATGTACTTGTAAACATTATTAAAAATAATAACTTAATGTTTCCTTCCTGTGACTCGCTAGCATTAGCAAGGTAGTTCCAATTAGTATTTCCTCTGAGTGAGGGAGGCTTTTTTTTTTACTTCGTTTCATTTAAAGGGGGGTTTGTTCTCTAATTTTTCTCCGCTGCCGTTGTCAATAATAGAACAGAGCCGAACGGCCGGCTACCTTCCTCCCATCACTTACGCCTTGCAAAGCCGGAGCAAAGGAATATGCATCTTTGATTTTATTTGTTTTAGCTGCGCTTGTTCTGAGGGAGAGGAGACACATTTACATCCCTGTGGTCGCTATGGGATTGTGTGGAGTCTTAAAATACAAGTAAATCACATGGAGGGACTAAATCATTTTGTAGGGTTTTGAGAGTGAAGGCAAATCATTCAATGATAGATTAATAAGAATGGCTGAGAATGGTGTGCTTTTTTTTCCATGGGAGGAGACCCAGCTCTGAGTTCCTCCAAAGGGCAGATAGGAAGAAAAGAGGGCGGGGAGGAAGGGGGAGGATGGAAGGGTAGGTGCCGCCACCACCCAGGTGCTCTGCATGTTGGCCTTACCTCCAGTTCTAATGAGAACCCCTTTAACAGACTCATCACACTTTATTACACTCAAAGAAAAAAAAACACGCTTCTAAATGCTAAGCCACCGAGGCACGCATTAGTCCAAATGCGAATCTGCAAGATGTGCTTGGCAGCCTCAAGGTATGAGCTGCTTCCGATTCCAACACAAACTCGGTGAATATTCCAATTGATTATGTGGGGCAAACCAGGTGCCATTTACTCAAGTGAATATGTAACTTGCATACGCAACATGATCTCACCCCCTTGTTTATCTTCTTCTCCAGAAAGCCTCCCAAAGACGTAGGCACTGGCACACAGGCTGCTCACCAACATGCAGTCCATGCCTTGGCTGTGCTGTCTGGGGTGAGCTGACCTCCACGGGACTCTTTAGTATCAGGGGAGAGCAAATCATTATGTAGAAGATTGAAGGCGTTGTTTACATCAATTAAGTCCAAGGCTGGGGTGGAAAGGACCGTGTAAAAATCTGATTGCTTTCTTTTAAAGTGTTTGGGTTTTTTTCCCCTGGGGACTGTGTTCTTGGGCTCTGATGCAGGTTAAAGTTTAGGCAGAGGAGAGGACACTGAGCCTGTCAGTGTCCGTATGTCCCATGAGGTGCTGCTGTCTTTCTGTGTTCTGAAACATGACAGGGTTGCAGTTGCCAGGAACTGATGAGGACCAGAGGAAGCAAGGAGGGGAGGAACACTGAATGCCACCAAGTAAGAAAGGAGCTTCCAATGTGTGTGTGTGTGTGTGTGTGTGTGTGTGTGTGTGTGTGTTGGGAGTGGGGGAGTCCAGTACATGGACTCTCTGGAACTGAGAAAGCACAGAAGTCTCCAGTAGAGACCTGTTTGCAGAAAGGGATATGACCACCTCCTTAGAAGGGTCTCTCCACTGTGTAGCCTCCCTGTTGTACTGCAAACATCCAAGCTTCTGGGCACACTCTCTACTCAGCTCAACAACAGCTACCTTGTGTAGTGGCCAGAGCTCACATCTGTCAGTGTCACGTGAACCTGCCAGCCCAGGATGAGGGAGTCAAAGAGAGGCTCTGCTTATTCAATTATGACACGATTCAGACATCCCCATAGGGTTGGACACGGAACTGCAGAGTTCATATTTTGAACCATCCGTTGACATGAAACCCATGGGGCACAGGTAGGATGTTCAACCAGATGAATGCTAGAGAAAGCCATGAGGGACAGAAAGGAACCGGAGAGGGGTGACAGGCCTCTTCCAGAAGAGGGAATTCAAGAGAAATGACAACAGAAGAAGAGTGGGCAAGAGCAGAGGAGACAGAGGCAGCCAGGCTTGTCTGGGTTTTGACCATGCAGTAAATTCTGGGGAGAGGTATTTAGAAAATCTGCCTAGTTGTCCCTTTTGTCTCAGAGCAAGGGAGTCTCACAGTGAAGTCTGCAACACAGTCTGACTTTGAGTGTCAATGTTGACTCTCAGGGCCCATCACTGTTTTCCCAAAATGCACACTAACCTCAGTCCTAAACATTTGGAAAGCGATAGGAATTCAGAGACATGAAAGAAAGCAACTCTGCCTCTCTGGGGGTTTTCAAGACATGGGAGAGGGGGGACTTGTTGGGAAGCAACTCTCACCCCTGTAACCAAAATGCCTGGCGTAAATGACTGAATGATGGGCGGGTCTATTTTGGTTCACAGCTTCAGAGGCTTCTGTCCATCCAGCTGTGGAGGGAGGGGTAGGGCATCTCATATCGTGGCATCCAGGACGCAGAGAAAGGGAATGCCTGAGTTTTTGGTTTCCTCCTTAAGATCCCCAGTTTAAGGATGGCACTGACCACATTCACTGGGGGTCTTTCTCCTGTAATTCTCTCTGGAAGCACATTGAAAGAGGATACAGAATGCTTTATGTTGCTGTGAGAAAAACACAGAATTAACATAACTGACAGAAGAAAGGTAATTGTGGCTCATGATGTCAGAAAGTCGTGATCGGTCATGGCAGAAAAGGTCTCCTAAAGATTACACAGACTTCCAAAACACTGCTCCAACTCAGGAGCAGGTGCTCAAAAGACCGGCCTGTAGGAACGGTGCAGATTCTAGGTGTGACATAGACATGCCCAGAGGCATGCTATACTGTCCTACATACTAGTGATGTCAACAATCCAGATTTGCCGTCACACCATCTTTTTGAGCAGCCCAGAGCATGCCAGACCCGCCTACAACATACCATCGATGATCCAGTCAATGTCACTTCCAGGCAACCCTTAATTAAAGGCGATGTCCATAGTTTCATAGACTACATTGGGATTTTTTTTCCTTCCCCATTTCCCCAGAATTAACACAAGCGATTTTTTTTTCAAAAGGAAAAAAAATGCTGTCTTCCAAATCAGATTTGGTCCCCAATCAGATTTAGAATCTCTGACTGCAGAGTTCGTGTGGGAGCCATGCCGGGCTCAACACGTGCTGTGGGACAGACCCACAGACAAAGCACACTGGCCTATTCTCTGCACAAAAGGAAGGAATTGACAAAGTCTAAGAGCTCAAAGTTCTAAGAGACAGAGGGAAGAGGCTGCGCCAGAGAATGGCCCGCTGCGCCTGCTGATTTGTTAGGTCTCTCAGTGTTTGTTGTGTGACAAGTTGGACTTTGGTACAAGGTCAGCTCTTGAATCTTGATTATGGTTTTTTTCCCCTTGAGCCAAGAGACATTGATCTGTACATCTGGTTTACCTTGTTTTCTTAGCCATTTGTGACACAGTACAACAGTTCCCATCGAAAAAGGTGTCATGTAAATAAATTACAACTTAGGACGTATACATTAAATAATTTTATAAATGAACTTTAAAAATGAAGGAATAAAAAAAAAATGCCAGGCCTGGCTTGTAGAGCCACAGTGATTATTCTGATCATGTTGTCATGTGTAATGAAGCACAGGCCCGTCATTAATCAAAAGAACCAATCAGATAACTAATTTAGGCAATATTCTTTACAACAGGACATGTCGGTCAGTAAAAATGCATTAAAATAGCAAAAGATCAATAGCCGCCACCAGAGGCTGTGTTTACCAACCAGCCTTAAAGTTTAAGGCATTAAATTCTCAGTCATATTGGGTATCTGTTTGGTAAAGATAAAGGAAAACTTTAGAGAAATGAAAGTTTTTTTTATAGTTAATAGTAGGGTCATAATATGTACTGTAATAAATGGACAGAATGTTGCATTATTTTGTGACAAATGGCGAAAATGTCCCCCAGCTCCCTTCAGAAGAACTGCCAAGGCTCACAATGTGGTTTTTTTTTTAAAAGAAAGATCATAGAATGAAGGGGATGTACAAATTTGTCCAAAGATGACGACAGGAGCCAGGCAGGGGCCTGGTTATTTAACGACGATTTATGTTTAAGCAGCTGTAGTCTGGGAGCCACAGTCAGAGCCGGCACCGGACAAACGGTGAAGTTTCCACCTTACCTGCTACTGAAGCAACCGTTCTCTCTCCAGAAGGTGGTCCAGCCTCCGTGCAGCATGCCCCTAGGCCAGAGTGCCAGCTAGGTCAGTTTTTTTATGATGAGAAGTTCTGAGGCATCCTTCCTTTCGCTAGAAGGGAATCCATCCCAAAGGAAACGGAAACGCCCGCTGTTGAGGTTGCTCGGCTCCGTGTCTGCCGGAGAAACACTTCTCCAGCTGGGCATCCTGGCACGGGCCTATTACAGTCCCGTCTACCCTGGAGGCTGAGGCAGGTGGATCACAAGTGTTCAAGGCTGTTTGAACTGCATAGGGGTTCAAAGCCAGCCTGGGACACTTAGTGAGACCCTGTCTCAGAGTGAAAGGTGGACTAGGGGCAGGGGGTGCATGGTGGATCACTTCCTCGGCATGCATAATTGAACCATGAGGGGGGGAAGCAGAAGGGAGGGAGGAAGGGAGGAAAGAGGGGGTGCCTACTGGGCCCCCCAGGTTCTCCTTGTCTTTAGTTTATGAGCCAAAGTATAGCAGAGCTGAGAGTAGGCTATGGCAGAGCTGTTGCCCTCCAATGAGAGTCTTTGGCAACTGCTAACACGTACTGATGTGTCCCAAGCTCTCCTAACGGCACATAACCCCATGATAAAGGCATGAGTCACTGCTTAACACATGCCAGCATTCATACAGCACCTACTAACTACCTGCAGATCTCACTACCCGTATTTGAAAACCAGAAAGAGAGACAAAGAGGCCTTGGCTTGACCAATGAGAGACACACAGAATACGGTGTCTCTCAACGGGAGGAAGGAATGAGAGGTAAGGATGTGTGTGGGGGGGTAAAGCAAGTGGAGAAAGGGCGGGAGGAGGGGACTCCTCCCACACGCCATTCCCTCCTGCTGCTGCTTCAACGTTTGTGCCCACTTTTGTGTAGACAACACAGCCAGAAACCAGGATGTCCACGCTTGCGTTATGTTCCTCCCCGTCTCGCTTCTGAGTTTTGTGCTCTGTGCGGTGAAATGGATGACACCGGATTGCGTGTGTGTGTGTGTGTGTGTGTGTGTGTGTGTGTGTGTGTGGTGTGTGTGTGGTGTGTGTGTGCGAGTGACGTGGCATGTATGCAAGCTGCGTATGTTGTGAAAATGAACGGAGAACTAAGTGAGGGGAGGAAGGAGTCTGTCTTGGATACAGTTCGAATGCTGTGATAAGACGCCATCACCAAGACAACTAATAGAAGAAGCATGTGACATGGGGCCCATAGTTCTAGAGGGTTTCAGTCTGTGGCCGTCATGGCAGGGCGCATGGCAGCAGGCAGGCAGGTAGGCATAGCTCTGGAGCAGTAGCTGAGAGCCCATGTATGATCCAAAAGCAGGAGACTGAGAGAGAACCTGGGAACGGCGTGCACTTTTGGAACCTCAAAACCTGTAGCAGTGACACACCTCCTCCAATGAGACCACGCCCTCTAATCCTTCCCAATCAGTCCCACCAGCTGGGGACAAAGTGATCCAACATATGTGTCTATGGGAGACACGTTCATTCAGGTCACTAAAACAGGAGGGAAGAAGGAAAAACAAATTCTGTGTGTTCTCTTACAAGTGGGACTTAAATGGAACCCACCCCCTCTCTGGACAGATGAATATGAGCAAGATACAATATACATAAGTGTAAAGATAATTATTCAACTCATTCGTTTGTACAATAATTATTTTTCATTTTCCTTTTTTCAAAAGTGTAACTGTGGTCCCAAAATGGTCACCTGCAGCTCGGGTCAAATCTCCGCACTGTGCTGTGCAGAGGGATGCACACCCTCCCTGAGAAGCTGTTAGCTTAAGCAAGCACCCCCTATCTGAGGACTGGCCAGGGGTTCCAGGCTCAGGCTCACCTGTAGAGAGAAATCCCTGGAAAGGAAAACAACAGGACCACAATCTCTAGGACTTAAGCTCTATTCCATTCCGAGGAACCCTTACTCTGAAATGAGATTTAAAGCTATATAGGAGGAAATCAAGCTTGAGTTAGATTTCTCTTTTATTCCTCCCAGAATGCCCAATCTAGATAATTGACTTAGTTTTAAGAATCATGATTGTGTTTTCTTGGAGAAATGTGATAAGACAATTCCTTTCAAACGATGAGGGTGAAGTTTGAGGAAAACAATATGACAATCACACCAAGTTGACTAGAAGAAAAAGGAGCATGCATGTGCCGTCGTGAGATTTTTGCAAGCGCTTTTGTGAGGAGAATTGTTAATAATTGGGGAGCAGTTCGGAACCTGCGAAAGAGCGGGCTGGAAGCCCACCCAAGGCACACAGCGCACAATCGTTCCTACAGGCAGCAGTCATTTATTAATAAAGCTATTGACACGTTTTAATATTTATAGTTATTTACCTTGCAAAGGAACTGTACCTGGAAGTAGAGAGAATGAGTCCAGAATGATGGAGACGGGGAGTGTTTACCAAGGCTAACAGCTTCCCCGGGGAGGATGGGCAATGAAGGCCAAGGCTGACAAGGACTCCCCCCTTCCCCCAATGCTGGAGCAGCAGGAGGCGTGTGAGCAGAGCTTCCAGCTACACCATCCCTTCCCCCAAGACACTACCTACTGTCAACTCACTGGTGGTGGGAGCCAGTCAGGAGCCCTGTGACCCGGCTGCCCCAGGGGCTCACCTTCAGGATTGGGCGTTAAGTATTGTGACATGAAGAGTCTCTGGCATCTCCTCTCATCTGATCCTGGCTTACCTCCTTCAGAGACCACTGTCTTCATGGGATTCAGAGGAACACAGAGCCTGAAATAGCCAACAGAGCGGGCTTGAGACCATCCACGTAAAAGAGGGCACCCCCCATAGGAGGAGTGGGCAGCAGAGATCACTAGAGCTTTCAGAAACAGGAAGGGACGTGGTTGGCAGGGGATGATGGCCCTGCGACACTCACCAGGAGCCCACTTCTGTCACTTTAGGCTGAGTTAATACCGCAGCGTTATTGCTTTGATAAATCACCATGCCTAAGGCGATTTATAGAAGAAGTAGATTATTTGGGCTTATGGTTCTGGAGAGTTAGAGTCTATGCTGGTGGCATGGAGTTAAGAGGCAGCAGGGACTGGATGCTGAGAGCAGAATCTGAGGACTCGCCACGTGCACCGACTAAAAAGAAAGCGACCCCCGGTCTTTAGGGCCGCCTCCAGCGACACACCTCCTCCAACAAGGCCACGCCTCATGTGTCTCCCCAAACAGCACCAACCTCTGGAGACCACCTACCAGAGTGGGAGAGGGTCTCCCCCAAACCACCACAAGAAGCAAAATGAACAAACAAGCAAAATAATGAAAAAAAAAAAAACAACAACAGAAATAAGTGTCTTGCTCTTACTCCTCAGTCTCTGGCATTGTGAGCGTGGTTTCGGGTTTGCGCTGAGGATGCTGTTGATGGAGACTTTGTCTCGGAGTCTATCGCCCAGAGTATTCTGGCACTAAGCGAGCAGATCTAGGAGGATTCATATAATGTTTTGATGAGGAAAGCCACTCGGCCACAGATAAGTTCAGATAGGGAGGGGGCTTAACTCCCTCCATCAGTCCAGCTGGGGAGAATGAGAGATCCCTGATGGAGAAATGTCGGAGATGATTCGAATCAATAAAGTAGCTGTTGTCACCTGTATTAAGGGAGTCTAGTTCGGTCTTATGCAGGTTCCCCATTTTGTCAGACCTGAGTCAGTGATCTCTCACTAGCTAGGGTCAGCTGATTCCGTGGGTTTCCCCCTTATGGTCTTGACTCCTTTGTTCATATTATCGCTCCTCCCTCACTTCAGGTGTGCTCCAGGAGCTTAGCCCATTGCTTAGTTGTGGATTTCTGCATCTGCTTCCAGCTGTTTCTGGAAGAGGGTTTTAGCTTCTCTGGGGTTGTGGATTGTAATCTTGGTCTCGTTTGCTTAATGACTGATAACCTCTTATGAGTGAGTACCTTTTTCCAGGACTATGTGGAAGTCCTGGCATGCTAGAGAGCAGGGAAACAGCTTTGCCGTAGATGTATAAAGTTTCCTTCCAGGAAAGGCAATAAGAGTTTGACCAGCATCCCATGGCCATGGATTCAAAACACTGCTGATCTCTCAGGAGGAATAACTTTTGTGAGGTCGTAACAACTAAACTTGACTATTCTAATATAGTAAGTTATTGTGCACAGATGAATGTCCAGCTGGGTGGCACTTATCATGCAGTCTTTATTAGTCCATTGCACTGTCTCGTTAAAAGAATCTATAGCAGTACTCAGCTGTGCTTACTCCACTCCAAACACGGCACAAACACGTGAAATGAAGAGTCAAAAGTGTGAAGCAATCCAGTCATGAACCTGAGAACTCAGACTGGAGGAAAGTGTAAGAGTGGGCCAGAGGGCTATGATATAATTAGAGACACAGCTGAGGCCCCTCACAGTGCAGGCAGAATGGATAAAGTTGGTCAGGGAAAGGAGATGCTGAGGTTGGAGCTGTAGACACGGGAGATGTGTTTGGGAGCGTTGGTGGACCACAGAAGGGTGGAAGAAATGGCCACCGCATCATAAAGTTTAGAAGAGGATGAGCCATGTATCAGGCTGAGTATCCACTTGGAATGTCAGATTCGACCCTGACCCAGGGGGAAACGTCAGGATGACAAGGCCACGTGTCAACGTCTATAGTGACAGGGGAAGCAGGACAAGGGTAATGGGCAGTGTAGAGCTCATGGCGTGGCTACCACTGAGACAGGGTTATTTGTATTTGACACCCCATGGAATGGGGTTTCCTGGGAGTCGGAGTCGTGGTGGCAATCTGTAAGGTCCCAACACCCGTCTACCCAAACTGACATTTGCGGAGCGTGAAAGGATCCAGAGGCGGCGCGGAAGGGCTCACAGTGCGATAGTGTGTTCTAGAAAGATTCTGACTTTGCTCCTTGGGGACGAGCGGTAAGAGATAAACTGGTCTGTGCTAATGGCAGCTTGAAAGCCACTCGCTGGTCACTCTTGAAATCTGTTGCTCTCCTGGTAGATTGGAGTGATGAAGAGCATATCAATCCCGTAGAGTTCCTGGGAGAATTCAGAAGGGAGTGCATCTGTGCTGAGATGATTTATCTGGAGGTGGGTTTTTGTGCCCTTGGTCTGACTTGGAACCATCTTCAGGGCTTAAAGCAGAAGCAGCTTAAAGGCAGATGACCTCCCTATCACTTTATGGAAACAGGAGACCTTTGTGAAACACAGGGGCAGGGGAGGGGAGCAGTAAGACTTAGGTTATATGCCTAGGATGTGGTAAGAAAATCTGAACTTTATGAAACAAGCTTTGAAACAGTAAAACAGACTGATTGACTGGCAGCACGGAACTCTCTGGAGGTTGGGGAGAGCTCACTCTTAGTCCACCTCTTGCAATGGCATTTAGAAAGATCAGAAAGCCTCTTGTCAGGTAAGGGGCAGGGGAGCTACCACACAGTATTATTCATGCACACTGAGCATCCATCTCATGTATTCAAACTAAGAAGGACCAGGAATCCAGAATTCCTCAGATCCTTTTCCTCTTGGTGCTAGGAGGGAGGACCAGGGCTGTTCTCTCGTCACTGTATTCTTCAGAGCACGAAGCGTGGAGACCTGATACGACCTTGCTTGAAGTATCCCCTTCTACGCAAAACAAGAAGCCAGAAAAGTCCGCCCTAGTCCTTCTTGCTAACCAGAATCGTTGAGGCATGTGACCACATCTCCAAGTATCTGAATTCACTTATTTTAATAGGAACAAGAAAGCTGACTAGGCCACAAGACCCTACGCACTCAACTCAGGTGAAATTTTGTTATTATTACAGAAAGACTAGGAAGTGCATGCTGGGGGAGCTCTTCCATGACGAGTTCCTTCTGTGGAGCCTGTGGGTAGAAAATAACTGTGAGGTGAGCCTCCTTCTCATTTTGCAACACCCCATCTGGCCTTCAAATCCCATTTCCGAGGCCATGCCCACTCCGCCCTCTTTTGAACTCTTGTATATGGGTTTTCTCTTTGCTGGGCAGCTCTGTCTAAGAGACTCTGAAGTCCCTCTGCCCTTCTGGCATGCAAAAGACTTTCCCCCAAGACACTTATGATCCAGGAAGCAGCCCTTCCTCATGCTGCTCCCAAGCCCTGGCCTTTACTCATAGTGGGTCCTGACCTAACTGAGGCATTCAATAGTCATTTTTATTGGAGCAGTGTCCAAAATAGCAAGCCAAAGCTAGAGAAAAATGGCAAGGGAGTTAGTATACCCAGGTCAGTCATCATACCAGTAGGAACCGATGGCTGTCTGATGGCCTCTGAGTGCTGTGTCCCTGGTGAGTGGACAGAAGGAGACTTAGGAATGACGGAAACACGGGCTGAAGAAATGGATCAGTGGTTAAGAGCACCGACCACTCTCCCAAAGGACTAGGGTTCAATTTCCGGAATGCATATGGCGGCATAGAACTGTCTAACGCCAATCGCAGAGGATCTTATTCCCTCTCCAGTCCTGTGTGGGCACCGCACACACGTGGTACACAGACATACATGCAGGCAAAACATCTGTACACGGAAAATAACTTTTAAGGAAATGTTGACAGGTTAGGTTAAAGCCCAGGTTTCTGAGAGATGTGTTTCACCTGCCTGCGTAGTCTCAAAAACAACGAAGAGCTTTTAAATACTACCCACCTGAGACAGATCTTAGGTCAAGCATTTTGCTGAAGGTGGTAGAAACCAAGGCAATATGGTAGCTTCTTTATTTCTAACCACACACAGCTCTTTTGCATTTTTTTCAAAGAATCTAGAAAACTTATTTTTATTAGCTGTAATTCAGTTCATCTTTTTCCTTGACCATTTAAAGAAACAGTCCATTCAGAACCAACCAGGACTTTTTTGGCTTGTTTACAAATTCTTTTATACCTAGCTAAGCAGTCTGTACAGCCTTTGGCAATGTTCCTGCTCCAAAGGCAGGGCTGAGAACAGATGCTAGCTTCTCCACGTCAGGATGCTGCTGGGTCCTCTGTTGATTAGTATGCTTCATAATTAGATATGACAGCCTGGAGGTTCCTGGCCTCAAACCATCCCTAATGGGGGGAAGCTTCTCTGCTTCTCTTGGAAGGCAACTGCTCTGCAGAAGTCTCCCATATTGGAAGTAACTCCATTAACCCCGTAATTCCTTCAGCATGCCTCATCTCAGAAGCAGAGAATTAACGAAGTCCTAGGTTGGTAGCCAGAAGCTGAGACGTACTTGGACTCATCAATCATCGGTGTATCTCGTGAAGACTCATAGTAGAGCTCTGTGAAATGGATGACACTGGGCAAATAAGAAGTAGCCTCTACTCTTGTGGGTGAGATCATGTGGACTGCAGGCTGTGGGGGCCCTCCTTCCATCCAGACAATGCGCTCTATTCCAAGGACAAGAATGTACTTTATCAAATCCGCTGTACTCTCTGCTAGCTCCCCGTCCTGAAGGCTCAGAGTAGAGAAGGCACCATCATCTCAGAGGAAAGCCTGTGCCCGTAGCTTTGGAGTACAGCAACCGGAACACCCTCCAATTGCTACAGCCACGCCGTATTCCTCCGGCTCAAAGGCCAGGCATCCTGGATGGGGAGCCAGGTCAAGGACTTGGAGCCGAGCTACAGCTTTGCACCTCTGCAACAATCCAGAGGAGGAGGAGGCCACCTCACCTGAACCAAAAGAAACACAAAGGGATGATTGACTTCCTAAATCCCATCCCACAGACATCCCTGCTTGAAGCACAAAGGATGGGCTCCTTTGGAAGCATGGCCGCACAGTTAGCCACGGGTTTGTTTATCTGGATAATGCTAAGTTTTGAGGAAGGGAAAGCAAAGCTTCTGTTTGGCTGGCTTCACTGGCAGTGGGGTGAGGCAACACTCAAGATGGAAGGCTGTGTTTTGTATTTGCCTCTTGATAGTGGATTTCAAAGAGGCCATTTTTCTCAGTGCTTGGCTGGCGTCTCCGCATTTTATTTTTCTTCTTGCTGGGTGCGTTTTCCTTCTCAGTTCCAATCATCCCTACCATGGGGGCACCCAGTCTCCCTCAGCCAGGACCAAGTAGCTCCTGCAGCGCTTGCTTTTTTTTCCCCGTGGGAAGCCTCATGGAAGCCCCCAGCCCCTCTCCCCTCCCCAGTGCCTTGTAAGAAGCCAGCTCCCTTCTTCTTTAAATCCAGGAGTAATAAAATACCTAATTAGTAACGTGAAGCCGCATTATTTTTATCCATCTATACATTTCTAATTAAAATTGTGCCATTCTTAAAAATTACAGCAGAATACACCCAAGCTCTTCATTCCGCATGCAAAGCATTTTGAAAGGCTGCAGCCCCCGTGAGCTGGTGGTTTTAAGAAGAATGGTAAAAGGTAACAAAAGGGTGGTAAGGAAAGCGAAGCCATAAGTAATTCCTTTTAAGAAAATGTGTAAGATGCACTAATCTGAAAGAAAAGCAATTTTGAAATATAAAAGGAAACCCAGAAAACTGAAGCGTTCGGCCCTTTTATGCACGGCGTTGCCAATAACGTTGTGTATGTGATTAAAGATTCCTTCTGCAGCCACATAAACCAATAGGAACTGAACTTCACTGTGAACAGTCTCCTGTACTCCTACCCTGTCTCCGGGAGGGGGTGGGGACATCTCATTGCCAGTGGGATTCGAATCCCATCATTGTTAAAGAGGTGACTGCCAACTGGAAATTATGTAAGACTGATGGCCTCTTTAAAGTGGCTCACATCATAAAGAACTTGGAGGCGCCTTGGCCATGTGTCTCGGCTGCAAAGGGAACCAAAGGTCCAGGCTGAACTGATATCTCCTGGATGCACTTACCCCCCAAAGATCCCCCCTCCACCATACACACACACACACACACACACACACACACACACACACACACACACACCACCACCACCACCACCACCACCACCACCACTTTCTCTTTAACAGTTCTGGAAGATTGTCGCTCTGTTGCTGCAAAGTAGTTCAAGCCGTGCCCAGTTTTCAGTGTCCTCTTTGAGAGATATGAGGTTGACAGACCCAGACCTTGGCGCACTGGCTTCTCGCAAATGCTTACTAGCTCGGATGTCCTGGCGAAATGTACTCCCTTGCCTATGCCCGTGGGCACTAGAAGCAAGGACAGGCAACCAGGCACTAGGCTTTGGATGGCACTAGGAGGTCTTCTCCCTGGACATGACTCTGAGGAACTGCTTCAAACCGAGTCTCTCATGGAGCGCTCTAGATGGTGTCAGCTGTCGTATGGTTTTGATAACGCACAGCAATATGCTGATTTTCAAGCCAGTAATTGCTGCATGCCAGACACCAAGTTTGGAGGAGCAGATGACCTTGGCATAGCTTGCACATCACCTGTCCAGCTATGATGTGGCACCCACCCTGCCCCTGGACCTAGGCCAAGAGACCCAGCACACCAGGCATTTCCCTGTGTGCTGCAGACTAGGATTCTGCAGAAATGAAGAGCCTGGGCAGCTCTTTACATATGAGGTGCTGAAAGATACCTTTCCAAGACAGAGGATGGAGGAAGGGTGGGGACTCGGCTCAGCCCAGAAGAAACATGCCCTTTGCGTTTTTATACAGAGTACATATGTATGCACCAATCTTCCCGTATGGCCACCACACGTGTCCCCCACATGTATGACCACATGTGTGACTGCACACTGTGTGAACACACAGTTTAATAACCCCCTGCTCTAGCTACAAATTAATTCAAATCTTGTACTCATATTAAAAATGAAGTCTATTTTATGTTGATCATTAACTAAGAATATTTCACACTGGAGATTTGTCATATTAAGGAGAATTGAAACCACTTATATCAATTAAATGTACAGCATTATACTTAATCTCAGCAGAGATTACCAAAATACCCTAAGCATGATTTTACAGGAATGTAAAATATAAATTAGACAGGGGAATATTGGCTTGCACTCACACGCACGCCCCCCTGTCCCCGTGACTCCCTCCTAAATATGGCTGCCTGAGAGTTGACGGAGCCTGGGGGTGGGAAGCTATAATTCGACAAGAATTCCTATCATCAGTAGCACCATAAACGCAGGTTGGGAGTGACTGCTGGTGCTCCTGGCTTCTAGAAGACCAGTCAGCTTATGCTTTAGGATCACAGAGATGGCTGTGATGGAACAACACAATTGGGAAGAGAAGAGTTCTCTAAAAGGCCTTGCAGACAGTCCACAGAGCTGACCCAGTGAGGAAGCTGCTGGAGAAACGCTGGAAGGTTGGCTGCTCTAGGGTGCATCGTCCCATGAGTCAGGAAGAGTAGGAGTTGCCTGAGAACCAGCATTCCGCATGCCAAGCCCTTCCCCCAAAGCAGCTTCCTCGTGGTTTATCAGCCACCAGAAACTACGTTCGCAAGGACCCGCTTGGTTATCCTCAGCTGGGCCAGAGAGATATGGGACCTTTTGGGCCTCGATTTCATTTCTAATCCATCTTAGTCTGGTTTCTGTTGCTGTAATCAAAAACAACAGCACAACAAAAAGCGCTGACAGAAAGAAAAAATAAAGCAACCTGGGGAAGAAAGGGCTTCTTTAGCTCACGCATCCTGATACAGCTCATCAGTGAGGGAAGTCAGGGCGGGTGACTCAAAACAGGAACCTGAAGCAGGACCAGAGACAGGAACCGCAGATGGGATGCTGCTTAGTCACTGGCTCCCCACGGCTCACCCAAAACCAACCATTATTCAAGGCTTGCCTATGGGTCAACACCACAGCAGAAGCGTGTTTCTCGGTTGAGATGCTTCCTTCCCAGACACTGTCTAGGTTTATGTCAAGTTGGCAGAAACCAACCAACACGGGGTCTCTAAGTTCAGCTCAGGTGTTACCGTCTCCAGAACGTCTCCCTTGATGCTCTGGGCTGAGGTACACTGCCACACGTTGCTGTAACACCTTAGCTGCACTGTACTCTCTCAATCTCTCTCTCTCTCTCACGAACATGCACACGGCTTTGTGCATGTATGCATGCATGCATACGTGTCCCCCTACAGGAAAAGAGGGAGGGGGAGGAAGGGAGGGAGAGAGGTCTCTTGGGCAAAGGAGGCAGATCGCTTAGTGCCTTGGCATCACTGGACAAGAGACCATGGTGACAGCTGTGCTTTGATTTGAGGTGAAGAGTAGGTGCTAGCCTCCGGTATGCAAAGAAGAAAGGAGACCTCCTACCGCAGTCCCTGACATCCACCCCCCCCCGTGGCCTTGAGTATGGTGTCAAGTTCTCTTCCTCACAGACAGGGCAGGTGGGGTCAGGCTCTGGGGAGACTGCAGTACAGACAGATGGGTTGACTGGCTGCTGCTCTCATACAAGGGTGGTTGCTCATGGAGGTACGTTCTCTGGAACGTGGGCGTGAGAAAGTTGCACTTGTCTTATTGCTTAGACCTAGCTTCTCCGTCAACTGCGTGTTTATCAGCATTGCTAAAAGATGCAACGTAGGCATCTTCCTGAATAGGTTTCTATTTGCTTTCTGCTTTGATACAGGTTCTCTCTGTGTAGCCCAGGCTAGCCTCCAACTTGTGTTTCTCCTGCCTAGGTCCCCTGAATGTAGAGGACTGTAGGCATGAACTGTCATACTCAAATATAATTGTAATAGAAAAATCTACTGCCAAGGTTTTCACTATTCAATACGACCAAAAGGTAAGTGTTATGCTGTTTTGAGAATAAAGTAACTAGATAATATTGTGTAAAATAGAAAATTTGCATTTTCACTGTTTAACGTTGGTTCATTTGGGGCTCAGCCCCAAGAGACACTTAGGAACAAACAGGTGATTGGAGCAAGTGGCTTCGGCAGGCTCTGTGTGCAGCAGTGGATTCTGTGCAAAACCTTCCTTTGTCCTCTCCGTCTGCGGGGTATTGACAGCCCTGACAAGACTTTGATTATCTAGTCAGCATGAGCCTGAGACTTGTCACTTGTCAGGTCTGAGCTGACAGTCCCAGCCCTGATGAAACAATTGGAGAGAGATTGGCTGAGCATAAGGAGAGGTGAGGTCAGACACTGAAGGTTTCTCTGCACGACCAAGAGGGAAGCCCCAACCTCTGCCTCCTGGCATCAGGAAGCCAGCTGAGGGCACAGGTAGGTGGCAGCACCAAGGCCATCTACCCAAGGTGTGACAAAACCCCCATGCCAAAGGACCTTTGTTCAACACCAGCAGCAGTGGCAGGCAAAAGGTCAGGATGGCAGGAGCCAGTCTCCTCCTACACAGCCTCTCCCCCTCCTCACATCAGAAGACCAGCTCCACATCCAGCCTGGAGCTGGCATTAGATTTCCTCTCATTAGGAGGAGAAAATGAGGCATTGAGCTAGCAGCTGGTTTCAGAGGATGGAAGGCAGAGAAGCCATGCCATCGACGGACGAACGCCGTGTTTATTCATCCTGAGCAAAGCTCGGGCTATCTGATCTGCCCAAGGATCATGCACGAAGCATCTTGTGAGTACTAGGCCCCTTGCATAGATCATCTGCCATCACAACCGTCAACCAAGAGTCACACTCTTCGCAGAAGGAAGCTTAGAGACTGGCATTTGGGATCTATAGCAGTGGACAACTGGGGGGACATTAGGGAATTAAGATGACGTGTACGCACTCTTGTCTGATAGTGTCTACCATGCTGCAAGGTTCTGGACATCGGACAGATGTCCTCCATCACATCTGTGAATCACCGGGGGGCCACCATGACCCAGCTGTAGCTGAGGACCCAAGGCTTTTGCTCCAATAAAGATGGGGTTTCCTTGCATTCACGAATGTCTAGCACCCCCTGCCATGCATAGCCCTTTGCACGCGTTGAAGGCGGAACTGCCGGCTACTGGACATGGCGTCCTCCCCAGCTACAGGATAAACGACACCGCGTTCCATGTCTATCAATGATGACAGCCTGTTTTGTTTTGCTTTTTTCAAAGACATGCCTAAAAGCCCAGGCTATCCAGTACTACCTTGCACCTTTCCATTCTCTGGACCTCAGGAACCAGAAGCAGCTGCAGTGGTTTGAGTGAGAACAGCCCCGAGGCTCATTTGGTTGAAAACTTAGGTTGAAAACTTAGTACCCAGTTGATGGAACTGTTTGGGAACAGCCTTGTCGGAGGTGTGTCGCTGGGACTGGCCTTGAGGTTTCAATAGGCTTGAGGCATTGCCAGCTGTGTCTCTCTGCCTCCTGCTTGAGGATCGGGACATGAACTCGGCTGTTAACAGCCGCCATGCCTTTGTTCCACCATTGTGAACTCTAACCCCCCGGAGCTGAATCCCAGTTAAATTCTATTTTAGATGAGGTGGCTTGGCCATGGCATTCTGTCACAGCAAATTAAAAGGAGCACAAGGGCCTTGTTTTAAAAGTGAAAGTTGGCAAGGGTGATCTCTAAGGGTGTCCCAGATGTCCCCAGGCAGAAAACCCTAAGGCAAGCCTAGGAGACCTATCTACAGGAAGCATCCTTCCCTTTCCATAATGCCTGCCTGGGGGTGCTCTATTCCCTGCTCCCTTGGCTGTTGCACTGAACTATTTGCCCTGGGGGACTGAGGATGGACTTGACTGTTGTATCCCCACAGCAAGGCCGTTCATTGGAGCTGAGGCTGTGCAAATGGTGCCCCACAGCCATAACCCTCCCAGGGACAGCACAGCAAACGGCATGGGAAGAGAGTCTGTAGATGGGTTGGGGCCTTACTGCTCTCTCAATGTTGAAATCCCAAGGAGATTCCCTTCTTGTTGCAGAACCCACCAAGGTCCTCTGTCCCTTCTAGAACCCTCTTCCCCTCACCAGACCTTACAGTGTGTCCGATCGGATGGCCTCACTGCATATCCTCCAGGGTGTCCCAGAGTCATCCCCAAAGACACAAACAGATAACGTACTTGCAGAAACCACAGTCCGCTCTTTGCCTTTTAATTTGTTCTAACATACATCGCCAGGCAAACGCAGCCCTGCATAGCACACGGCCTCACTCAGTGCACAGCTGATGCCTTGGCCTTGTACGGCGTATACATCGTATACACTTCCTCCTTCCATGGTCCCTGCTGTTCTCTAGTGTTGCTGCTTCCGGGGTTACTTGGCTGCTGCTGTATCAGTTTCTGCATCCGTGGAAGTGGAGGAGCTCTCTTTGGTTTTTCACTATTTCAAATCCATTAGAATAAAAATCCCTAGGTCTGCTTTGAGATGTTTAAGAAAGCACAGAGATGGCAAAAGCTTACTCTGCTGGAGAGGGAGGTAGAGAGGGAGGAAGGGAGGGAAGGAGGGAGAGAGAGAGAGGGAGGGATGAAGAGAGAGAGGAAGAGAGAGAGGGAGGGAAAGAGAGAGGGAGAGAGACAGAGAGGGAGGAAGGGAGGGAGGGAGAGAGAGAGGGAGAGAGAGGGAGAGAGAGAGAGGAGGGAGAGAGAGAGGGAGAGGGAGAGAGAGAGGGAGGGAGAGAGGGAGGGAGAGAGAGAAAGAGAGGGAGGGATGGAGGAAGACAGAGAGAAGAGGGAGCAGAAGACAGGAATGGGAAGAAAAGGAGAGAGAAGAGGGGAGGGGAAGGGAAAGGGAAAGGAGGAGGGGAGGGGAAGGAGAGAAGAGGAAAGGAAAAGAGAGACAGAGTTTAGGAGGAGAAGAAAGAGAATCCCATGACTCTATGTAAGCCTCGTGCTGGCCTTGAGTTCACAACCACAGCTCCCCCACCCTCGCCCTGTGCTGAGATCATAAGCACTAGTTTACACGTCTTCTCCCCCATGTATGTGCATTTGGATTTGTGTCTTTGCTGGTGCCTATGTGCATACGGCAGTATGTGGAAGTCGGAAGTCAGAAGTCTACCTGTCTATGGTGTCTTCCCCAAGTGCCACCACCTTATTTATGTGAGACAGGATTTTTACTGGCCTGAAGATCACCAACTGAGCAGGGCTGGTGGGCCTGTGAGCCTCGGGGACCCAGGTGTCATTATCCCCAGAGCTGGGGTTACGAGCATGCACTACCATTCTGGTAATGTTTACTTCAGGGTTCTAACTTAAGTCCTCTTGCAGGGCAGACACTTGGCTGACTGTTCCATTGCCCCAGTCCTTAGATTTGGTCTCTGTTTCCACCTCTTCCTCCAGCAGACCTGGATCAGTCTCCACCGGGCCAACAGCTATGAGAGCATCTTTGTGCCTCATCCCCATGGTCTGAGTTCAGAGCCGAGGTTAAGAGCTACCACGCCCCACTCAAACCTAGGCAGCTTTGCTGCTGCTGACGCAGATGCTGCAGGCGGGCAAACGCGGGGTCGTTTTGGATGGGTGGGGGCATCTTTGGGAGAACGGGATTGAGGGATTGAAAGAGAGTCTCATGCAACTTCATTTAGATATCAGATGGTGCAGGAGCTGAGCTCATCTGCCCCACCCCACACAGGGCACCAACTGACTGACAGGAAGAAAGATGCAGCTTTCACAAATTCTTCTCAGGCCACCCAGGAGCAGCAACACTGAGGGAGCCGCCAGGGGTACAGGGAAGACTTGAAGGAAGGCACACAGTCTATCTCCTAGAGCTGTGCTCACAAAGTCAACATGTTTAAGACTCTCTTGAAGCTCCCATTCCAGTGAGGAAGATTGACAGCAGAGTTTCCGGCAAGCAGTGATTACTTTAACTCCGTCTTGTTCTGGACTAGCCCAGGGCTGGACCTCCCAGTAGAGGAAGGACTGTAACATGCAGAAGCTGTAACTGCTTCACACGCCTGGCTCCTACTCATAAAACCACAGCCAAAGGGCAGGAGCCCCATAAGGTTGAGCTCAGATTCCTCCGAAGCATAAAGACCACCTTCTCAAGGACTACTCCATGTTGTCACTATCGGGTACCAAAGTCTCCATGGGACACAGCTAACATTGCCATGGGCCATGTCTACTGGTAACTCTGCTGATGTAGAGCACACCCCCTGGATTCCTGAGCCGTTTGGCACCTTGGGAAAGATGGGCAATCAGAATTCCCTTAATCCAGGCTTATCCCAGGCATCTGACCAGCAAGTGTCCCAAAGATTAGCTATGTCTGACTGTGCATATCAATGAGGGGGAAATTAATGCCTTGTTAAGATCCGAAGCAAAGAAAATCCACAGTACCTAGATTGTGAAAAATTGGACCAAGGGACACATCTTGTCCATGTGACTTTGAGAAATGTCGACACACTTTATTGTTAAAGACACAAGATATTATTTGCTCTGCAGAGATGGTTATTTTAAAAAAAGGCAGTAAATTCTTGTGGTGTGCATATGGTTTTCTCTCTCTCTCCTTTCAAACACACAGTCATTAACCATATGATGATACCTCTGGACTGTATGTATATGAGGATGGCCCCACAGATTCTTTTACTTCATGAAGTCATAGCCATGTTACCTTCAGAGATACATTCTGTGACGTTCCCTCAATAACCAAGAGGCCTAACAACTTCATTTCTCAAAAAGCACCTCCATCATTAAGTGACATTTAGCTATACACATCACAAGTGTGTGTGTGTCTGTGTATTTCAAATATTTAATAGCTGTGTGGTGGAGGGAAGAGGATGGTGGCACATCGATGGAAACTAAACAGGAAGATGAAAAAGTGTTCCCAGAGCTTCAGAAGCAAAAATCAGGTGGGGCCTTTCTTTCCCTTCCAACCTCCAGGATGGACACTGGGGCTCCAGCGGCAGAGCAGACGCCTCTGGCCTTGTTAGCAGAATCTGTAGTCTAAGCTTCTGAAGTGATGCTACCAGGCCAGGCTATCTCATAGACTCCGAGGCCTGGGAGAGGCCACAGCTACTATGGCAGAGGTGAGCTTCATAACTCCATCATGGTCCCCGAAGCAGCAGTCACTTCCTCAGTCACCCCAATGGTAAAAATGCCCCCAGCTGTCAGTTCCCCATCTCCTCTGGTCTGTGTAGGATTTACTTCACGGCTTTAGTATCAGGTCAGGATAGAGGGGCACTCGCAGTTTTAATACAGGAGAACGTAGACAAACCCACTTGAGACCTGAGTAATTCCAGAACCTGGAAGGATGAGGCAGGAGAATCAGGAAGTCAAGGCTAGTTTAATACTAGAGAAAATGTGTCAGAGAAGCAAGGTAGGGTCTGGAGAGATGGGCTCTGAAGTTAGGAGCACTGGTTGCTCTTCCAGGGGACCCCGGTTTCGAACACCCACAAAACAGCTCATAACAAATAACCACCTATAACTCCAGTTCCAAGGAGTTTGATCTCTTCGTGATCCTTCACGGTTGTGATGCAGAGAGAGAGAGAGAGAGAGAGAGAGAGAGAGAGAGAGAGAGAGAGAGAGAGAGAGAGAGAGAGAGAATAGTAATTCAAAGAAAAGAAGCAAAGCATGGACTGGAGAGATGCCTCAGAGTTTAAGAGTACCAACTCTTCTAGAGGGCCTGGCTTCAGTTCTCATTCCTCATAGGATGGCTCACAACTGTCTGTAACTCCAGTCCCTGGGAATCTAGTGTCCTTTGGGCACCAGACACGTATGTGGCACACAGATATATGCATATATATATACATATATATATATATAGATAGATAGATATAGATATAGATATCCAAAACAACCACACACATGGAAAATTAAACAAAGCAAAGCAAAACAGAACAGGAAAGAAGAGAGGAAGGGAAGGTAAAGGAGAGGGCAGGCAGGGAGGAGGGTGGGGGGAGAGGAGAGGAGAGCTATTGTATTCATACTTCAAGATTCTATCAAAATTAGACTCCGTAGGTCTAGGCTTAAGACGTGAGAGACCCAACGGCAGACGGGGCTGCAGCTACAACCCCCTGACTCCTTCACACACATCCATGGGTGTCTATTCAAAGTCCCAGACGAAGGTATGAGCGTGAATTGGTTAAGAAAATTGCAGGCCTTGTCCAGAGATACCGCCTTCAAGGAGAATGAGCCATCAACCTTGGGAAGGGATGCTGTGGCCTCTAGGAGCCAGAGGCAAGGTATCCTAAGAAGACTGTGGGGTATCCATGATGGCATCTGGAAGTTGAATGGTAGTCAGGCATGTGAAGGAGGAGAGGAGAGGGAAACATTCTATCAGCCTCCTGGTCCTCAGTTAATCCAGCATTGCGCACTAAGGAAGCCTGGGAGCAAATCTGAACCCTGACCTTCTGGGGACACTCATCCAAGCACCAAAGATTCCTCCAGAGGGCTCTCTTTGTCTCTAACCTAAACCTGAAAGTACCGCCCCAACTCATCCTGCACCACCCATCACTATTTTCCAAAAATTTCAACAGCTCTGGGAAGAACCAGGAGAGATGCTAGCTGGCCAGCGAGAGATTGGGTGGCTCACACTACTGACGGAGACCCAAAAATGAGACCGGAAAGGGGATGCCACGCCCTGTCCTCCAGAGTGAAGACTCCCCACATGCATCCCGTACCGAACAATGACTGTGGAAAGAGCTGGGAAATTAAAGATGTTTGGTATTGACTCCAAAAATACTCTTGCTTTGGGCAAAATGCATCTTTAATTACTTTCCTAGTAGCTGTCATTTTTCATAAAGCCGTCTAGCCGACTCCTGCCAAACCACACAGCAAAGATTGTTTTCAGCGAGATGCCATTTTTGTAATATCAAGGATCAGAGAAGGCTGAAAAACTTCCTTCACGTGCGGAGTTCAGCAAATGCTTAACAAACTCATCCCGTTTGTGGCTTGTGGAACGGGCAAATGCCTACACTCTGTCACAAGTAAGCAGTGGACACCGTACCTGTAATTCCCTTTTGTCTCTCCATCTATTGCAAGCTCTTCAGTGTAGTGACTAGGACAAAACATATTCCTACTTGTGCAAATAACATCTACCATAATTTTTCCCTTTGTGGTTAAATTCATTGTTCACACATTCAAACTCCTTTCCCCCAAGCAGTTAGATGCAAAGACCAAGATAAGGTTAGATACCTACAGTTGTCTGAAAATAGGGAATACTGACCCAGAATGTTTTTCTTTATCCCTACTCATCTGAAGCTACCTGAAACACAGCAAGGGAACAGAAAAAAAATGAACCTGTCCCCATGTATGATTTTTATAAGAAATGACTTGGACAAGCTAAAAACCTGGGGAGAAACTAGTGTGCGTGTGTGTGTGTGTGTGTGTGTGTGTGTGTGCGTGTGTGTGTGTACACCGCACGCACATGCATGCACACACACACATGCAAATTTACCTCTCAGCATCAGAATCAATGTGCGAATCTAAAATTGATATAATTGACTGTTAATTAATTCCCTTGATATTGTCGTTAGCAGTTGGGAGCAACAGGTATTCCAAGCAGTGACTCTAAATTATTCAGAAGGCCTCAGATTAGTTAACAAGGGTGACACGTGATTGATGCCGTGCGGGAGAGTGGAGTTAAACCCCTTGTCCATTTGTACGGTGGCGCCTTAGTGAATGGAAATGTCTCAGGAGAAGGGAACCAGGCAGCAGACAGCAGAGAGACCCAATTTCCTCATAGCATTCGGGGTGGTAGGTCTAGACACCTGCCATTAGATCTTCACACATCAGAGCCTCCTTTTAGCAAAAGAGATTGGCAGGAAATCCTCACCAGATTATGGGTGTAAAATGTATCAAAATAAGCATGCCTTTAAAGATGAGAAAGCTCAGACACATCTGGAATTGAGGCCAGATAAGAGGAAGTAAGAAGTTGCAAACGATAGAAAAACATTCCTCAGGGGCGGGTGTGTGTGTGTGTGTGTGTGTGTGTGTGTGTGTGTGTGTGTGTGTGTGTGTGTGTTGGAGATAAACGTCTTGGTTGGTAAACGCACTTCCTATGCAAACTTGAAAATGTGAATTCACAGCCTCAGAAGTCATTGAGGAAGCTAGAAACATTCACAATCCCAGGGTTCCCATAGAAAGGCTGAGACAGGACTGTCACGTGGAAGCTTGTGGGTCACTTAGCCTGAAGCAGACAAAGCAACGGCATCCGATGAGAAAACCCTGCTTCCAAACAAGGTAGAAGGCAAGAACCAATGCCAGAAAGCTACCCCAACTGGAGTGTGAATGATGTGTCAAGCATGACCCTAACCCTAACCCTAACCCTAACCCAACCCCAACCCCAACCCCAACCCCAACCCTAACCCTAACCCTAACCCTAACCGTAACCCCAGCCAGGTGAGAGCCTCTTAACCATTCGGTGAGGAGCCGTAAAACAGATAGGTGAGCAGCTAGAGGCCCTTGGACAAGGCTGCCTCGACAGACGGACAAGTGGAACACATCAGAGCCTCACTCTCTCCCAGAGTCCCAGAAGACAGTGTCTACTTACCCTGAAGCCAATCACCCTGGAGTCCTGGTCACGCTTCAGTTAAGGCCTGCTGCCCAGCACAGGGGTGACCACACTGGGCAAGCCTCTCTGTTCTCACCTGCCCTTCTCCTCCCACGCAGACAAATATCCTTGGCTGGTAATCAGGGACCCACGATCACAAGCCCCTGTGTCTTGTCATTTCAAATATATATATATTAAAGAAAGGGGGCGAGTATCTGAGAAAAACAGACCGGGCCATGACCGGAACTCTGTTACTTCCTTCGGAGGACATCGTGTGTGGGACAGAGGATGGGTCCCTAGTGTGGATTCCACAGCGCTTGGTGACCTAAACTCATAAGCAAACCAGGGGTGGCCCCATCCATGCAGGCAGATGGTGTGACCCCCCTCCCCAATGTCAATCTCTGCCTGGAACCATTTCCCAGTTTCCAGAAGGGTAGAAAAACTCAGCTTAGCTTACCTCTCATCCCCCTGTGACATTTGCCAAGCACCTGGTGTGAGAAAAAGAAAAGAAAAAGCCAGGAGTATTTTTGCTAGAAAGAGAAACCACGTTCTCTGATTCCAATTGTTTATTTGGGACTTAAAAAAAATAAGGGTTTTTGTTTGTTTGTTTGGTTGGTTGGTTGGTTGGTTGGTTTTTTTTTTTTTGAAAAAGGACTCAACAAAATAAATCAAATAAAGTAAAATAAAATCCAGTGAGGAAGCACTTGAGAGTTAATGTCATAAACCCTCCTTTGACAAGTGGCTCTCCATCACTGAGCAGCTCCATCGATGGCCTCGGGATGGTGGCCCGACCGTTAGCTGGCAGTTGAGGGACGGATCCGCTTGTCAGGAAGCCAGCAGATTGCCCCGGAGTTGTTTGTAGTGACAGGCGGCAAAGGATGGTTGTCCAGAGTGACCTCTTGCTTTATACAAGCTTGGTGGTGGGAGTCTGGGGACATGCCGATTCCTGTAGCACCCTGGGCAAAATGCCCCCCCTGCACGGTTCCTTAAGGCTGTACTCTGTGTCCCTCAGTTTGTACCCCAGGCTGGCTCATCGGCTGTCATCCACGTTACAATGAATATTGTAGTAAAGATTATGAATCCCCTGTCCTTGTGACTCGCCATCCTCCCCAAGCTGAGATGTCGGTCTTTTTATCATCACACGGAAACCTTCCCAATCACTCTTTCCTTTTACATTTGATCCTGATTGTCTTAAAAAATTAATCAGACACATGTTCGCTGTGTTTCTTAATCCAACTGTCTCCAGAATGTTTTTTGACAATTTAGAAAAATGTTTTGAAAAATAGTAAAAGGAAATATTTAAGTAATTAGGAGCCTCACGTCGCTTGGCCAAGTGAAGAAAATGAACGCAATGGAAACATGTTTTACATATTTGTTTAATTATTTTTTTTAAGTACAATGAAATTGCATTGCTATGGGGGAAAAGATTTATAATCTGGACTCTGTCTGAAGCTTACCTCTTTAGGGACTCCGCGGGGCAGGGCCGAGGAGTGGATTCCATTGGACATGAGCACTCCCCACCCCATAACGTCCGCCAGACCTCCCTCAGCCTCTTCAATAAACATGCAGAGTCAAAAACATATGCCTGTATGCAGAAGCATCTTGAAGATGTCTCAGAACCAGACTGTGGTCCCAGGGACCTCCCAAACAGAACTCTTGGTGCTGCCACTGTGAAAATGAAGTTGTTATGATGGTTTACATGTGCTCTTCCTAGAAGCCGGGCAACCTCAGAACAAGAGCCATGCCACAAGCCCATGCCACCCTGACTCTGGGCATAGAAAATGGCATACGTTCAAAGCAACTTGGCTGTCGCCAAGGACTGCATTCCACTAGCCCCCCCCCCCAGGCCAGCCAGGGTTAGGTTTTTTTTTTCTTTGCAGGACTGCAACACGAGTGCTTACCAAGGGGGTCTAAGAGGAGAGAAGGACTTACAGAGGGAAACGGACAATTTGCAGGGCCTATAGAGAAGTGGGCCAGAGGTTAAAAAAAATGGATTGCTGCTTTTGCAAAGGATCTGTAGGTCATTCGCGTATGTTGCCAATCCAGGAAAACCCCATGATCTCTCCCGTTCAATAATTTGCTAGAATGACAGTAACTTTTAAGAGATCACCATGCTTTCAATGATAATGTTATTAGGAAACATACCAAGTAGGACCAAACAAAGAAACATACATGCAGGCTGAGGTTTAAGACAAGCCCAAGAGTTTAAGTTGTTTACCAACCAGGACCCATCATTGATGCTGTCTGCTAACTTGGTTTGGCTTGTGAGAAAGGGTCTTGCTTTGGAGTTCAGACTGGTCTGCACCTTGCAGGCTAGACTCACAATGCTCCCACATCGGTCCCTCCCTCTTAAAGCTCTGGGATCACACACACGGGGGCTGCCTTAACCAGATTCAGACTTTTCACCGGATACCATTCCGTAGGCATGACTGATTACACCACTGGCCAAGTAGTTGAATTGAGTTCCCAGTGCCCTCCCTCTCTCCCCTGAAAGACATGGTGACTCAAAGACCATAGTCAGTCTTCCTGATGACCAAACATCTTGAACCCTCTTATTAGTCTAAACTCAAGTGATACCCAAGAAACTCACGGAGGACAAAGACAGTCAAACGGACCACTTAGGAAACCCCAAGGATTTAGTCTGTGTCTGGGAACCAGAGATAGGGCCAAATTCTATCAGATCCCGATAGCACTTTGGATGACACTGGCCCTTTGAGATGTGACCACCCTTGACCAAAATCTACGTCTTTACCACCGTTTCCACAGCTTATGAGAAGGTAAAATTCCAGTTCCATGATTTACCCAAGGACTTTCACTCGCAAGAGACTTGCTGCCTCTGGCTTGTGGCCTGGGCCAGAAGCCTTTGTTCTCCTCTGAGTCAAGTCTAAGTTGAGACATGAATTTATCCATGCTCTCCAACTGTACTCCACATCTTCTAGGTCTTTTGAGTTTAAGTTTCTACTTTTACTGAGCACTGGGAGTCGCAATGAGGGATCTCACCAGACAGTGTCTAGCTACTGTCACCTATGCATTTGTGTTGTCTGCTTTTGGGATCAAGGCTCACCATCTTCCCAGATTTCCTTTGGAGAAGCTGAACAGCCATCTCCCCATCTATGCATCCCTTGGGGTCTTGCAAGGCCAATCAGCATTTTTTCTTCTAAGTCAGATGGAGCTCTCTCCGCTGGGAAGAATATTTCATGGGTCCCCTCACCCCATTTCTGACACGCTACCCACGTCATTACTGCTGGGAACACGGACGATTCCATGGGAAGGTTACCAGGTACAGAGTGTTAGAAACGACCACGCAGGTGTGCATCCCTGCAGGTGGGGTATGAGAGTCAGCCCCTGGTGAACTCCGGAAGCTAAAATCACTCCTCAAGATGGTTGGATGCTGGTCTGCATACACATGGTCTTGACAGGCAGAAGAGCTCTGGGGATGTGGGAGAAACCACGCAAGAGAGCATGTTCCAGTCCACGCTGGCCCGAGGAGATTTCCCACAGGCTTGCTCAGCACCTTCAGTACCACAGCTCTCTGCAGGACCTGGGGAACTCTGACTTCCACACATCTTTCTCCTCCTGCTTTTCTTCCCCCAAGGGGGGCCTCAACCAGGCACATGGTTCCCTAGGTTCTGTAGGGGCCAGGACAAGACAAAACCTATCCTCTCTCTCCGGCCCAGGCTACTGTCCCCTAGGGCCCCCTGCTCCCAGAGCAGCCCCAAGCTGTGTGACCTCTCCGGAGGCTATGAGAACCGTCCCAGAGAAAAACACAATATGATACTTTAACAAATGTGCTCCAAGCCCCGATTGGACTTTTTCAATGCTTCACTCCTGTTTTTGGTCCCTTAACGGCAGATCTAAAATGACAACAACAAACAACAGAAGAAGAGGCAATAATAGTAGTAAAAGCATAGAGCTTCAGCATTTCCTGGCTGTGGTGACGAAATTCCTCACTCTGTACTGGGTTTATCCTGTTGCCTGGTTGGGATACTGCTTAGGAAAGGAAAAGGTTTATTTCAGCGGGTATGTGACATCATCGACATCATGGCGGGAAGTCAAGCAGAAACGGTTGAGGAAAGCTGCTTGCTGGACCTCTGGTTGACTCATGCTGAGCTGCTCTTACACCACCTAGAGGCACCTGCATATGCAATGGTACCACACACACAGAGCTAGGCCTCCTACATCGATTAATAATCAAGCCAATCCCCACGACCCAGCCCACAGACCCATCTTGTCTGGGCAGTTCCCTTCAGCCGAGACTCCCTTCTCAGTGATACTGGTCCGTGTTGACTGTTGAAGCTAACTAGGGCACTCACTGAGCAATTTAAACACAGTTTCCGGGGAACACGTACACTCATGGCAGCCATGGGGGGGGGGGATCTCGCAGAGGACTTGTTCACAACTTGGAAGCTGAGGAAGGAGAGCTTGGACAGACATGGAGGCAGATATGACGTTCGAGACTCACTCCCATTGGCTTGTGTCCGTGAGCTGTGGCCCGCATCTTGAGGAATCTAATACATCCTAAAACAGCATCACCACAGGGTACCAAGTGCTCGAACACGTGAGCCTGTGGCTTGTGGAGATGTTTTACGGCATAGCAGGGGTTCTCAACCTTCCTAATGCTGTCACCCTTTAATGTGGCGACCCCCCAAACCATAAAATTATTTTTGTTGTTACTTCATAACTGTAGTTTTGCTACCGTTGTGAATCTTAATGTAAATACCTGACATGTGGGGTATAAATACCTGACATGTGGGATATCTGGTATTTGACCCCTGTGAAAGGATTGTTCGACCCCTCACAACCCTCAGGTTGAGGGCCGAGCTGCATTAGCTCCACAGCCATTCCTAATGTCAAGCCCCCCTCAGTTGCTAAGGATAAAGCACTGTGTTCAGCTCTTTGCCTGTTCTGTCTAACGACATCTTTGTAAACATGGAAAGAGGGAAATGAGCAGTGCCATTTATGATACAGAATCTGAGGCCCAGAGAATACAGCATTGTCCTTTTCAAGAAAACTACAGCCAGCCCATGGGAAACCTGGACTTTCATTTGGTCATCAAAGACTCCCCGGGCTGGGAGAGCCTGCATTGGGCTCTGGGGAGACCTGCCCTCGGCAGAGCAAGGGGGAAGGTTCTACACTAGTATATGTGAGGGCCACTTGTTTTCCCTGGGAAGCAGTTGCTGATGCTCGTGCATAGTAGATTTGTTTGCTTTGCACATCCCAGATCTCCAAGGAACAAGTGCAGTGCTTCCCGGGACAGCCATGGTCTCAAAGATTGTCACACCAAGCTTTGGCCACAAAGCAACTCTCGCGGAGGCTCCTGGGGGCAGGCAGGAGGAGGCTGACATAGCCACCAAAAACAGAAAGTAGAGACCTGTGACTCCCAGCTGCTGGATGTGTCAAATTGGGTCCCTGCTGGATCTATGACAGAGGGTTGTCCTTCCATGTTTATTTCTCCTACAGGGAAGAATCAGATTCCAGCAGCTGGAGAGAGGGGTCTAGCAGACATCAATAGATGAGCAAAGTGGTCAGCAGGGGATGAAGACTCCTGCTTCTTTCCCAATTCCTCTCTTCTGGCATGGTTACACCGCACATGAGTGTCTCTGGAAGTTTCTGATATCCATACCATGTGTAGGGAGAGATCTACGTACCCATATCTCTGACCACATGCCCATTTGGGTGTGTTCACAGGTACATAGAACGTAAGGCGGATAAAAGAGCTAGTGGGAGGAGACTTTCTTTGGGTTCCGGTTTCGGCGTGGAGAGCAACACGTAGACCTTTGGTTCTCTGCTTTCTTGGATTCTTACTTAAGTGTTTTCTCCCTCAATAAAATATCATAGGACATGCCTATTTCGTGTGGCTTAATATTTCCGCATTAACCATGGGACATCGGGGACTAGAGGCGAGGATTTGCCTCTACTTTAGCCCAATAACAAAGACAGCACAAGGGAGTTCCCGGTTTGGATGCAAGGTTCACACAGTGGAAATTGCCTCAGCGCCATGGAGTACACAGTCAAATGCAGAAGACACCCACCCCTTCACACCCTACCCACTCAACCTAAAGGTCAAACCATTGGGTGTACTATAAAGGAAGTAGCTGGTGTTGCCAGGCAAAGCGAGAGGAGCCATGGAATGACTTCATAGAAGCATGCAGTAGAAGCCGGGTTGTAGAGACTATCGCAGAGCATAGTGAGAAGAGGAGATGGGATTCTCCGTGTGCCAGATGCTGGGGGTGGATTCGAGGAAGGTAAGAAGGCAGAGCGAAGCCACACATGAAAGACGCAGGAAGGGTGTAAAGGATGGCTCAGAGATGAGGAATGCAGACAGCGCTCACAGAGGACGTGAGTTCGAGTCCCGGCACTTACAACGGGGGAAGCTCACAACCACCTGGGGCTCCAGTTCCAAAGGGACTGCTGCCCTCTTCTGGCCCCCATGAACACCTACACTCACATGCGAAGAACCACGCCCACATGCACACACAAACACATAATCAAAAACAAAAAATTTAAAGAGAAGAGGGCGGTTGCTAAGGGTTTAGATGCATAAGTGAAAGAAAGTAGGAAGGAAAAAAATTAGTTTAGCCAAAAAAAAAAATGCATGATGGTGATGTCTTCCAGTGTCACCAGCCTATCTGGCAGGAGCAGATGCATTCATTCTAAAGAGACACTTATACCTCATTCTGAATGAATGGACCCCAAGAAATTAGTACTTCCCCAGGAGTCTCCTGCTGGGGAAGTGATGACTGAAGCCATGAAGGAATGAATGGAGGCAGCCAGAAAAAGAACCTGTCGCCTGGAGAAAGATTTACAACCTGTCAGACGAGCATTCATGGAAGATTTGTAACTGAACCCGGGGTGAGCAGGGACCATACCTCCTGGAGTGCTTAGTTGTAGCATTTCTTGATTTCTATTTAGAACCTATCGCTAAGTTCCCCTGCAATGGCTCACATTGATTGTCAACTTGACTACATCTAGAATTGGCTAAAACCCAAGCAGGTGGGCATACCTGTGAGGGATGTTTCTTGACGGGATCATTTGAGATGGGTAGACTCACCTCATATCTGGGCCACACCTTCTGGTGTCAGCCTATATATATATATATATAAGACATGGAAGGGGGAAGCTTTTGCTGTTTGCCTGTTTGCCCTCATTCTCACTGGCAAGTTCATTTCTTCACTGACATTAGAGCCTACTTCTTGAAGATTCAGACCTATACTGAAGGCCAGCTGAGACATCCAGCCTCATGGGCAGAACAACTATTGGATTCTTGGACTTTCTGTCAGGAGACTGCCTTTGTTGGAATAGTTGGACCACAGCCTGTAAGCCACTGTAATAAATTATACATATGTGTGTATCTGTATCTATGTTTCTATATTGATATACATTCTAAAGTTATCTAGAGAACTCTGACTAATACATCTCCTGAAGACAGATGTCCTTGTCCTATTAACCCCATCATGCTAAGAATAAGATCATTATCACAATTTTGAGCCAAATTTGAAGCGAGGTTTATTAAATACTGGCCAGGCCAAGATGATGGACACTGGCCAGGTACACAGCCCAAATTCCCAGGGTTGAATTACGTTATACAACATACAAGGCTGTGCACTTCCTGCCTTCATCCAATGAGAGACTAGAATGTATCCTGATGTACTTCCTGTCTACATACCTCCCACCCACATGTGATCAAGCATTTTCTGGAGAGTTGGGAAACCAATCTTATTTACAGAAGTGAAAACACATGGCTTGTTATCTTACATGAACAACAGCCCCTGGCATTCCAGGAGGTTAACTGTCCTTGGCAAGTAGAGCTTACAGGTTAGAGGTATTTTTGTTTTCAAGTAATTTAAGCTTAAAACATAACTTTAGATATCATAGTTCCTCTTCCCAATGTGACCACATTATTCAAATTCTCTCCTTTTTCTGTTCAGCTGTTAGGGTTATCCATAGTAACAAAGGATCTCCTTCAGTTTGAATCCCTCTGAGTTCTTCTTCTCCCACGGACTAGGAACATTATTTTGTTCTTAAGGGCCTTGTGGGATTCAGCTATTCCTATGTAATAAATCTCCCCTTCTTAAGGTCATGTAATATAACTTAAACAAGGAAATCAAAGTCAATCACGTACATGCTCCTAAGGACAGTGTAACTTCTGTCTGCCAGAGGAACGGTGAATCTTGGGGGGGGGTAACTTGGAATTCTTTCTATCACATAGGTTGGCTTGAGCTGATTCAAGGATCTGAATGAATGTATTTGGATACAACAAAATTTCCATGATAGTGGCGATGCCTGGGTACTTGGAGACGCATAAACTAAAGACACGTAGTTGGGAGTAATCATTAGATAACTTCCCCAAGGATTGTCTGAATTACCTGAGACATTGTGGAGGTAGAAAGGAGAAGCCACACAAGCAGGAGTCCTGGAAAGACCATGTCTGTGTAGGCTGACAAACATGTCAATGACCATGGAGAATTTGGGTAGCTATATGAAATCCTTTGGAAGGTACAAACAGAACAGCACCGTATTGTCCACTAGCAGAAGTGCTAAGAAAGTTATCAGATAGCACTGAGGCCTAGAGATAAGATTCTCTCATCTTGCCGTAACCCACCCATCTTATGTTTCCACTAATGAATTTTTTAATGTCTTACTTATAGCTTTCTTCATTCTTCTTTTTCTTCACATGAAATTGCTTCCACCAATCATTGTATTTGGGAAACCCAAATATTCCCAGGCCATGGTCACTAATATTTAATTCCAGAATGAACTATTTAATATTCCCTTTGATGGGAGTGATGAGCAAGGGGGATTGTTTGTTGTTATGTTATTATTGAGGAACTCAATATTTAGTGGCTGGGTGGAGGATATGTATTGAGCCAATATGTTGAAGGAGTTTATAGGTAAGCTAGGAGGAAGAGGGGAGCATGGGGCTTCAGAAATCAAGAGGTGTGTGTGTGTGTGTGTGTGTGTGTGTGTAGATCCATGGTCTTTGTATTTGAGCCCAAAGGAACAGAAACGGAGAGGTTTCGAAAGTGTGATTTTTATTGTTAATAAGTAATAAACGAGACGGATCGGTGGCTACTCTTCCAGAGGCTGCGGGTTCCATTCCCAGCAACCACACAGCGGTTCACAGCTGCGCGTAGCTCCGGTTCCAAGGGATCTGACGTGCCCTTCTGGCTTCTGTGGGTATTGCATGTGTGTGACACAAATGCAGGCAGAGTAAACACTCCCACATGCATAAAATGAAAGTAAATGTTTTTTTTTTCCAGGAAGAACAATGTTCCTGGTCTCATTGTATCTTGTTGTGCCTTGCACAGAAAAGAACCGCTCTTTTCTCTGGGGGAGACAAAGCAGGAAAGTGGATCTAGGGGATGGGGATTGGAAAGAGTTGAGGGAGGGGAACCTGCTGTCAGGATATATTGTGTGAGAGAAGAATACGTTAAAATAGAGGGAGTAGGGGGAGGAAGAGGAGGACGAGATGGAAGGAGAGGAGGAGGAGGAGGGAGAGGAGGAGGAGGAGGGAGAGGAGGAGGAGGAAAGAAGAGACAAAAATCACAAAACTCTCCACCAACCAACTGTCTCTCTGCAGGCCAGTGATGAGGATGAGGACGGAATGAGAAGAAGGGACACCGATAAACCTGGCCTATGAAGCAACCCAACCCTGTCTGTGGGTTCCCCTGCCTCTGACCACTCGTCAGTACCCCACTCACACACACACACACACACACACACACACACACACACACACACACACACGCACACACACACACATCCCAGTGGTCCTGCTTCCCCAGCACAGTCCCCCACGGACGGTTGACATGCCTACTAAAGCTGTTGCCTGTGGTAGGTCCGTGGAGGGATCCACGCACCTCGGGCAGAGGAGAAATAGAGGAGACGGGACTGAAGGAAGTGTCACGGAGAGGAACCCAGAGAAGCAGCCGAGAATGTGTCAACAGGGAGGATGATGGAGCTGCCGTGGGCCTGAGCTCTCCTGGTCCCAGGCTCTGTATATACTAAGCAAGTCACTAGGTTCCCTCCTCCGTCTGTACATTAGTTCCTCCAACTGGGTGAGTATTAAGCTCCTCCTACCTATAGCTGCCCATTGCTGGGTAGAGGGAAGGAAGGACACATGAAACGTGTTTGATTTTTAATCTGAAATGTCTCCCACGGGCTCCTTTTTTTTTTCAATACATTCCCCAGGTTATGGTTCCCAGCTCTGTTTAGGGAAGCCGTGGAGCCTTCAGGAGGTGGGGCCTGGCTGTTAGAAGAGGGCCAGGAGAGACAAGCCTCTAAAAGTAAACCTCTACACGGTATACTTGGATCCTAGCTTGGGCCCACACTTTCTGCTTCCTGATCTTAAAACCAGCCACGGATTTCCTCCTGCAACTGTGGACCGAAACCCCTCTGAGGCTGTGAGCCAAAATAAACCTTTTCTCCCTTAACTTGTGACTGTCAGACAGTACCTGTGGCTAGATAAAGAGATCCTCGGTGAGTGGAAGACACATGTCATCGCGCCATCTGGGTCACAGAGACGAGCTAGTATGTGTACAGAGTAATCCTTGCTGCAATTTCCTGTGGTCTATCTGTCTGATAAAGGCATTTAAAGCCAATTCTGTCTTGCGTCTATACCACAGGCATCGACGTCACATGAAACAGGAAAGCTAGAAACAACTATTGTCTATCTCTTTCCTGCTTCCAGCCATTTCTGACTTCAGGGGACACGCACGGCTCTTGACTCGAGGCCCCTGCTCACTGTGTCTCCTGGTGCAAACCTTGGTTCCACCATAAGTCTTGTCAGTTTTCTGTTGCCGTGACAAACTAACAGAACACGAGTGAGGGAGGAAACAGCTGTTTCGGTTCACGGACTCAGAGTCTCATTGCTCTTAGACCTCCTGCTGAGACAGGACCATGGAGGAAGAGCATGGTGAGGGAGAGGTGATTGCTTCCTAGCAACCAGGAAGTAGAAAAAAAACAGATGCCAGTACCCGTCAACATGTCTCCTGCACCCCCCCCCCGTTTCATTCCACCCAAGATGCCCTGCCTAAAAGAGGGTGAGGCCTGCTACAGGGTGTGTCTCCCCTCTTCCTGCCTGACCACACCCAGAAGTGAGCTTTGCTAATTCCCTTTGTGTCTCTTGATCCAATCAAGTTGCCAATGAACACTAACCCCCAAAGTACCAAAATAAATAAAACCAGGTAGGAGAGAGAACATAGGGGTTCACCACTTTCTCACACCTCCTTTTAAAAGAAGGGAGTCTGTTTTTAGAAGGTGCTGGCTCATGCCTCACGGGCCAAATATGAATCCTGTTTCTATGGCAAGCCCATCAGCGAATGCTGAGTGAATGTCATTTAGCATGATTGGCACAGACAAGTCAAACCAGGAACTGAACAGTGCAGTTTCATTATTCAGATGATCAATCACGGAGGACAGCCCTGTGCATAGCAAAGCATTCTTGGAATAAGAATGGATTGATGAGAGACTGCGCAAGACCTGAGTGGTCAGTGGGCCCCAAGAGACAGCTTTGCTTTTCAAACAACGGGGCCCTTGAAGAGATGGGTTTTCAGTACTGAGGACTGAACCCAGGACCTTACATACGCTATCACAAACACTCTACCACTGAGTGTATATTCTTAGACCCCTGATAGTTCCCTCTTTCTTTTGAGACAGAGTCTTACTGGATTGCACAGGTATTGAACTCACCATATATCTCTGGTTGGTCTTGAACTCGTGGCACTACCAAGTAGCAGAGGTTGCAGGCTTTGACCTCCGATCCCGGATGAGTCTTCCTCTGATGTGAGCTTTCTGAGAAACTCTAAAGAAATGTCCTCCTTCCTGGCCTCAGTTTCCCTTCTGAACAAGAAGAGCATGACCAAGAGTATCTTCGAGGCCAGTAACACTGGGTATATAGCAATCACGTGCCTGCAGCACACGTTTCCTCAGGCTGGGTCAGAGGTTGTGGCCTTGACTTTAAGTGACCAGCATCTCGACATGTTCCGTTCTACGGGAGAGCCTTCCTCCCAGGAATACAGATGAAAACGTAGGTGTGGCTCATAGCATGGGCTCCCCAAAGTAAAGCCAGATCCTTTAACACACAGGGATACGTGTGGATGCCCGGAAAGTGTGTGTGACAGGAACTTCGTTTCACATGCCTCTGTTTGCTTCAGGAGCTCAGCCTTCCCCCTGACAACAGCACGTTTAGGCCCAATTTTGCAACCATCATCCTTTCACACAGAGAAATCCCTTGATGTTGGCCTCTATCATGAGAGGCAAGCTGGTGGGGGCCTCCTGGATAGCATCATAAGCTGAGTCAAGGACCAAAGCCAACAGCCTTCACGTTCTCTGCTACTTTGGAGTGCCACGAGTTCAAGACCAACCAGAGATATACGGTGAGTTCAAGACCTGTGCAATTCAGCAAGACTCTGTCTCAAAAGAAGGAGGAAACTATCAGGGGTCTAAGAATATACACTCAGTGGTAGAGTGTTTGTGATAGAGTATGTAAGGTCCTGGGTTCAATCCTCAGTACTGAAAACCCATCTCTTCAAGGGCCCCACTGAGCAGGGTGGTGGTAGCACACGCCTTTAATCCCAGCACTCGGGAGGCAGAGGCAGGCGGATCTCTGTGAGTTCGAGACCGGGCTGGACCGACAGCCTCCAAAACAATACAGAGAAACCCTGCCTCATAAAAACAAAAAACAAAAAATCAAGGGCCCCACTGTTTGAAAAGTAAAGCTGTCTCTTGGGGCCCACTGACCACTCAGGTCTTGCGCAGTCTCTCATCAAGCCATTCTTATTCCAAGAATGCTTTGCTATGCACAGGGCTGTCCTGTGATCATCTGATGTAGGCTTGAAGAACACATGCAGAAGAAAGCCCAGAGTGGTGATTTTTTTTCCTGTGTCACCTCTAACTATGCCCAGAGCATACAAAAAGCTCACTTCCACCCCACCAGGGCAGGTTCTGCATCTCCAAAGGGATGGACCCTCAGGCACATGGGGGGCCAGCCTCCTCCCCCGCCCCCAGACTCCCAACCAGGCTTTGCTCTGTTTGCAGCTGGACTCCTGGGCCAGGTTACAGTCTGGCAGAGTGGTACTGCGCGTGGGCCTGAGTGTGGAACTCTTTGTAAGCACATCTGGGCCGCGCTGCAAGGAGAAGCTGCTGACAGACTGTTTGCCAATAAAGAAAGTCACAGAGCCTAATAACAGTCAGATGGAGTTGGGGCTTGGCCGGGCTTCTCAGGGGTGTACCTAGGCGTGTCCAGGCGGCCGGCTTTCTCCCCAGGGAACCCAAGACAGTGAAGACTGGGCTCCCTCCATTACCTAAGAGCCAAGAAGGCTCTTTCCCTCCTGCAAGGGCCGGGAATTCGGCCTAAGGCTTTCAGAAGCCTCACCTCCAAAGCTCTGGCCCAAGCAGCTGGCTTCTATTGGACCACCCCCTCGATTAGCATATTGATGTATGGAGCCAAAATTCTCTGGTGCCTGGAACTCCTTGCCAGCTCATTATCTCACAGGATCCTCTTCCCAAGGTGACTCCTAGAAGTGACTCTGGATCTTACTTTTCTGCTCATTGCCCGGTACCAGGTCTGAGCAGAGAAAGTACTCAAATGGTCCAGCCCATTCCTTCTTAGCTCCAGGATCGATCTTGGTAGCAGCCAAGCAAACCCACACCACCAAGAGAAGACAAGAAAACCCACAGCGACCCGTAGACCCACCCGGCCGTCTGCCAGAACTAGATGGACTGGATATGCATGGGAAGCCACCCCAAGTCCTTCAGTTATTAACCACAAACCCTTCTACAGCCAAACCTTACCTTTGCAGCCGGTTAATAACACAGAGAGATTTAGGCTGCTCTGGGTGGGAGCAGAGGGTGGGTGGGGGCTTCCAAGCCGTTCACCTTCCCCTTGTGTCTCCACCTCTTCACCCAAAAAAATGCCTGGAAGTTTCTAAAGCATCTCTGAGCCTCCACATACGAACATCTTAGCACTAGATCCTTCCCCAGCGTCCCATTGAATCCACAGTTCCAGGAGGGCACAGGTGCCTCTCAAGCCTTGTCTGAAATGAGATTGGGGACACTTCTGTGTGAAGGGAATGTCCCTGATCTTTTATTCAATAGCCCAGGGTTCTCATTCTAGCCTTGGCCCCTAGTGGTTAAGCGACTGTGAATTTCACACCCTAACCATCAAGACTTCCACTTTCCAAAGTAAGGGCACAACATGCCAGGTGCTTAAATGTGGGTCCCCCAGGTACCTGGTGGTCACATGGCGCCCTTGTGACATTTCATCTTTGCAGAAGCAGAAAGAGGGAGGAAGATGTAGGTACAAAACCCCAGCAGGATATTTGGATACCACCATGGTTTGTAAGTCACAGAGCTGAGACAAAGAGAGAAAATGAAATGTTGGGGTGTTTCCCCCCAGGTGCACTCTCTGCAAAGCCACTGCAAGACATCCTGTTGGTGCTATTGTTGGGGTGGGGCAGGGAGCCCAGCCTGGGATGCAATCACCACAGACCTCAAACTGCTGTTTACAAATGTGGGGCATTTGCTGGGACCTAAAATGTTCATCCTCAAACACACTCCCTCCCACCCTCTTGGTTTTTAAACCCATGTGGATTCCGAGGGAAATTGAATCCATATGTTTCTGGTTCATTTGCACTGAACTCATCAAAATGTAATTTTGCAACATCTAGCTGAGGTCCAGGATGTCTTTAGAAGCCTCATTTTTATGCCTTTTTATAAGGCCCTCTCCCTTGGAGACAGGAAGTTAGCCTTGCCAAGAGTGGACAGAACCCCAGCCAAGCAGGAGTTCTCCCTGAGAGCCCATGGGAGACCCCCCTTATCTTAGAAACACCTCCATTTTCTGTCTCAGAGTCGGGGGCTCCACGAGCTACCCAGGAGGGTGGCATCACACCCGAGCGACAACCAGGTTGCTTGTACTCAGTGTTCTGATGGTCCACAATCGAACAGAAAACAGAAAAGAGGTCAGCTAGTTCCATTTTGGTGATGGGGACTCTGAGGCAGGATGGAGGAAAGAGAGAGAGGAGGGGGGGACTTGTTGGCAGGATGAAGGAAAGAGGGGGGGGGGATTTGTTGGTGTCGATGACACAGGTGGAATCAGACAGTTGTAGAAAAGCCCTTCTGAACTGAGCAGTCTGGGGATGGAATGCTCTTTGGACATCTGAGGGATAATGGACAGAAATGGACGTGATCCTGACCGGGTTCATTTATCAGCTCACTGTGGGCTCCTGGTAAGTTAACGGTCATTTAAAAGTAAAATTGCCACCGGCTAATAAGGCTCCGGTCACAGGCTGCAGCTTACACACAAATACAAATGCGGGAAAGGAAAAGGGGTGGTACAGGGTCATGGTTGGTGGAGGCAGATAAGTGGGAAATTTGGATTCTGGTCCTGAGTCTGGTACACTGTGACAGCTTCAAATATATGCTCTAATTAATTAGAACACCTTCTCCGGTTCTGTCCTCAGCAATTACTTGGGCAAAGAAAAATAGCGTGTCTTCCAAGAGTTTGCAAAGGTCCGGGGTGCACTTTGCCTTGGTCAGCTGAGAGTCATGACTGCCAACTAGCTCGCAAAGCTGACTGTGAGCCCAAGACATAAGCTGGACCGCAAGCCTTAATACAGACAATGCTGTCTCCTGGACCCTTTAAGAAACCTTGGAGGAAGACATGGAGGGCTCCTAGACTAGGAAAACTTAAAGTGATAAAGTCAGCCTCAGTTGGGGGTCCACCCTTATCCCTACATCCCCAACGAAGAACTTTGAATTGAGCCATATACTGTGTGTGCAAGGGGGCCCAATTTATTAGTTGGGTTAGGGTTAGGGACCTGCAGCCTGAAAATTAGCTTGTCTTCCGTGGGCAGACATCCCTTCCCTCCAAAGCTAACACAGGGTCTGACAATCAGAGGCTTGCTGCACTGAATGCCCAAACAAGCTAGGACTCGACCAAGTCTATGAAAATCAACCTTCATGTGGGTGGCCCCCACAGCCACACTCAGGGAAGGCTTTGTTTTCCCTGTAAATAGACAGGTTACAACAGTCGGCTCCCCTATCTTTTCTCCTCCAGATATGCAGATATGATGTCTGAAACTGAATAACTGCCTTGCCACCATGAGGCAACAACTCTGAGAATAAAACACAACTTCCCCAGGGAATATAAAATAGAAAAACAGACAGGGTCCATAAGGTCTCCTTGACACACAGAAATATCTGTAATTAGTGTGATTACAGCATATACAAAACAAAGCCCCGGGTCCCCAAACCTATTGTTCAGCTTTCTAGTTCTTGTAATGGATGGCATTCTATATAATTCTGCTTAATCTGAACACTATGGGGCGGGGGGCCTGAGGGAGAAGTTTCCGGTTTGTTTTCTATACTTTGATTTTGCCTGTTTGGTTGGTTGGTTGGTTGGGATCTGCTGCTCGTGACAGGCTCTTACTTGGTAGCCCAGGCTGGTCTTCAGATTTAGACAAAAGCTACTTCACCGCAGAAGGAGTCACATCAAAGTTTGCAATGCAGACTTAACGATTCCTTCGTGATAGGCCAACAGAGAGGCCTGTGCATCCCAGGAAGCTGGTTTTCAGGGAGAGCTGGAGGCCCAGGGCATCTCTGGTGGAAGAAATAGATGTGTTAGCCCATGAGACCCAATCTCAGGAAGGAGGGACCAAGAACTAGTCTTGTCCCAGGATAGCCTTGGGACTTGATAAATGAGATTTATGTCACAGTCACAACCACCCCAACATGGTGCTGTCAGCCTTGTAATTTCGGGGCGTTGCATACATCATATTGATCCTGAGCAAGGTGGTGACGTTCCTAAAGTGTAGTCCCTTAGCGCACCAGGTATAACAAGGAGTAGGGCCCTAGAATAGAAGCTGTGCCCTGTTAACAGACACACCCCAGGCAACAAAGGCAGCTCTTCCCAGGTTTTTGGCCGTGCCCGTGTCACTTGCAATGGCTGTCCAAATCTAGTGGCTCTCAATATGAACAAGGGTGGAGGGAGGCAGGACCTCATTCATGAGGGACAGATGAGGTAGAGCCTTGGGGTTCCAGAACCACGGGGCAGGTGGGCCATCTGCGGGCTAGGGAAATCTAGAGAGGACGAGGGCCCAGTAGAGACCAGCACTCTCGGTAAGAAATCGGTGCCTCAGACATGGTGACACCTGGAGAACATCTGGGTTACTTCGGCATTGTGAGTTCTAGGATCGTCAGGTGTGGTAGTTTGTGTGAGAAAGCTCCCTCTTACACTCAGATATTTGAGCACTCTCGGTCCCAAGTTGGCGGCACTGTCTGGGAAGAGTTTTGCAATGCTTAGGAAGTAGTGGAGTCTTGCTGGAGGAAGTAGATCCTCTCTCCCTCTCCCTCTCCCTCTCCCTCTCCCTCTCCCTCTCCCTCTCCCTCTCCCTCTCCCTCTCCCTCTCCCTCTCCCTCTCCCTCAGGGGTATACCAGGCCCCAAACACAACCGAAGATGCTTGCACTTTCCTCAGAAGACTTAGTTACCTCTGGACCCTTTGGTTCCCAAGTTTCAAATACGTATTTCGAACCTCACACGGGGGAAATGCCCACTGACCTTCCCTCCGGTGTTTGCAGTTCTCATTGCTGTGATAAGACTCAAGCATCTCAAGGGAGAAGAGGGTCGCTTTGGCTTACGGTCCGCCATGGTGGGGAAGATATGGCACCTGGTGCGGCTGACCCGGGGAGGGGGGAGTTGGCAGAATGGCTGGTTCTCATGTGGGTCCAGGCTACAGGCATTCATGGCCTATCCCAAAGACTCACCTCCACTAGCCAGGCCCTATCTCCTAAAGGTTCTATAACCTCATCAAATAGCACCTCCAACTGGGAATGAATCATTGAACGTAGGCTCATTTCCCCACACGTGCGTGGTGACGCATGACCTCCGTAACCAGTTCTAGGAAATCTGAGGCTCTCTTCTGGCCTCAGAATGTCTTGCACACATGTGATACACATACATAGATGTAGGCAAAACGCTCAAATAAATAAGACAAAAGGATCCAAATTAAATTCATACGCCTGTGGAGGACACTGCACATTGGAACCCCAATCCCACCAGGCCCTAAGGAATGTACTTGTGGTAATCTTCTGTTAGCCCAGAGAGGGCCTGTGACTATCCCAAAGCCTCTGTGTTTTCACCTGGCTCCATTGGGCCCTCAGATTCCTCCCCCTCATCCTGGGAAGGCAGGAAGATGCCCAGAGGATGCATACTGTGGAACCAGGCATGACTCCTCCTCTTGGCAATGCACCTGCTGACCCTCTGGTCAGTGGGTCCTGCAGGACTCAAACCTTTGGTTACTGTGGTGGTGTGAGCGAGACTAACACTCAGAGGTTCATAGATTTGAGTGCTTGCTCCATAGTTTTTAGAACTATTTGGGAAGGACTGGGAAGTATGGCCTTATTGGAAGAGGTGTCTCACTGGGGATAGGGGACGGGATTTGAGGTTTCCAAAGTCCACGCGGTTCCCGTTAAGTCTTTCTTTCTCTGCCTCATGATTGCTGTCTTCCTGCCTGCTCTCCTGCTCCCTGCCACGATGGTCATGGACTGACCTCTAAAACTGTAGTGCAGCCATCAGTGAAATGCTTTCTTTTATAAGTTGCCTTGCTAATGGTGTTTCTTCATAGCAATAGAGCAATGACTAGAACGATTGCCCAGGTAACTTGGGCATGGTCCCTAAAAGAGAGCAAAAGGATCCCCAGAGCCCTTTTCTTACATTCATTCCATACTTACTTCTACTATGGAGATATCTGGTCCAAGCAGGAATGGGTTAGTTCCATCACCAAATTCCCATGGAACACTGGGTCCAGTCACAGGTCTGCCTCTCCTACCCATGAAGGAGGTGGCATCCAGGAAGAGAGCAGAGGCCAACGTTATTTTGAATTAAATAGTAATGGACAGGATTTGATAGCTATTTTTTAATACCTGCACAATTGGATGAAACTCAGACACAAGAGGAACTCAATTTTGTTTTTCATTAATATTCACTTTGTTAACACGAACGGATGATTTCTGGAAGGCTCTCCTTGCCCTTTTAATTCATTCTCATATAACGTGGCAGAGATAGCCTCCATTATTAAACTGATTAGCAGGCACTATGAATCTTTTCTCGTAGAGTTCTTCAATATTGCTGAGGCTGGACAATGTATTTGGGTTCTGTAAACCAGAAGGAGCGCTGAGGGTAGGAGAAGAACTTTCTCTTAAAAACTAAGAATTAAAAAGATCTAAACAACACATAACGTTCATGATGGATATATCATAAAATGGTACATGAATTTCTTCAAGTATCACATGGTTCACAAGCATGACTATATAATCTTGAGGAGTCAGATACTGGGGAGTATGTGAACATAGCTTCCCAAATGGAGCAGGATCCATGATATCTACAGAGCAGATAGAATTCTCCATAGAGCCCCCAATTGGTGTCTGTTGAGATTCTTGAATCCTCCCTGTGATGGAGAGCTCATAACATCCCAGGGAAGCCATGACTAATTGGTGATGCCGTGTTGCCTATGATTGATTTAGTAGAATCAGAGCCATTTTCTCTTCAAGATGACTTAGAGCAGAAGTATTCATTTTTTTCCCGTGGCGTTCTAGGAAACCAATGACCACTGTGTATCAAAGCCAGACAAAAGGGGGCAGGAAAGAGTCAGGTACAGCCTAATCAACTTTCAGGCCCAAAGCTATTTGACAAAGATCACTTTATTTCACATGCAAAGGAACATATGAGATAAATAAGACTGAAATTACCATTAAAAGGTAAACAGTAGATTCTAGGAAAAGTCAAAGTTCAATGACCAGGTTAGTAGAACAGGTAAGGGTGACACATGGCCACCACTGAGTCCTGGGAATCACCAGGATCTGTGTGAAATCGGGTGTGGTGTTACATGTTTTTAATCCCAGTACTCAAGAGACAGCGGCAGGTGGATCTCTGTACTTTGAGGACAGGCTGGTCTATATAGCCAGTGGGCTCTAGACCACTTACATGGTGAATGCGTGTCTCAAATACATTCAAAGTGTCTGAGACAGCATTGTCCCAGCACCTGGTAAAAATATTTGGTGATGAATGTCACCTCACCCTCAACTTTGGGGGTGCCTCATTCCATTTTCTACAAAAACATTTTCTGCCAGGGTCAGTCATGTTCTTTGAACATCTGAAGCTGTATTAGTTTTGCACGCTAGCCTCTCATTCTCCTTCTTCAAGAAAAGAATCCAGATGCCTTGGCCTAGTGGAGTAAAGAGCCTAGGACCCGGCCAAAATGTATTTTTGAGCTGCGTTTCTTTCCCCCTTCTAATCTTTGTTGCTCAGCCTCCTCTGCAGTTTCCCAGGGTTCCCAGCTCCTTTTTGACTTCTTTCCCGTGTGTCTTCTGAGTCTACTCTGGTTCCAGTCCAAGGTGCTGAAAGAAATTCAATTCAGGATGATCTAACTACAAAGAGAATTTGTTAATGTATGTAAATGGAATCTTTGGGAAAAAAATGAGAGTAACTGGCTTCTGGCATGGCCAAATCCAGAGGCTCAAACAACCTCTTTAGGTTTCTGGATGTCCCAATCTCCTTGGCTCCGGGTCCTTCAGTGTTGGCTGTGTTCTCCAGAATCTCTTCCCTCCGAATGGCCGAGAACTCCATTAAGAGCATTAGGCTGCCATTTGCCAGCTTAATGAATGCAGTAGAGCAACAAAGCTCCCCTTTCCTGATTGCTTCTAAATAAAAGTCTACGCTGGTACAGGACTGGGTGCAGAGACCACCGAATTTGGGGTGATTCTCACATCTACTGACCCTTAGTACAACTTGAAATCACAGGATGGAGCTCATGATGTACAGAAGGGAACAATTTGCTCCATGCCTTAACATGAAAGCTGTCTCTAGAGACTGGTATTACATGGGGAAGGAAATGGGCAAGAAATTAAAAGGAAGACCGTTGGAGAGCGCCAAAGAAAAGGAAGCAAGAAAGAGTAGCAGAAAGGGTGAATGAGACCAAAGTGCATTATATGCATGTATGGTGTGTCACAACGAAACACCTTTGTATAGTTAATGTGTGCTAATAAATTATCTACCACAGTCCTACCTGTTTCTGTTTGCAAATCTTGTGTGCCTGTCAAGTAGAATACATTGGAGTTCCACCCAACCTATATGTGACAGCGCTCTACCACCTGCTTTCCTATGGTTTCTCCTTTTATTAATTATAGAATGTCAAGTAAGGTCTAAATGCAATGTTTCACAAGTAAAAGAATCAAAGTCCCCAGAAGGAGCCAGTATGGATGGAGGACTTAGTTCAAGTAAGTAAGACTATCCAGACTCCCTGACCTCCAACTCAGACGTCCAGCTATCATAATTCACTGGGGTCTGCAGTTTAGTCTCTCCTTCGTGTCTCCACATTGAAGTCAGACTGTTTTAAACTAGCAGTCAGTAAATAGCTAACAGATACCACAGATAGGATTAGCTTAGTATCTTTATCTGTCCTTCAGCACCACAGGATTTTAAAAGTAAACCAAAAGGAATTTTGTTTCCTGTTGCTGTGATAAAAAAAAATACCCTGACAGCAACAGTGAATAGGCTGCTTTATTGGGTCACAGTTCCAGATTACAGTCCATCATTGTGGAGAAGTCACAGCAGCAGGAAGCTGAGGTAGCCACGTTGCAGAATATTTGTTTAACTATGTAAAGATGTGTTGCATTTGTCTAATTATGTAAAGATGTGTTGCTGTTTTACCTTGCTTGCCTAAGGCATATGATTGGTCCAATAGAAAGCTGAACAACCAATAGTGATGAGGGAGGAGGAGGTGTAGGTGAGACTTCTGTGCAGGGGGAGTAAAGTAGGAGAAGGAATTTAGTCTCTGCAAAGGAAAGAGAAAGAGACACCAGGGAGACACCAGGGGCCAGACAGACAGACAGACAGACAGACAGACAGAATGACAGTAAGGCAAAAAAAAAAAAAGACCCAGGCAAAATGGTTAAAAGAGCTAGTTAAAGGTCTAAGCTGAAGCTGAGCATTTGTAATTAATAAGTCTCCTTGTCTTTATCTGGGATCTGGTTGTCGGCCAAAAGAAAACTCCAAGGACATAGCCATTCATACCCACAGTCAGCAGCAGAGAAAGAATAAGGGAGTACCTACCTGCCAGTGCTCACCCACTCCCTCCACTCTCACAGTCCAGGGGTCCCTGCCTTAGGGATGGTGCTGCCCAAGGTAGGTGGGCCTTCCCATGTCAAGCAATGTAATCAAGACAATCCCTTTCCAATCGACACACCCACAGGGCAACCCGATCCTAAGGATCCCCTCACTGAAACACACTCTTCAGTGATGACTCTAGGTAGTGTCAAGCTGGCAATTAAAACTATCACAGAAGCAAAATAAGACTATCTTTTGGAAACAGCAGTATTCTGGGTTTTTTGTTGTTGTTGTTTTTGGGGTTGGGGGATGAAAATAGTGAGTGGCTTGAGTTCCAGTTCAAGTCCACATGAAGAAAAACACACGCCACCCCATACGTCTCTCCCGCTAATATTAAAACCATGGGCTGAATAGATGGAGCAGGGATCTGAGGACACTCAAAACAAGATGTGGAAGGCAGACAGGAATAGAGGAACACATTATCAAAATGGTACCCAAATGGCAGTGACTCTTCCTTTAGTTTCTGCTCCTAGCCCTCCAGCTTTTTCAGCCTGGACTGAGAAGCATGCAAAAATCTACAAGTAGACACCAAGCATAGTTGAGAAGCCTATCTAATGTAATACCTGCCTCTGCTCAGAAATGCACAGAGGGTTCGTCAGTCAGAGAAAGTGGGGGGGCCCTTCTCCCTTTACTTCATTCTCTTCTGCTCCACCCACTCATCCTGCAAAACCAGAGAATACGTGGCTGTCGAGGTTACTAAGGTAAAGAAGGAAGGGGGACAGGGGGACGCGCGCTCTCTCTCTGTCTGACCAGAATTGCCGCGGTCCCACAATTTTGTAGATGCACAGCATGCTTTGTTTCTCTGCCATCTTGTCCTTTGCCTCCAATGAAGATACAACTGCAGGAAGCAAAGATTGGGCCAGGGAACCTAGTCAGAAAAACAAGAGCAGGAGAGGGTAGAAAAATGTGGAGTGCTGGAAAATGGACTTCGTGTGGTGCTTCGTGTGAACCCCTGGGTCGGTGGCCAGCAGTGTGTGATGGGGCTAACGCAGTATCTGAGGTGTTGAGACCTACACTGCAGAATGGATTACCTTCCAGGTCCCAGACAAGGCAAGAGGTGACACGGACAGAGAACAGACCTGACTAACCCTGCAAATGCCTTGAAAATTGAATTTAAATTAGAACCAGCACTCACACACTATGTACAGGCTTCCAGACTGAGTATAACTCAATCAACGCTCTCCAAAAGTTTCAAACAAGGCCCAGAGTCCTTTAGTGTGATATTCAAATTGCCCAGGGCACATCAAAATTACATAGGAAACATCAGGAAAAATCTCCACATCGCTTGAGGATGAAATCGGACGAAGTAACCCCAAACCTGGGACGCTACAGTGTTGAAACCATCAAATAAAGATAAAAGCGACATCCATAACTGGGCAACATTCTAAAAGTGAGCACCATGAACTCTTAGTGCAGTAATGTATGATACACAAAAGGGCAAAATGAAAACTCCACAACTACAAAAATGCCGTTTTTAAAACTCACCAGATCAATTCAATATCAGAACGGACATGTCACTTTACTGTACTTGAAAGCAGGCCAATAACGACACCTGATGGGGAAGTCCTGTGTATATGTCAATAAAGCACTGTTGGCCAATAGGGAAGCAAGATAGGTGGGACTAGGAATCGAGGAGGACTCTGGGTAGGAGAAACACAGGGAGTCATCATGTAGCTGCCATAGGGGTAAGAAGTTTGGAACTTTTCTCCTGTAAGAGAAATACTTAGATTAACAATTATGGGGTAATTACTTAAGTCAGAGCTAGCCAGTAAGAAACAAGCAAGGCAAACAGCTTCATAATTAATACAGTGTCTTGTGTGTTATTTGGGGACTATAATGTGGCAGAGTCCAGGCCACTGGTGGGGAAAAACCAAAGCGGCTGGCAAGGAAAAGGCTTCTCTCTACAGACACCTACTTCTCTTGCAGAGGTTATGAGATCAGTTCCCAGCACCAGCATCCGATGACTGGCAGCAGTCTATAACTCCAGATGCAGAGAATCCGTTTCCCTCTACACACGCACACACATGCACACACAGGGAGGCACACTCATCGTCATACACATGATCACGAAATTAAAATCACTCAATCAAAAAAGCAGAGAGAGACGGAAACGGCAAAAAGAGCTTGAGAGATCTGCGAAGGACAGTCCAGCACATCAAATGTGTATGTCAATAAAGCCCAATGAAGGAAAGGCAAGGTGACAACGTGCAGTTGTTAGATAACACGGGTAAAAAAAATGGAAAAAAATAACAGTTGAAAAGTTCCTAACTTTGACAGAAAGCTTAACCTTATAAATTTAAGCAAGTCTGAAAAAACTTCTCAAATGACAAGGCTATGTAAATTGTACTAACATGCATCATATCAGACCACTAAACACAGAAAACAGAAAAATAGTAACATCAGCCAGAGAAAGTATGGTTTTATCACATAGACCTGTAATCTCAGCCCTTGGAAGCTGGACGCAGAGCTCAAGATCACCTTCAGTCACAGGTCTCACCCTAGGCTACATGAGACACTGTTTCAAAAACAAACAAAAAACAAAAAGCATCCAACAAAAGCTGATATGTTAGCTACAAAGCAGACAATTAGTTGAGCAATTAAAGATTCCTCATCAAAGATCATGGCGATGGCAAGAAAGTAAGAGAACATAGTTGAAAGTTTGGAAACTACAAATGCAATTCTGCATCCAGTGAGAACAATTTTATAAAAAAAGGAAAACATTCTCAGGTTAAGGAAATGTAGCAGAAGAATTGTAATCAGTACTGCCTACTTTTAAAAGATGCCAAAGGATTATTTTGCGAGGAAGGGGAGTTATGCCTAATGACATCCAACGTAGGTGCTGGGACTTGAATGCATTTCCTCTGGAAGCACAGCCAGTGCTCTTAACCACTGAACCACCCGTCTCTCCAGCCCTGGAACAGAACTTATCCAAGGGAATGAGATGTTGAAACGCTGTGGCAAGCATGGGGTGGGAATAGCAGAAGGCAAAGGAAGACAGAGGTTAAATAAAACCTTTGGATTAAGAATGACTCTGCAGTTCTCCAGGTTACTGCTTCCGATTAATGGCACGACAAACCTCTAATTCATGAGAAATGCAGCAGGGGAAAAAAACATCCAAACTGCACTGAAACATATCCCATCAAAGCTGCAGAAAGCCAACAGCAACAGGAAAAAAACATAGAAAGAAACTAAAGAGGGCAAACAGCTGAGTTGAAGAGGGACAGTGGATAAGAATGACACAGACTCTTAACGATGGGACATATTTTAAGTGTTAAAAGCAAACTGCTGACCGCTTGGATTCTACGTCCTATAGTTTTCTTCCATGAATGAGGGAGGTTTAAAAAAGACCTTTATAAATAAAAATAGAGGGAATGTATTGCCACTGGGTCTACCTTGTACAGAACAGTAACAGTTTCTCAAGGAGAAAGAAAGTGGCGTAGGTCAGAAACTCATGTCTACAGAAAGAACAAAAGGAGTTTTTAAGAAGGCACACATGAAGGCAAAATAATTTCGTTTTTTTTAATTCTCCACTCTATTTAACAAATAAGACTTGGTTGGAAATAATGACTGTAGCAACACCGTGATTATAGCTAATGGCTTAGGAAGATAAATGATAACAAGGGACAGGAGGAAAAATGGGAATATCCTGCTATCAGATACACTAACTACGCAACAGCAGTGTTGTTTCATATTGAAAGGATAGACAGCTGACTCAGCAGTTAAGAGCACTCGCTGCTCTTGCAGAAGATGTGGTTTGAGTCCCAGCACCCATGTGGCAGCTTCACCACTGTCTGTCATTCCAAATCTAGGGCATGTGGTGCCCTTTTCTGGCCTCTGTAGATACTGTGCACACACACAGACACACATGCAGGCAAACTCTCACACATAAAATATAAAGAAATCTAAAAGAAAAAAAAATAAAGAATAAAAGGCCATAGCAAGATACACCATGCTAACAGTAGCCAAAAGAAAAGTTTGGACTACCTATAAAATGTTCAGGCAAAGCTGATTTCAGAGCAAAGAAAATTGCCAGACATGATGAGGAGCATTACCTGTAGACTGAGTAGTCAATTGTCTAAGAATGGGTAACCACACTTAATGGGTATATACCCCTAACCAAAAGCTTTAAAATACCTAAGACCAAAAATAATAAAATTGCAAGAGAAATAGACAAATACACTATCATCTTTGGAAAGTTCAATACCCTCTACCAGTGACTGACAGATTCAGCAGGCAGAAAATCACGAGGACATGGTTGAATCGACAGTACCATCCGTCAGCGAGATCTAATTGACTTTTCCAGATTCAGTCAACAATGACAGAACGCGCATTCTTTTCAGACTAGCAGGGAATATTCGTCACAATGGAGCACATACAGGCAATAAGCACACCTTCAAACACCAGAACAGTACAGATCGCAGAAAACATGCTCTAGAATTACAAAGAAGTGAGAATAGATGTCCGTGGCGTAAATGTGGCTGTAAATACCAAAGAGTTTGGAGGTTTGAAATTCTCAGGATAAATTTTAAACTATTTAAAAGAAAGAGATACAGGGTATACTCGATGTAAATAACACAATGAAAGCAGAGACTAGAGGGAAAAGAGTGGCATTTGCTACATATGTGTGTAGGTGTTTGCCTGCACATGGGTGCCTGTGCACCATGTTGGTGCAGGGCCTGGGGAGACTGGAAGAGGGTGCCAGAGCCTGGAACTGGAGTTGCAGATGGTTGTGAGCCACAGTGTGGGTGCTGGGAATCGAAAATGACAATCACCAAGAAACCCAAGGACATTCAAAGGATAAAATAGACTTTTACAGACAGTTCATTGTCTACGGTCTGATAACGCAGGTAAAACTGATTAAATTCGCTGAATATGGTGGCATAAACCGGGCCACACAATTAAACCTTGTCTAGTAACACCCAGGATGTATGAGTAACTCCAAAGATACAAAGAAACAGCTGCAGCAAGTAAAAAGGAAACAAACAAACGACTCCGTATTTGCAACACAAAGAATGAAGCCTGATATTGAAAACTGGCTGTACTGATTTGTAACTGGTGTTGTCAACGCTGGCTCCTTTGTGGGACCATCACACCACGAAGATGTACCTTGTTCATAGCAGAGGAAACAGCCGGGAATGGGCACAGAAACTTCACTCCTCAAACACACTCAGAGATCTACAAAGAAATCGGTGAGTCCTTGGTGGAGAGGTGGCTCTGTGGTTAAAAGCTGCTTGCTCTTGCGGAGGACCTGAGTCAAGCTCCCTTGTGGTGGCTCACGGCTGTAACCTGTAACACCAGCATCAGGGGATCAGATGCCGGCTTCTTACCTCTATAGGCTCCTTCACTCACTCACGGGGTGCAACTCCTCGGGCATGCATGTGCACATAAAAAATAAATAAATAAAATTGGATTAATAAAAGAAAATGAGAAAAAAAAACCGGCCAGACTTGGTGGCACATGCCTTTTAACACTAGCACTCAGGAGACAGAGGCAGGCAGATCTCTGAGTCTACGCCAGTTTGGGGACAGACAGAGTTCCAGGGCAGCCAGAGCTAAAACTGCCCTCAGACAGCATGTGAGTCCCCTTTGTGGCTTTGGCTGTGCCGTCTTTCGGCAACCTGTAGGCCTCTTTGGTGCCTGATGTTGGACTTTTCAAAAACGAAGACCAAAAGAATATGAAAGGTGGCCCGCCTGCTACTTCTTTAAGAGTAATTGTCAAAGAATAGGTTTAATTATTTTTTTAATTGAAGCGTGTGTTAATATTCTTACAGAAGATTTCGTAATAACGGGGGCTGCGTATGCTTGGTGTGTGTTCTCCTGTGTGTGTGAGTGTATGTGTGTGTGCATGAATGTGTGTGCGTGTGAGAGTGTGTGTATGTTGTTTACCTTTTAAGTGAAACTGAAATGATTTTCCAATATGTAGAAAAAAATAACAGACTCAGGAATGGCAACTTCCCTCTCATCCAGGGGTGAATCAGGATGCAAACTTTAAATAACAGGGACATTCAGGGTTGCTTTTTAAAAAACAATGGACAGACTCAAAAGTAAACATTAGTACTGAGGGAGAACAAAGAGGAAATTAGTGAGACAGGACCACAGCTGAATGCCAAAGCTAGGGCCACCTGTGCACGCCACATTTGGGTTAGAAAGACGTCCTCTGTGGATCCCAGATCGGGTGCCCAGAATCCAAAGGCCACCCAGGTAACCAAACGAAGTTTAGCAGGGGTCCACTCTGAACCTGGGAACTCTCTCTTCTCATTTCTCTCCTCTTTCTCATTTGCAAGACAAATAATTTTAAGATGTAATTAAAATTATTTTACAATCTTTTAATCACTAGAAATTGCGTATAATTATTTTACCTCCGCTCCGGTGCCAAGAACTGCTGTGAATTACTTGGCTTCTCAAAGCACAGAAAGAGACCGCTTCACTCCTGCATTAATTAAGGGTTTTTCCCCCCACTATCCCTGTCCATTAGCCTCCACCACGCTATGGCTGTGAACGGTCATTACAACAGGCAGAAATAGGAACATAAATTCTCTGCTAATGAAAATGTCAGTCGGAGATGCCGTCTATCTGAGAAGGTTCTGATATGCACAGGGCTTTTTTTCTTCTTCTTCTTTTTCTTTTTCTTTTCTGTCTTGTACCTTTTTGCCAGTCTCTCAGAGACCAACCTGGAAGGGCAATCCTGTTTTATTTATGGATAGTTAGAACACACCCTGTACAATAGATTGAGGACTGTACTCAGGTCCCTATTAAATATTCCATTGACTTTTAAAATCGCTCCCTCTCTTATCAGTCCTCGCAGGGTCTCTGTCTGGGAGAACTTCTGACCTTCTCCCCGATGTCTGAGGCCAATGTACTTGAGACGGGGGCAGTATGCGTCTGTTTATGCGGTGGTGGCAATCCATCCGTCCGTGGGTTCTGTGTGTCCAGCATGCCCTACTTGCTCAGCACAGAGAGTTTACTTGCCCAGAGTTTTAAGAGTTTGTTCAGGACACAGTTTTGCTCTGCCTTGTACTGGAGTGAGTTTGTACTGGAAATCTTCGACATAGGTGCGATCTATCCATTGTCTGAGTTGACTGGCGGCCTAGGCGTTCCTTGTAACCACGCAGCAAGGGGAGACAAGGCATTCTTTGTTCATGCTTGTAACTGCAATACAGCTTTCCCCACAACTGAACCAAAGACCATAAGGCTACCCACTTTGGAAAACACCAGTTGACTTGCAGGGAGAACATGGATTCCTGTAAGCCCTGTTGGTTTTTGTTGTTGAATGATTGATTGATTTTTTTTTCCAGCATTGGTATTTGAACCCAGGACTTTTGTGTATGCTAGGCAGCTGCTCTACCACTGAACTACATTCTTTGACCCAATTTTTTTTTATTCTTGTTTTGAGATAAGATCTCCATTAATTGCCGAGGCTGGCCTTGAGTGCTCTCTCTCTCTGTCTCTCTCTGTCTCTCTCTCTCTCTGTGTGTCTCTGTCTCTCTCTGTCTCTGTCTCTCTCCCTCTCTCTCTCTCTCTCTTAAAGACATTCCTGCCTCAGACTTCAGACTTCCATCACCACTGCACACAGCTTAGGGAGGTCTTTCTTTACTACATGTCCTGGAGAGTGAGGCCACGCCCTACGGCTGCCCGGGCACAGGCTTGCTGCAGCTCTCTTTGTCTTCCTGCGTGGAGTGCCCAAGCCGCCTGCATGGCGTGGCCTCTGAATCCAGGATCCGCGGGGCTGGTCCACTGCATATCACAGCTAGCATCCAGTACATACTCAGTTAACAATCGCTAGCAAGAAGCGGGGTTCAGAGACGCACTGGGTCCTCATTAGTCATTCCCTACCACAATTGGGTCTGCTGGTCCGGCTGTCAGAAGGATTCCAAAAATATCTGTTCTCCAGAAAACTTCCAGACAGGTTGTGTTAAATGACTATTTTAGAAATAATATTTTAGCACATTAAAATGTCTATTACAAAGCCACCATTTGGATTCAGTTCAACTACGTATGAACGGCCAAAATCGATTTCTAAGACCAGGAGTTCTTCAGTTCCAGTGACAAGGAGTAACCACTGACTTGGCTCCATTTACCTGTGTGTGTGTGTGTGTGTGTGTGTGTGTGTGTGTGTGCTTTGTGCACATGTGTATATGTGTGTACATGAAAGTGTGTGTGGGCATGTGTGTATGTGTGTATGCACCTGTGTGCAAATGTGTATATGTGTGCATGTGTACACATGTGTATATGTGTTTGTGCAAGGGTGTGTAGGCATGTGTGTATGTGTGTGTGTGTGTGTGTGCACGCGCGTGCCTCCCGAATGCTGGGATTAAAGGCGTGCGCCACCACTGCCTGGCTTCATCTCATGGGTTTTTTTTGTGTGTGACACAGAACCTCTCACTGAAACTAGAGATGTATACACTGGTCCTCATGCTCACACAGTAGGTGCTTTGTCCACACCCAGAGGCAGGGACAGAGTGTGGGGCAGGCAGTAGCCAGGACATGAAGGAGGGCTGTTCCATGACCTTTGACCCCAGGGATGTCTTGCTTTTCCATACTTAAAGGGGAAGCTTTGGAAATACACCTTGCCGAGGGCTTAAATTCCCTGTGAGGTCAAAATGGCACGCAAGTCTGTGTGCAATTCAAGCAGCAGAAAGCCACTCTTGCAACTGAAGTAAGTACCCCAAACCCAGAGCAATTAAAAAAACAAGAGCCAGGCGGTGGTGGCGCACGCCTTTAATCCCAGCACTCGGGAGGCAGAGGCAGGTGGATCTCTGTGAGTTCGAGGCCGGGCTGGACCGACAGCTCCAAAACAATACAGAGAAACCCTGTCTCATAAAACAAAAAAACCCAACCAATCAAACCAAAAAAAAAAAAAAAAAACCAAGAGTCTCTCAAAGCATAGTTTTTTCAGAGTCCTCGGTCTATTCTATGTGCCAATCCAGTCACTGAAAGATGAGCGAGACACCAAACCCATCCTCCAAGGATACACTGAGCAGTCGGACGATCAAATAGCCAAATGATGGAACAAGTGAGGAATGAGAGAAGCCTTGGGTTCTTTACGGTGTTGCCAGATAGACCGTTCTGCTACCCCTAATTTACTGGGCTGTATAAGGCATAGGAACTAGAACTCTCTTTAGAGGGTCCTTGCCTTCAGGCAAATGCTGACCACAGATCTGGGGGCGGGAGGAGGCGGGCATGGTCCAGTAGGTAAGAGTGCTTGGTGGGTGAGCATAAAGACCGGAGTTCAAATCCCCAGCATGGGTGAAAAAAAAAGTTTGGTGTGAACACGCAGGGCTCTAATCCCAGAGAGAGAGACAGAGACAGGTTGCCGGAGACATTGCTGGCTGCCCACCCTAGCCTAGGGCGTTGCCGGCCAGTCTGACCAAAATAGTGAACTTCGAATTCAGTGGGGGACCCTGTCTTGAGGGAATGAAGAAACAGAGAGCCATTAGAGGCAGATGCCCAAAACTCCTCCTCTGCCCAGCCTGTCACAGTTATGCAAGAACAAAGAAATAAAAAAGAAAGAAAGGAGACGGAGAGAGAGAGAGAAAGAAGGAAAGAAAGGAGACAGGGAGGGAGGGAGGGAAGAAAGGAAGGAAGGAAAGAAGGAAGAAAGAAAGAAAGAAAGAAAGAAAGAAAGAAAGAAAGAAAGAAAGAAAGAAAGAAAGAAAGAAGGAGAAAAAGAAAAAATAATCCAATCCTGGTCAATGGTGAGCCACACTCACCATTGCACCCTGAGGATGCAAACTTTCCCAGACTTCAAAGAGCTCCTTACGGGGTTTCCTAGGACTGTCACCAGAATGCTCTGTCAAGGATTACACCCTGATGCCCAAACCTCTCTCCTTGTCATCACGACCACTCAGGGGCCCAGTGGTGAAACCCTGGCAGAGATGGCTGCTCCAGCTTCTTCCCCAGAGGAGTGAGCACTTAGTAACACAGGTTCAAGAAGAATCCTAACTAAAAATAGCAGCTAGCATTACAGGTTGTGTGTGCCGAGTTCTGTGCTGTGTTTTAAATGTAGTGTGTCATCTAACAACCAACACTGGGGCTCATTCTTATTTTCCAGAAGCCGAGGTTGGGAAGAATCACCGGTGAGGTCCTCTGCTGGTGCATGGAGGACCAGGGTGAGAGCCTGCCTTTGACTCAGGATGTCTATCCCTCTAAACCCAGGCTTTAGCTTGCAGGAACAACATTGCCCCTTCAGGAAGACCCCTGCCCTTTGTGCCAAACTTTTGTCAATACTGTTATTTAAAGGGAAGCAACCCAATTTATCCCAGTATCAATTCTCTATATCATTTACCTCAGCACCGATTGTATCATTCACAAATTAGCATTAGGCAGCAATTTCGGATCCCCATATAAAACTATTTAGCAATCTAACCAAGAAAAGGGGAGACGCATAAGCGAAAAGCCAGAGTGTCGGACCTAATTCTCTTCCTTATCTCCTTGTTACATATTGACATATTTGAGGCCATTCAAAAACATCCAACTTGTCTTGCCAGAGTGCAAATCAAGAGTATCGACAAGGAAGGCTATTTAACAAGTTTATTTAAACGTCGGTCCTATCGCAGTGGGATCTGCTGCTCCAACCGACTTCTTCTGCAGAATGGTCAACTTTTGTTTGGAGGGGATAAAGATGCTTCTGGCTTATTTTGTAGGCCATGCGTGGGTATTATGGGATGCCTGCTCCAGTGCATGCAGACATCATCTTTAAGATTACCTCATTCCAACAGTCTAGCCTCGAGCACAGCTCCATGCCAGATGCCAGGTATAATACCGCTGAGAGTCTGCCATGACTACTTTGCTAACAGGAGAAGACCCGGTCCACTATGGTGGTAAATGCCTTTAATCAAAGCACTCTGGTGCCAGAGGCGGGTGACCTCTGAGTGTAAGGCCAGCTTGGTCTGCACATTCAGTTCTGGGCCAGCCAGGGTGACAAAAGGAGATACTATCTTAAATAAGTGTGTGATGTGTGATGTGTGATGTGTGATGTGTGTGTGTGTGTGTGTGTGTGTGTGTGTGTGTGTGTGTGTGTGGCCGCGTGGTGGGGGCACGGGGAAGAGCCGAGTGCCTCTATTTGCTATCACAGGGGTTTGTCAACCATTCTCACATTTATGTGGCTCCAGCTGGTACTTAGGAACAGTCCGCTTTTGTGGACAGTCACGTACACCACTTGTGTACTGTGGAGCGTCTTAGGGGATGGTAAAGAGAGACCGTAATGCCAGCAACTACAGCAAACATGGCGTGTACTGTGGTGGCATTGCCCAGATTTATCTCCACTGAGGTTCAGCTGCTAGGAGGGCTTTCAAATGCCAGCCTTTACTTATGAACCCCTCCCTCATCCACAGGAGCTGCCTGTACTGTGGGAAGTCACTTCTCCCAAGGTCAGGACCTTTCCTGGTCACCCTCTTACACCAACGACATGACATGACTTTGGGGCAGTAGACCCTTTCCTAGTCTGTACAAAAAATGGGGGTGGGGGATTTTTTTGGCAGAGTCTGATCTCATTGTATAGCCCAGACTAAACTCTAACCCTCTACACTGACCTACCTAGCCTCAAATTTACTCTCTGCCTACCTCAGTCTCCCTCCAAGTGCTGGGGCGTCATGTGACATTATTTCTGGGAGATGTGAACATTTCAGATTTGGCAAATCAAAGTAAGGATACCATCCAACCCCAACTTGGTGAACCAATGAATTTATTGGAGGTACTTATGTGAGCATCATCGAGGGGTTGCTTATAGAAGCAGAAATGAGCAAAGACAGCTACATCACCAAAGTCCACCCTATCACAGTTAACAAATCACAAAAGCTGGGATCCTGGAGCACACTGCAGTACCTTTTTCAACAGCTCAGACGGCTTCTTTTCCAGGCAGGTCAAGCTTGTCTGAGAGTATCTCTCAGCAGTCTTGACTGCATGTAATCTTGGTGAGGAAAAAAAGAATCAAGTGAATCTGGTCAGTCCCGAGGACTTCCTGAAGATTTTGTTATTTATTTATTTTGGTTTTACGAGACAGGGTTTCTCCGTATTGTTTTGGAGGCTGTCAGTCCAGCCCGGCCTCGAACTCACAGAGATCCTCCTGCCTCTGCCTCCCGAGTGCTGGGATTAAAGGCGTGCGCCACCACCGCCCGGCTTTGTTATTTATTTCTTAAGTTTTATGGAGCCTCTACATACAACTTTCTGAGTCTTTTACCAGTTCTCAACCTATGGTTTGTAACCCCTGGGGGGGGTGGGTCAAGCAATCCTTTCACAGGGATTGCCGAAGGCCATCAGAAAACACAGATACAATGCATAACAGTAGAAAAATACGGTTATGAAGTAACAATAAAAATAGTTTTATGGTTGGGGCCACCACATCATGAGGAACTATATTAAAGGGCCTCAGCGTTAGGAAGGTTGAGAAGCAATGTTTTAGACCATCCAGAGTCTTAACTAGTTTCCCTCCAAGAATTAAGTTGGAAGAAATTACTACACAGCTGGGATAAAATACACCACTACAACTGGCTTCATGCAATTATTAAGAGTTCTTCTGACCTTCCCACCAGCTGTCACTCATCCTGAATCACCATCATGGTTCCTTTCTCACCATTCCACAGGTATAGAGGCCAGCTGTACACTGTCATAGGACTGAATCATGCATACTGCAGTGGACCAAAATCATAGGCTAATCCCCCCAAATCCACATATTGAAAGCCTACTAATACTTGATCTCCCTGTACAAGGTAGGATCTTTGCTCTACAATTAGAACATGCTGCGGCTTGGGGTAGAGTCCTTGTAGGACAGTGCCCTTGTCCTTAGAAGAGGCACTGAGAACTTGATGACCCTTCCCACCATGCTAGAAAACAAGAAGACAGACATCTGTGGATCAAGAAGCTAGCCTTCATAAGACATGGAGTCTGCTGACACCGTGATCTTGGAACTTTTCAGTCTCCAGAACTGTTATTTCTAAGCGATTTAGTCTATGGAATCCTGCCAAACTGGCTAAAGAAACGAAGAGAGAAACTGGTACTGAGGACTTGGGTGATGTTAGAGCAAATACAGTCATGTATCCTTAAATAACAGGAAATATATTCTAAACATTGGGTCATTCTGTGATTTAATAGCTGTATGTATGGTCATCACCAAGTTTACTTAGACAAACTAAGATGCCTGTGGCATCACTGACCAACATGATCCAATGGGACCTTACCTTAAATGGAGCCCATCATGCTGCTAACAGATTGTCACTCAGTGAACATCTGTCATTGAAACTGAGCAAACAGCTTCACGACTAAGGGATAAGTAGAGGCTGAATGGATGAGTGTAGATGTGTAGGATACACAAAGTGGACCATTTCGAGTAATTTCGGTAAAGGCTAAGAAAGGAAACACGAGAGGTCTACATGAATCTTCGGTCTGCTTGGAGAATATCTAGGATCAACTGAAATGTGTTGGTAATAAATATCTGCAGGAAACTCTATGCCTGGGAGATCTGTAGTAGTAACTACAAGGGCTATGCTTGGCAAGAGGGAACAGCGGCAGGGGCAGAACCATCACCAAGAGTCCTCAACGTAGCAGTGCCCAGCAGAGCAGTGGCAGTGGGGGTTAGCAACATAATCTTAGACCAGCATGGCCATTAACTTTGATGTCAGCCTGGGAGACAGGCAGGTGGACTAGTCCAGCTACAGAATGGTAGAGGTGGGGTTATAACTTCCCGGAGGGTCCAAATGACAGAGCATCCAGTCAAAACAGATTATTCTCAAGTCAAGGATTCATGCTGTTGGTCGTGATGGATTTCAAAGCTTACTTGGCATCGGGTTACTTTTCTGTTACTGTGATAAAACACCATGGACAGAGCAACGTATAGAGGGAAGGGTTTATTTGAACTTTCATTTAAAGAGAGATGTGTAGAGTGACACCATGTATAGAGAGAAGCCTTTTCCTTGCGAATCCGCTTTGGTTTTTCCCCACCAGTCGCCTGGGCTCTGTGGCGTTGTGGTCCCCAAATAGCACACAAGATGCTGTATTAATTATGAAGCTGTTGGCCTTGCTTGTTTCTTACTGGCTAGCTCTAACTTAAGTATTTACCCCATAATTAATTGTTAATCTAAGTATTTCTCTTACCGGAGAAAAGTTCCGGACATCTTACCTCTCTGGCGGGCTACATCGTGACTCCCTGTGTTTCTCCTACCCAGAGTCCTCCTGGACTCCTAGTCCCACCTATCTTGCTTCCCTATTGGCCAACAGTGCTTTACTGACACATACACAGGACTTCCCCCATCAGAGATGAGACCATCATCATCAAAGAGAAGAGGCATGCTAGTTGAAGCAGAATACTAAGAGATCACGTCTTAAATTGCAAGCATGAAACAGGGTGACCAGAAACGTGACCTAGGGAAGTCTACCCCAGTGACACACTCCCCCCAACAAGGCCACATGTCCCGAGCTTCATCAGGTAGCATCACCCACGGAGAATTAAGCATTCACATGCCAGAGACTCTAGGGGATATTTGTCATTCAAACCATCGCATGGAAACCCCCTTTTTCTCTTCCTTGCTTTTTGTTTTTGCAATGGAGCTGTCTATCCTTGTGCCTGTCCCGTCACTGTGTTCTGAAAACATCTCGTGTTGGTTTCACAAGTTCTGGAGAGCAGTGTGCCTCTGGATGAATCACTCTCTCAGTCTGAGACAGATCTCATGTAGAGAGATGATATTTAGATAAGACTTTGGATTCATACGTTAAAGTCATTGCTAGAATAAACCAAGACTTCAGGGGCTGTTGAGATGTAATGGTTGCGTTTTGAAACCAAGAAGGAGATAGATTTTGGCAAGCCAGGAGTGAAATGATATGGACAAAATGTGTATGTACAATAGTGTAACGAGGTAAGGTGATTCATATATTGAAACTTCATTCCTAATGAGGCAGAGCTTTTGAAAGGGTGTCAGTGAATTTTTTGGAGATGAACACTGTCTTAGTTAGGGTTTCTATTGCTGTGATGAGACACCATGACCACGGCAACTCTTATAAAGGGAAAATTTAATTCGGCCTGGATTACAGTTCAGAGGTTTAGTCCATTATTAATATCATCATCATTATTATTACTAGGGCAGGAAGCATGGTGGCATGCAGGCAGACATGGTTGCTAGAGAAGGAGTTGAGAGTCCTACATCATGATTCACGGGCAGCAGGAGAAGACTTTGTACCACACTGGACATAACTTGAGCATATGTGACCTCAAAGCCCAACTCCATGGTGACACGCCTTCTAACAGTGCCATCCCCTACGGGGCAAGCATTCACACACACGAGCCCATGGGGCCATTCCTATTCAAACTGCCACAAACGCCAAGAAGTACCTTCAACTCCTCCAACCTGGGAGGTTTAGTAATAAGACATTCCACTGTGAGCCATGCAGTGGATCCTTACCAGATCCAAATCAGCTAGTAAGTGGCAAGATTAGAGAATGACAGGAATCCTGCTCCCAGAGAGTTAACGATATGAGTAGCAGACAACACTGTCTCTCTGGGAACAGGAGAAAAGAATATCCTAGAAGGAATTATTAAGGCTAGACTATCAAAAGAAATCAAAGGTGGGTGGGCATGAGCCCTCCAACACACACACACACACACACACACACACACACACACACACACACCACACACACACCACTTTTCAACAAGAAGCCTGTGGAATGAAGATGAAGATATGACCTGAGGCAAGTGTACTGTATCACTTGGCTTTTTCCCCCAGGGAATTGCTGACCTTCTCAGAAGAGGAGACACCCAACTGTGTTGAAGGATGTTGGGCTCTAGGTCTGAATCTACAGTGACACTCAGAGAATCAGCATGTTTTCGGAGTCTTCTGCTGTTGTAGGACATAAGGAAATTGTGTTGGTCAGTTTCCCATCATAACCAATACCTGGCGTAAGCTAACTCAAGAGATAGAGCATTTATTTGTCTCGCAGCATCAGATGTTTCAGCACGTTTTGATGGAACCTAGGAAGCAGAGACAGAGAATGCGCCATTATTCCAGTGTGGTCCCTGCCATCCACAATTGGGATGCTTCTCCTCCCCATCTTGATCGTTTCAGAAGATGCCCTTGCAAAAATATTTGTTAAAAAATGTGCTGTATTAATCCTTAAGTGTATCTCATCCAATCAAGTTGACCATCAGGATTAATCATTACCAGATCTATCCAATCAGTGCAATTCTAGACAATGTCTGCCTCATGACAACTCCATTGGATTCATGGACATCATGGTGGTGACTTTTCATTCTTCTGGTGGATGTCAGTTTAAGATGTATTGGGAAATATAGCCCCTTGGCTTAATACCCCCCAACATCAAAACCAATACAAAAAGTAAACCAAAGTGCTATTTTCTGGTGAGAGGGCTGAAACTGGTCTCCCTTTTAAAGACATAGAAAGTTCAAGGGTGACATGTTGTATCCTACCTCCTTTTAAGTCACTAATCTGGTCACGAAGGGAGTAGACAGACCCTGGGATAGAGCAGTGTGCTCCTCACACTCAGCCAAGCAGTTACCCCAATTGCAGTTCTCCTATCAAATGAGCTCTTCCCCAGAGCAGATAAATATGTCTTCAAGAATATAGCATGCCCCCTCTGATTTAGCAACAACGTTTTTTGTTTTTTATCGTAGCCAGAAAGCTTTTCTGTTTCTGATGAAAAACCATTCTGGGATGAAGGGCTGCAGACGCTGACAGGTTCCCCCAAGAGCTGTGTCAACACTCCTTCCCTCTGTTACAACACAGTCAAAGAGACCCGAATCATCCAAGCATCTCACAGAACACCACACTGATCCCCCGTATCAAAAACTCCAGCTTAGCAAGGCACCAGGAATAAGAAGGGGTGAGCAAATGGAAGCCGGCAAGTCAGAGGCCATGGTGGGGTAAATGGCCGTGTCTCTCTAAATTTCACACGGCAGAAACCTAGCCCCTATGAGGCAGTGTTAGGAGCTGGTGTTACAGAGGGCACTGGGCTTAGATGAAATCATGGGGGTAGAATTCCCATGGTAACACCGGTACCCTCATCGAGCAAGAGGCTACGGCACCTCTACACACCTTGCGTGCTCTCTCACTCTCCTTTGCTAGATCTCTTTACCACAAGAAGAGACATGAGGAGCACATCCATCTGCAAACCAAGAACCAAACCGATCATGCTCTTGGTCTTGGATCCCAAACCAATCATGCCCTTGGTCTTGGATCTGCAGTCTCTATAATCACGAAAGTTACTTTTCTGCTGCCTGAGCACCCAGTCCAAGGTACATTCATTATAACATCCCAAATTGACTGGGGCAGAGGATTTGGTAAAACACACACACACACACACGTTCCAAAGGTTAGACAGTTGTTCAGGGATGTAAGGATTTGTTGAATCCATAGTATATTTCAGGGCATCCTTCCCCAGTAAAAGGTGAATGGTTGCCTCCCATCATGAAGGGAATGAAGTACAGCCTGGTTCTAAAATGTTTGGACTCTATGTCTGGAAACACCCCTCTTCCCCAATATACCAGAAAGTATGAAAATCTGCTAACTTCAAACAGGGCCCTGAAGAGACGAGGCTCTGGTGCTCCCCCTGCCTGTGGTGCAAGTGGCTCAGCTGCCTAGAGCTATAATGTGGAAGGCATCAAGTTATCAGAGAAGGGAATGGGCTATGCGGAGGGAGAATTATAGTGTGGCTCTTTGGGATTTGGGATGAAGACCATTCAATCATCAGCAGAGAAGGTGCCTTTAGGAAAACACTGACCTTACACCCTTCTCCAGAGTCTAGCCTGGTAAGTGTAGTCCTCACTCTTCATCAAGGAAACTTCTCTTTGCAACCAACAGAGACTATCACACACACACACACACACACACACACACACACACACACTGCTATTCATTCGCAGCACAGAGTTGTGGAGCCCTCTCCCAATAGATTTATCTACAAAACAACTCCTGCATCTAAGACTAATGTTCAGGGAGCAAAGCATGGCAAGAGAGTGAGAGTCAGGCAAACGGGTAATTCGTTTTGAGATTGTGTATCCTAGAAATGTCAGAAGCAGCACCCATGAAGTCTTACCAACACGACTGCCTAAACATGAGCTGAACAAAGACAGCAAGGAAAGACGGGCCAAAGTGGGCAGGGGAAAAACGAAGGCCTCAGCTCTACACGAAGAACTACAGGCAACTAGGAAATGCTGGAAGTGGGAGAAATAGTCTTCCTCAAAGGAAGTGCACGCCAAGTGATTATTCAACACCAAGTGGTCACCCCTGAAATCATACATCCAAGCATCATAATGTAGAGCAATCAGGTTATATTCAGGAACGTGTGTGTGTGTGTGTGTGTGTGTGTGTGTGTGTGTGTGTGTACATAAATGCCTGTAACAACAATTAATGAAAAAGAGAGGGCATGGATTTGAAAGAGAGTAAGGAGGGATACATGGAAATGTTCTGAGGAAGGAAAGGGAAGTGGGAAATGGTGTAGTTACACTACAGTCTCAAAGACATTTTAACGTAGAAAAAAAGAAAAACAGAAAGGAAGAAAAACACCTCCTGATAAAGACGGAACCAGTCCCTGTTGTGAGCTACACGACGTCATAGCTACAAGGGGCCAACAGTCTCCAGAGGAGGAGAGTTCTTAATCTTAGATCAAACACGGCAGAGGCAGCATAAACAAGCAAGTTGCATGAGTAGGTCAAGTTGATCTTCATGCCATTCTCCATTCACAGGCCAAAAACTTTCCCTCTGCCCACACTACAATTGTGAGCACCCCTGATTGGCCAGTGCCATTGAGTCTTAGATAGGTAAACTCATACGTTGTGGGATTCCCACCTGGGTCCTGTTGCCGTTTAGTTCCAAAATAACACACGAGACACTATATTAATTATGAAGCTGGTGACCGTTTGCTATGGTTTCTAATCAGCTAGCTCTGACTTAATCATTGACCCATAATTACTAATATATGTCTTTATGAGGACTTATCTTTCCGAGAACGCCAGACTTGCCTTCTCTCCTCCAGGGATCACATCTCGACGAGTCTCTCTTCACTACATTTCCCAAAATCCCCCTAGACCCCCAAGTCACACCTATCTTGCTTCCCTATTGGCCAACAGCGCTTTATTTACATATACACAGAAGGACTTCCCACATCACCCATATGAAAACTAAAAGATGACCATGGACAGTAGCTGACTTACTGCCCTACACTCAGAAATGGCTATGAAAGAAGGGAGAGAGAGGGCAACCTAGATAGCTTAGTCTGAGCAGCTGACTATGCAATTTGTGTATACAATGAAGTAGGCCAAGGTTATGGTGGGTCTGCTGGCTGACTATGCACCAACTTGCCACAGCTAGAGTCCTTTTAGAATTCAGAACTTTGGTTAAGAAGCTGCCCCCAGAAGATTGGCCTGTCGCCAGCCAGTGGGGGCATTTTCTTGATCAATGATTGATGTGGGAGGGACCAGCTCTTGCCTCCAGGTTCCTGCCCTGTTTGAGTTCCTGCCCTGACTTCTCCGATGATAGACTGTAATATGGAAAATATAAGCTGAAATAAACCTACATTGCTTTTGGCCATGGTGTTTTAACACAGCAACAGAAACCCTAACTAGCTGTGTGGTGGTGGCACACGCCCTCGGGAGGCAGAGGAGGGCTGATCTCTATGGGTTCAAGGCCAGCCTGGTCTACAGAACAAGTTCCAGGACAGCCGAGGCTACACAAAGAGACCCTGTCTTGAAAAGGCAAAAGAAAAAGAAATCCTAGCTAGAGAGTGCATGTGGACTCTTAGGCAGTGGGAAATAAACGAGATGGACAAGGACTTTTAACAAGAGAAATCATGCATTAATCATGTGGGGAGGCCTTTTTTAATTAAAATTTCATTTTATGTATGTGTACAAGTGTTTTGCCTGCGTAGATGTATATGCATCTCATGTGTATCCCCAGAAGCAAGTAGAAGGTGTCAGATGCCCTGAACTAGAGTTATAAATAGTTAAAACATACTGTGGGTTCTGGAACCCAAGCCTGGGTCCTCTACAAGAGCAGCACGTGATCCTAAACTCTCAGCTATCTCTCCAACACTAATCATTTTTTAATATTGTGCATTTTGCGATGTTTTGATATCTTGAGGTCTTGCTGATCCAGTATAGACATCTCCCACAGCTACATTTGAGAAACTGCAACTCCTTCCCTGGATACATCTCTTGCAGAGGAAAACCAACTTATGCAAAGCCCAGACTCCTCTCCTACCACTCCTTTTTTGAACTTTCATCATTCTCTTGCCCTTTGGGGACAATATTCCCCTGCCCTAATCAACTTAGCTAGGAACCAGACAACCAGGGTCAGTCCTGGTACCTTGGAGTCTGCCAAAATTACTCAAACTAGCCAACTCCAAGCCTAATTAGCCTGCTTATTCTGAGTCATCCATTTCCTCCCATGGGAACCAAGGTCTCTCATCCACGCCTTCCCTCATCCCTGCTGTGTCCCAAAGACCCCACTGCTTTCCTTTGTACCCCTTCTGCAGGGAACTGTAACAGAGTACTTACCCAGTGAAGGTCTGCTTCTGATCTGTTGACCTGGTCCTCATTAAATTATCATGAAACCTTTACTTTTCGCTATTCCAAGCCTGTAGATAAAGAGGTCTAGAGTGGAGGTGCATGGATTCACATGTGTAAAGAGTATAACACTCATATCATTTAATGCTTTCTTGAGAGCGCTTCCCACGGGACCAAACAAGGGACACCCCAGCATGTGCACACCCCCAACACCATGGACACCCGCGCAACACGGACACCCCAGCACCGTAGACACCCAGCACCATGGACACTCCGGCACCGTGAACATCTAAGCGGTGGCACTTCCAAGGTAGGAGGGATGGAGAGTCATTGCCTGGCTTCCGTTAACCACCTGGCAAACACTCCACCTGACCATCAGCAACAGACAGCCCCACAGAGACCAGATATAGCACCAACCTTTAAGGAAACCAACCATCCCCGTGGTGACAAGTTGATGACATGGATCTCCTTTCTTTCTGTAAGGTCTAGGGATTCCTCTGTCAGGAATGAACTGAGGTTAAGTATGAACTCGCTTTTGTTTTTTGTTTGTTTTTTTAAAAAATATTTTCTAGCAATACCTTTCCTGGAAAGGATAAGCTCCAAATAAAAGCTTCTCAGACCAAAGTCTATCTCATAGCAGAGGAAATTGAGGAGTGAGTTAATGGTCCTGGAATGTTCCAGTTATGTCATGCCCCCATCATCTAGAGGCTTCCAAGGAAGAAAAAACTACAGGAAAACTAAAGCGGTACCTTAAAGACCATAGTCTATGAAATGAAGAGCTACCCTGTAATATCGTACCTCCAACATGGCTCTAAACCTAAGAGGTAGAATGGGTGTGTCCTACTCACCATGCTTGAAGGGAGCATTTAGGGGACCGGTGCTTCCTGCACAGGCAACTCCAGGATCTTCACTTGTAAAGGGCTTGATTTCCAAAGAAGACACTTGCTGAGCTAGAATCTGCCAGTAGGAGTATTGGCCCAATGGAAAGAGCTTAGCTAGTGTTTACAACGCCCTGGTTCAACCCCCCCAGTACTGAACAAGAAGAGAGAAGGGAGCTCTGTTGCTAAACAGGTCATCTTCTCTCGGGTCAAAAGAAGATTCCACAACCATTTCTCACTGTGAACGGTGGCTCATTTGCCATGCTCTATGGCATGCCCAAGACCGACCCCTGAGCACAGTACTTATGTGAACTACCACCACACTGCGAAATCAGAGACCAGCAACAGCTGTTGATGCATACCCCCAAGTAACCCCTACTAGCGTGGGGGTAAGGTTTTACCACCTGTGTAAAACCCATCCCAAGAGCACCCCGTCACCCACAGTTGTAACCCAACAACACGTAAGACTGATCTCCTGTTTCTCACCACCAGCTCTTGGCAGGCTCTCCTCAGAAGGTTTACGGTATCATCATGTTTAAAACTATCAAGTGCATTCAGGTTTCATTAATACGGCGCTGTATAACGATTCTTGGAACAGATCCATCCTGATCAATTATCTAGTCCTTCATTCACTTTGGGTAGCCTTCTTTGTACTCAGCAAATACTCGGTAAGAGTTAGGTCCCCTCCCTCTGGAGCAACTGATCCTATACTGAAGACAGATCTGTGAAGAGCGAAGGTTTAAATGTGGGAAGAGAGATTAAAAAAATAAAGGTTTTTTTCCAACAAAGCACTGAAGAAATAGCAGTCCAGGGTCACCAGCCTTCTTCAGGAAGCAGAGTGTCTCGGCACTGACCGTCGCATACCTCCAATGGCTGTTCTCTTCTTTCCTGTCCTTCTGCTGTCCCATTTTGGAGTCACTTTATTCCTTCATCTCTGTGATCACTTCCTTAGGTGAATTCTGCTCCTTACCCTCCCCTCCAGGCCAACTCCCACCTGCCCTAACCAGGTGACAGCCTCCTCCAGGTCTCAGTGCCTCCACAGACTGGCCGCTAGCATCTGAAGTCTTCCCACACACACACACACACAGTAAGGGGCCTGGTAGAGTAAGGCAGACATTAACACTCTCTTTGCCCAGGCTCCGGCTGCTCCTCCTGCCTGAGGCACCTGCTACTCCCTCCAGCTGCCTCTCCCAACTTGTCTCTCATTTCATGGCTACTGCCCTCTGAGTCCTGGTTCCCACACCCCCCTTGATGGTGAGTAAGAAAACGAAGTTAGGAGTAGCCTTCTCTCTCCTCTCATTCTCTCCCATGGGTCTGTGCTTTCTGGCTCTGCCTCTTAGGAGGCTTTTCATTCCTTCTGGTCACAGTTAGTGTCTCTGGTCATAGAAGGAGAGAGGGAAGAAAAGGAGAGGAGAGAATGGGAGATGGGGGGAGGGAGATGGGAGGGGAGAAAAAGAATGAATATTTTAAAATTTAGAAATAAAAGGCGGTGTCGAACTCTGGTTGCAGACTCCCCGTTTCCTTCCCTTCCCTTCCTTTCCCTTCCCTCCCCTCCCCTTCCCTTCCCTCCCCTCCCCTTCCCTTCCCTTCCCTTTCCTCTCAGCCCTGATCCTACTTCAGCCTGCACCCTCCCCAGGATGCTCCTCTGGGGCTCTTCCCAGCCTCTGCTCTGCTGGCCATACACCCTGGTGCCTTTGAGTTCTACGCCCAGCCTCCCTTTTCTTCAGGCTCACACATAGCCCGCCCTCCGCGTGACCCACAGATCACTTTCCCCGGGAGACTGAAGCCTCGACAGAGCTTCCAACGCCTCCCGCCCCCCCCACCCCCGCCCCCTGGTTCTGACACGAGCAAGTCGCCTCTCCATCACCCTGGCCTCTGCTGAATTCCTGGCAGCGACCATCTGTCTCGTCAATCTCATTATTGCAGGATCCATCAAACCCTCTTCCTCGCCAAAAATGATAGCTAAGGACGTTGGACTAAATTGTCAGCCACACCCAGCTTTTCCCAAAAGGCCTTCACTGCCCATTAATTTATTCCTTTCTTCTCTCATTAAAAAAAAAAAAAGGTGAGCAGTGCTGGTTATGTGTCAGACACTGTACCTGATGCCGGAGTGGCCTTGACCAAGGTTGCTACTGTCTGGGCATAGGAGTTCATTATCAGAATTACCAAGTAAGTCATCAGGAGTGACCTATAGCGTGCGATGTAGAGAAAGAGAGAAAGAAGAAAATGCTGGGAATTAAATGGCTGCCACGGTGAACAAGACTGCTTCTATGCAACCCAGGCTGGGTTCAAACTCCCTACGTAACCTAGCCTGGCCTGGAGCTCTCAATTACCTTGCCTCCACATCCTGAATGCTGACATCACAGACTTGTCACTAAGGCCAAAAGTCTCTTTATCAATAAACATCTCTCCAGGGACTGGGCGGATGACTTCGCCCTTAAAGTGCTTGCTGTGTAAGTGTGAGGACCTGAGTTCACATCCTCAGAATCTTATGTAAAACGTCAGAAGGGGGCAGACAGGGAATCCTCAGAGTGCAAAAGCTAACCAGACCAGCCAAATTGCAAAGATTCTCTAGCTCAGTGAGTAGGTTGCCACATGCTTAAGGTGCCCGAGGCTAACCTCAAGCCTCCAGGTATACACACTCGTGGCTACACATATGCAAACATTCATACACGCAACAGGCAAGGGTATCATTTTATTTTTAAAACAAGCCCCTGCGCCTGGGGATGTAGCTCACAGGGTGGACACTTCCCAGCATGCACAAGGCCTGGGGGGGGGGATGTGGCCCATCAGTGGACCACTCCCCAGGCTGCACAGGGCCTGGTTAAGATGTCTGGTGCAGTCAAGTGCCACAGGAAAAATAGAAAACCAGAGACAGCCGGCACTTCTCAACCCCACATGTGCACACCCAGCCCAGGTAAGAACCCCAACCCTGGGACAGTGAGGATCTGGACATGTAAGGAGAAGGCCTGAAAAGTCAGCTGAGGGATATAAGAAAAGGGAAGCCAGAGGCTGCCGGGTACTATCTGGCTAAGCAGGAGGCTGACTGCCAACTCTGGAGACATCTCTTCGCTGGTGTTCAGCATCTCGGGATGATTTAGTTGGTTGATGCAAGCGTTGCTATTTCTCTTGGGGGAGGGATGTGGGGTTGTACCCAAGAGGGGACCTCTGTCTGTGCGCCCCATCTCACATTCCTCTGGAGACACACTGGCCGTGTGACTTTTGTGGACAACATCCAGAGGAAACGTACGGTCTTCTGGCAAGTCCCACTAGTTCCTGAGAGAATGAGGCTGCCAGCCAGGGATCTTCTCCAACGCACACCCAGGCTCCTGCACCCCTGCCTCCAGAGCCCAGGCTGCACCCTCTCCAGACACGCAATAAGGAGCAAGAGCACAGGCAATTTCCTTTCAAATTAAGAAATACAAATATTTCTGTCATGAAGAAATGCCAAAACAGCGAGTCAAAAAGTCTTCAGTGAGGTCCCTCTTATCAATTTGCAATATAAAAAAACATCTCATGCGTATAAAACTGAATGTGGGTAGCGGTGGACTCACAGGAGTTCCGGGGCGTTTTTCCTGCACCTAGGTTAGTTATTTACACACGTGGAATGCTCACAGGATTGAGCCAGGGCCGAATGCTGAAAGAAAGCGTGCTGGAAAATGGTTGCTTTAATAAGTCCTGTTTCGTGAAAAGGAAATAAAACCTGAGTATTAATGAGATATAATTATATATTTAAAATCTTTTCCCTTGTGCAGTATATAGGATTAATGCCAGTAAACTCACAAACTGCAACATTCTACTCCATTACATCTGCAATGATTAGAGATAGTTTGAACATCTGGCATGCTCTCCGTGATAGAGAACAGCATTCCGCACTTTAATGGACGTCTGGAGGCTACACATATCTGATTTTATTTCTTTCTGTTAACTCTTTCACGAGAGACGAAGACTTTGTCACCGGGATGCCTCTCTTCCTACCCATCTTCGGGAACAGCGTCCTACGCCACACCAGGGCTCCCTAGCCAGCTCTGTGCCTGAGTTCCACATAGAAGCCTCGGGATGATGCGTCCAAAGTTATTTTTACGCACCACAATGGAGCAACACTGATATTCAGATTTTTCAAAATCTTCTCCGGACCAAAAAGAGGGCGATTTCCTCACAAACACAAAAGCCTGAGCCACAGAAACGAAGCCACATAGCTCAGTTTTCCTTTCAGAGTTTCAAATATGCTCTGCCTGACGAGTCCACTGCCTTCCACAGCTGTGTGCACGGGAACTTGCCCGTCTAACCCAAGGGTGCCAACACTTGTGCTTTTTTTAATGCCTCTTAAGTAAGTAGAGGTCATAATGTCTTTGACCGGAACAGGTTTCCATTGCAAAAAAAAATTATATGATTTTTTTCTGCTAGCTATGTTTGGCCTGGATCTAAGCAACGACGGTTTTAGCCCAACTGGGCTTCTGTAAGGGAGAATAAGGATCCTTTGTTGAAGCAGGCCGTGAGAGACGACCCCAGCTTGTGTCTTATTTAGCTGGAATGTTAGCCGAGGCCAGCATCTAAGGAACCCCTCAACTTGGACTCTGTATGGAGATGAGGAATGATTGACGGGCGGGTTCTGCAAGTCCTGTGGTGTCACACAGAGGCGCTGGCTTTGGAGACAGACTGCTCTAGGGGCTGGCTTTGGTCTGAGAACATGCATGGAAAGGTGCCAGTGGTAAGTGGATTTGGGGTGAAAAAAATCATTTTCATGCCTCAAGTTTAATGGCTGGTGCTGAATGTTGCAATAAAGGCCGTAGTTACCGCTCATAACTACAGGTGTAATAAGGGGAGATGCTGGGCCTTCAGACCCTTCCAGCAATAACTCATGTGGGAATTAAGAGGCCTTAATGAGTCCGATGTGTCACTTGGGACCTCAGAAATATAGTTCTTAGAAAAGACGAAAGCAGAAAGGACTTGCTGGGATTGAAATTATAGGACCATTATGAGACAGAGTGAATATTGGCTTTTCTCTCCCCAGGTTTCTGACCCACTTGCCATGCACGTTGTCATTATAGCAAAAGTTAAGCTCTTTGAGGGCAGTGCATTAGCTGTATCTGCGTAACTGTGACCAAAACTGTGGACAATCAATGGAAAGCAGGGGAGTATAAATTTGGCTTATGGTTTTGGGGGAGGGGGTTCAGCCTTGGTACCCATCGATTCTGAGCCTGTGGTGTGTCAGACCGTCTTTGTACCGGGGGGCATACACCAGGGGTGTTCATCACCCCATTGCAGAGAAGAATCAGAGAGACAGGCTGTGGTCGGGGACCAGTTATAGCTTCTGAGAAACTGGTCTTCTCAGATGCATGGCCGTCTTCCTCCAGCAAGGCATACCTCCCTACTATCCCACAACCTTTGAAAACAATGGCACCAGCCAGTTTGCAAGCTAATTGATGTAGGAGGGTCCAGTCCACTGCAGGTGGCGCCGTGCCTAGGTAGGTGGACCGGCTCTGTATAAGACAAGTAGATTAACAAGCCAGATGGCGCAAGCAAGTAAACAACATTCCTCACGGCTTCTGCTTCAAGATCCTGTCTTGAGTTCCTATCCTGACTTCCCCACCCCCACCCCCCTGACGATGAACTGAAAACCTGGACATGTCAATCAAATAAACCCTCTCCTTCCCAATGTGATTTTAATGATCATTGTATCACAGCAATAGAAAGGTAAAGTAGGATGATACTCTGGCAAGCATACACATGAGACCAGAAGATTACACACACACAGGTACACACACACAGGTACACACACACACACACACACACACACACAGGGCACGGGACATACATGTACTCTAGTGACTTTTCTTATACAACCACAGGCAGGCTCTAGCTGAGTTAACTCCACCAGATCACTGCTTCTCAGTGAAGGCCCAATAGAGTCCCCCACCGGATACTCAGCATCTGCAGGCATTGCTGGTTCTCAGCACCAGCTGCTAGCACAACCCACAGGCCCAGGATGAGGATGCTGGTGACCATCTTGCCGCACACAGGGCAGGCTCCATGGCAGAGTCATCAGTCACAGAGTTTCCAGGGACATGATTGAGAACCCGCACGCCAAAGAATTTTTCCAGTCGCCTGCGCCATGTTGTATCCAAGCCAGAATCCACCTGGGAGTTGCTGGAGGCAATAGCTCCTTCATCCCTTGTGCCCTTTGACTGGGGTGGACCAACCACCTCCTTCTAGGCCTTGGAATCCAAGGGACGGAACTCGGCAATGCAGCATCCTTTACTAACTTGCTTTCATTGTGCAAGACATGGAAACTCAGTCATGACTCAGACACACCGTCGTTTGCCCCGTGGATACACAAAGATTTGCTGAGCAAGGATACTGTGAGCAGACACCATGGGGCATCACTTTAGAGCCTTTTAAGACAATTACTCCTCAAGTGTGTCGGGCCCACCCTCGGGGTGCTGGCTGTTCCCACACTAGTCATAAATAGCCATAGGTTCTTCAGGAGCGCAGGGCCAGCAGGACACCCACTTGTCCACACTTACCAGCCATTAGCGTTGGTTACTGAGGATGCTCAGATCTAACGAAGGTTTTGTTAAAAGAAAAAAAAAAGCAGTTCTAGAATCTTGATTCCTTCCATTAAAATCAGACTGGTGTAAGTACCCCGTAGCCAGATAGCCCAGACCTTTTCTCCACCACTGACTTACAGTGACCCAAATCCTACATCAGGGTCCTCTCTTCAGCCCATCTCCTAGCCCTACATGAATGCTTCCGGTGGATCCTGGGACTTCGCACTCCACAGGGCTTTCTCAAGTGTTGCTGTCTATCTGGCTTCCCCTGTGAGCCAGCTTGCCCCCTGGGCTTGCACCAAAACCCCAGTCACTAGAGTACACTCACTCTAGGACATTGTCAGGAGGTCCAGGATGGCTGGGGTGACAGAGCAGGAAAATGGTAAGGTGACAGAGCAGGAAAATGGTAAGGACACCTCACGGTACAGCATCTAAAATGGAAAGATGAGCTTGTTGAGTCCCCAGATATCGATTTTCAGGACAAAGGTCATGATTCCCTCTCTGACGTGAATCCTGTTGCTCCCCTGGCTTCCCAGTACAAGCTCCTAACAGGAATAGCGGGGTTCCCCACGTGCGATTTGGAATACATTTTCTTTTATATCAAAACACAATAGTCTCAGCTCACTGTGACCTGGACACGGGGCACTCCAGGTTGACATCTTATTCCCTGTCCTCCTCAGCCCACCCTTTTTAACTAACCATTGAGACTATTCTTGGCGACTGAATGTGTCTGTTCTTTGGTTGGGTGTATGCCTCCCCCAGTAGTCTATGAAATGCATAAGGGGTGGGATGGGCCACTTTTTTTTACTTCCCTGATAAAGTGACTGCTCAGCAATCTACACACGTGGTGTCATTGAGACTGGAGAGGTTTCCTAAGGCCCAGGTCCTACTGCAGACTCCTGTACCCCACGGTCTTGGGTCTCTGTGTGGTTTCGGGGTGTGTACAAGTGTGTCGGGCTCATGCGTTGTGGGACCAGGAAATACAATATACTCTGATCTCTCTCGGGATTCCCAAGACACAATGCCTTTTGATGTGACCAGAAACTAAGAATGGAGTAGGTGCTCCCTTTCTTGGGTCCTACCCACTGAAGTGGTCTAAAACAAGCTTTATTGTGGTCTGCTAGAGTGTGTTGATAGAGTTTCTAGAAACTTCATTCCTGGTGGGGACACGGGGTGAGTCTTACCTCCTCTTACCACCTTCTTCAACACAGTTGTGTTCCACGGTCTCCACAGTCTCCAGGGGCTGGTCTACAAAGTAGAAAAAGTGCTTTGCAAGCCCAGAGATCCCAGATGCAAAGATGCTAAACGCCAGCAGGTAAAATCTGTTTGGGTGGTAACCTGGCTAGTTTTATTTCAACTAGACACAAGCCAGAGTCATCAGAGGGGAAGGAGCCTCGTCTGAGAAAATGTCTCTGTAAGACCTGGCTGTAGCAAGACTTCAGGGCATTTTCTTAATCAGTGATTGATGGTGGAGGGCTAGACTGTTGTGGGTGGGGCCATCTCTGGGCTGGTGGTCCTGGGTTCTATGAGAAACCTGGCTGGGTAAGCCAGTAAGCAGCTCCCCTCCGTGGCCTCTGAGTCAGCTCCTTCCTCCAGGGCCCTGCCCTGCCTGAGTCCCTGTCCTCACTGCTTCTGATGATGAACTGTTATACAGAACTGTGAGTGGGATGAACCCTTTCCCTCCCGAGTTCCTTTTGGTCATGGCATTTGCCTGAGGCTGCAGGTTAGGGGCTCCCCTTAGCCTCATCAGCGCCGTGGCCACCACTGTTTTGTCTGTGGAACCCAGTCCCAAAGCTAGAGGCTGTTCTTGTCTTCAGAAAAGGTGACTGGCTCTGCCCTGTGCAGGGTCACCTTTACCCCAACTCTGCCTGCCACCATGTTTCAGGGTCATTCTGGATCCAGGACCAGAAATGTTGGTTCTGGACATGTACCTGGGGTCAGTCACACTGGGTTGGATGTATCAGATCCAAGAGGCTCTATCTCCAGCTCACAAAAAAAAAATCTCAGCTGCAATTAATTTCATCTCTTCTGTCTTTCTAAAGCAAAAGAGTGGGGTTGGGTTATGGCCAATGGGAGTGTTTACTTAGCTTGCTAAGACCCAGGGTTCAATCCCAAGCACTGCCCAAACAGATCAACACATCACAGCAAAACAAGATACCCAGGGAGCACCTGGTCTCTGTGTTCAGACCCCAAAGCATCCTGCTCAGGTGCATGTGATGCTGGCCAGGGCATGAACTGTCCCCACGGAAGAAGGAGCAAAAGCATAGACTGCAAGTGACATCGCCATTGCCCTGTACAAAGTGCCACCGGGGAGTGGCGGGATCCTAAGGAGGAGGGGAAACGCACCCTGTTGGAGATCCAGAAAGGCTTCCCATGAGAAACGTCCCTGCTGTTGGTCCCATGGATCCTGTAGGCTGGAAGGCAGAATATGGAGGAGGAAGCAGGGAGCCAGGGAAGTGAATCAGCTTAGTCGGTTAATCAGACCTGTCACACCTTGACTTCGAGATTTACCCGGGTGATAAAGCTCTTCCTACAGCCCTGGCTTTGTTTCCAATTAAACGGTGGGATTTTCTCTTTTATTCAGTTGTTAGACATTGATCTGGAGCTGAGGAGGACTGAGTCCTCCAAGGGTCTGAAGGAGGTGCAAATAGTAGATTTCCCAAAAGAGAGAGAGAGCAAGGGGAGGGTTGCCCGGGTGAGGGTGGGGGTATCCGGGATGGTGGTGTAGACAAAGCCAGGTCGGAGAGGAAGACCTGGTTTGCAAGCCAGCCTCAGTCCTGTGAGGACACGCCCTGGGGCCTCCGATCTGCACCTCAATGCCTGTGGACGCACGATGATTTCCAAGTGGCTCCCTGTGCAGAGGGAATGCAAGCGTTCCTCTGTGCTGATCTTGCGGCCAGATTTCTACTGAAAACATTGCTTTATTGGTTTCTATTTTATGCCCATACTATTTCCAAGGGGATCTGAGGCAGCTTCTCATAAAAAAAACTAGCCTATCTATTTATACAGCCTGGTTAGAATACAGGTACATCTTTAAAGCTCGGGAGCCAGATAAGGAGTGAAATGCTAACTGCTCAGGAACTGACCCTCCTTCTCCTCCACCTCTTGGGGTCTGGCATGAGTCTCTTTTTGCAGACCTTTTCTTTATAGGGGGTTCCTTTGGTCAGAGAGCCGAGCCGGGCACACTCTCTTTGTGTTATAGACGAGCAACCTAAGAAAGGGTGACAGTCTGAAGACGCAGTCAGAAGCAAAGCAGGGTTGGACACAAGGCCTCAGATTCTCGGTGGACAGATAGTCAACGGGCTTTGGCCTCCAGACTTCATGTATGCCGTCCGTCCGGCGTTGATGGTACCTTGGCATGCCTTTCTAAGGAAAGCACCCACCGGCATCTTCCAAATAAGAGCCTTTGGGGGCCTTAATCTGATCTCTGATGGCATCCCTGTCTGAATCTCAGAACTGGAGCGGGAGGAGGTGGGGGCACACCTGGCCCTTCTGCACCCAGCAGAGCTGACCCTTTAAGAACACATTTCTTCCTCCTGATGGGCATTGCACGTCTGTGGCCTTTCTGGTCCACACTGCCCATTCATACTCTCTGGGAGTCCCTGGAATGGTCACTAGAAGCTCCACATACGGCCGGTCACAATCTGTTAGGAGAACAAATAGCAGAGGATCCCGCGTGAGAATCAGTGAGAAATATGAGGCATGCTGCCCTCGGCCTAGCACAGACCTGGCCAAGCACGTACTGCATGAGCCGCTGCAAGGCTGCCCTCTGGGTCCAGTTCAGTTCTCGGGTTCATGCGAGCAAGCAGAGAGGACACTGACTGTGGACTGAGAGCAAACACCTGACCTCAGGTGCGTGTGTGGACCGCTTCGAATCATCCCATGAGAATCTGGCCAATGGGGGGGGGGCTGTCCAGAAGACCAAGGACTCATGCACAGACAAGAAACGGGACATGTTCTGGGGTGGGGGCGGCATGGATTTGGTGCCTCTTATCCTTAGAAGGATCCCGAAAGAAGCAGAAATGAACATTTGTGCTTTATTTTTTTTAACTTATGCTTGAAATTATCATTTTTCCCCCTACTAGAGAAACAGCTCCCACACCTTAAGGGAGGGAGCCAGACACCGAGAAAGGGAGAGAGAGAGCATTATCTAATGCAAATCCATTCTAAGAAGGTTGTGGGGGCCATCTGGTGTCCGATGCAGACAGGACCTGCTGCCTAGAGGTTAGCGGGCAGGACAAGGGACAGGGGCTGGTTCGTTTTCACTCATGTCAAAAAAAAACAAAAAAAAAAAACCAGCCCATCGTCTGGGGATAGAAAGGAGAGGGGGAGGGATCACCTTATGTTGTGGGAAGCAGATCAAAGCAAAAAAAGATAATGTCTCTAAAAGAAAAGCAGGGCACAGAGCTGTGGTAAGGAAGAACAAAAGCCCTGGGAGAGGAAGAAACTCAGGCCCCTGGATCCAAGCCGGCCGGCCCTTATCAACCGGCCCGGTGGGCAGGCGCCCGGGCACCTTCAAAGCCCCAGCAAGCATCCTCCCTGGGCCACTGTTCAGACTTTAGCCACACAGAGACAGCAGACAGGAACTTGCTTCCTGCGAGTTCTCCCTCTGGGCTTTCTGCTTCCTGAAAAGATGCAGCCGCCATCCGAGAGGCTTTTCTGCGTTGGAGCCGCGATAACTCATCAAATGTTTGGAATGTGTAATTAAATATCTAATGCCAATTAGCAAATTACTAATGAAATAATCAGGGGGCTCTTACGGTTTACGGCTCGGCTCGGGTTTTAATTCTAAGTGGTTATTGATTCTAAATAGAGTCTAGTCTATGCTTTACAAGCCATTGGGCAGGTGTGGGGGTGTGACCTGTGAGTGGGGTGGGCGGGGGGGGGGAGTTTCGGGGTGATTTCAGGGTCCTGGCAGTGAACGCTGGTATGTGCTGAATGTCAGACATCGCATGCAAGGGATATGCCGCCCAAGGCCATTGAGTGTCCATTGTGCACCACAGTCTGTGGTGACCCTGGAGAAGGCGGCTAGGCAAAGCCAGTGCCTGAGGCATATACTTGGCTATTGCAGGGAGGAATTACTACACACTTACAGACCAGTGATACCTTGGTAGGCTTCTTGGAGACCCTCTTCTGCCAGGCCACAGAGCTGAGGTTAAGTGGGCCACAGGGTGGGGCAGTCTGAGGCTGACTTGTTCCTTTGGGTCAGGGTATGACAACCGACGTTCTTAAAAAAGTCCACATGTGAGACCACAAACTGTGACTTTGGATCTGATTTAGGGTGGGGGGAGGGGGAGGGGAGGGGTATCTGGTAACCTATAGGATGTGGGATCCATGGCTGCAGATGTGGGGTACCTGGTTTCGTATGGAGTCAGGAAGCTTGTAGTTACACTTGGGGTGCTGGGACAGATAAAAGAGGTGTGTGGAACACTGCACCTATGTAAGTTGGCATACATGGTTTCTTATAGAATTCAGAAAGTACACAGTTACTTCTGGGGGCTAAGAGGCGAATGTTTCCATCAAGGTTGCTGAAGATGGAAAAGTTACTATGACCACCACTCTTCTTCCCTTTAAATTACCCCTCTCTTCCTCTTCCTCTTCCTCTTCCTCTTCCTCTTCCTCTTCCTCTTCCTCTTCCTCTTCCTCTTCCTCTTCCTCTTCCTCTTCTTCTTCTTCTTCTTCTTCTTCTTCTTCTTCTTCTTCTTCTTCTTCTTCTTCTTTCTTATATTTTCAAGACAGGATTTTTTTTGTGTGTGTAGCCCTGACTGACCAGGAACTTTCTCTGTAGACCAGGATGGCCTCAAATTCAGAGATCTGCCTTACCTCCACCTTCCTAGTGCTGGAAGCACTCCTGTCTTCTTTATATGGAAAATATACTGAGTACCACAGATTCTATTTAAAATTTGGAGCAGCTCCCTCAATGATATCCTATTGCTGTTAAGTCGGGGAAAGTAAAATTCGTGGAAGGTGTGGGAAATTTCACTCTCTTTTTCTAAGGAGTAGCTTTGCGACTATCTTATCTTGGCCATTGTATAATTAATAGATTAATCCCCTCCAGGAACTGCAACCAGCACCTTGCCCTGGTGATGTGGGTTCTCAGAACAGCTCGGCACACTAGTTCTTATGGCGGTCTCAAATGCATTTTTAGATTACACAGTAACACCTCCACCTCACAAAGAGGGGTATTGAGGCCCAGAGAACTTCAGGAAGTTGACCAAGCTGTAGAGTTAGCAAGTGCTGGGGTCCTTGGAGCCTCAGCGTGAGAAATACCAGCGGTTGTGTCCCACTGATCAGACTAAACAAACCAAACATCGGAGTAAGCCCTAAATCCTTGCATATCTCGAGCCTATTGAAAATGTTTGATGGGCAGCCACACCCTATGCTACCTTGGAAACAGAAATCCCAGAGGATGTGGTTTGGTTAAAGTCAGACGTGGACCCACGGCTATCCAAGTAAGTCCTCCATGGCCAACCATGGATGAAAGAGTTTGAAGGGGTCTTCCAGCTATAGTGTGATCCAGAGATGGAACAAAAAATGACCCTTGGGGTGTTGTGCAGGGGGGCCTCTTGAAACCTGGGTCAGGCCAGCAACAGGAGGATCGTACTGCTGACCCCAGCCTTGCATAGCATCTGGCAGCAAGAGGGGAGCCGCACTGTGTACAGCTTGAGAGTGATTTAAACACTCCTCCAGCTCAAAAGGGGAATCTTGGATTTCATTAATTAATACATCAATAGAAGCCAATGGAGAAAAACATGTCTTGTTATCTGGCTTCTCAGATGCTAGACGCGGGCTCATTAGCCTTAAGCATATCAGCCCGATAACACTATTTATTCCATACGGAATAATGATCTACTTTGGAGGGTTACCGCACTGAGCAGGAAGGCCGAGTGCATTCATTGTCACTGCTCCTGGCACACACATGCGGTCTCACCATCCTTCCCTAGAAAGCACAGGGTGCACTGGCACAGGCTTGACAGTCCAGGTCCACAGCTCCTTGATGTGCCACGCCCATGCACTGCTCCACACACACACACCCACAGCTCTGCTGCCACCCTGCTTCAGAGATGAGAGAGTAATCCCTGACCAAGGTCATTCCTATTCAAATGGGGGTCAGAGAGACAAAAGAATCAAGGGGACTTAAGGGGACACTTGGTGGGAGAGAAGGGAAAGCTGCATAAGAAAGAAGAAAAGAAGGGACAGTCAGTCGGTGACCACCGCGTAAAGAAGAAACAGCCGCTTAGCCATGCAGGCGCTTTGGATTTCTGTTTTCAATTACAAGCGATCTGTTTAATGACGCCATCTTTGGAAGGGACCGTTAGAATTACGATGCGGTCCTAACCGAAGCCAGTCAGCCTTGAAAGGAGTACACGGGAACAATCAGAGTGTTGCCGAGGGTTGATGCTGGTGGGTGGGGCAGTGCGTGTCTGTAATCCCCGCACTCAGCAAGTTGAGGCAGGGTGACGGCAAGTTCAAGGCCAGCCTGGGCCACATAGTGAGATGCTATTTCAAAAACAAAACAAAACAAAACAAAACAAAAGTCATAGGCATAATATAGTCTGTTGGACTCACACAGGCTGATTTGAGACACCAAGGGTCTATCAAAGGTGTCTTTGGGGGTAAATGGTGGTTCTGTGGGTGGGGAAAGGGTTTTAGACACAGGCGGCCAGGGGCAGTCAGCATCCCATGATTCATGGCTGAGTGGCTGTGGGTGAAGGACAAGTCACGTCTAGGAGAATTCTCCTCTGGGTAGCTTGTGGATCTCCCAACTCATCCAAACACACACAACACCATGGGTGCCAGTCAGCTGCACAGTAAGAACTCTGAGTCCACTCCTCTGGGTGTTCTGAGCATGCACAGGAGAGGACCAAGAGCCTAGTCCCAGAGCAGTCCAGGCCAAGGAGACAAGGGTGTGTCCTGAGGCTATCAACATGTGCTGAGTCGGCTGGGGAAAATGCCCAGAGAATAGACCCCTGGCATGTTCTGGCCAACGGGAACTTCCTGGAAAAGGACAAAGGCTTCCAGGAACAGCAGAGTATGGAGACCAGAACATGACCTTGAGGCGTTGGCTAGACAGCGGGCAAGGACACTGAGATCAGCCATGAAAAGAGGTCTGGGAGCAGGAGATTGGGGACACCCCTGCTGAGGGGTTCTGTTGTCCCACCTTGGGTATTGAGACCCATCCCTGGGGCAGGCAGAGGGACACCCTCCGGGACCAGGACCACAAACTGCAGGCAGTAGCCCTGCTTACGCAAGGGAGGGAGAAGACACTGGGGGAGGGGGGAGGTGAGGGCACGTGTTTCCATCTTGACATGGGCCTTTGCAGAAACTCTGGCAGAGGGGACTGCCCGGTCTTGTGCCCGAAACCAGGTTTTTTTCTTGGTGTCATTGAAACTGCCATATGCTGCCCTGTGATGACTCCCCAGGGGCATGAATGCCAGTCCCCAACTGGTGATGATAAGCAAAGGAAAAGGCCCTTGGTGTGTAATGGCAGAAGTTCAGCAGTCACACCCTGCCCACAGCAGGCTCTCCACACTCCTAACAAAGGGCTTCTGGGTGCAGCAGCAGCAGCAATGGTGGGGCAAAGAACAGGCTCCAAGGGTCATTAAAAATAATATTTTTCCAAATTAATAAAATGCAACTGTCCACACACGAGACCAACAGCTTGTAAAATTGGATTTCTGAAAGACGAGGGGAAGGGAGGCCACCCCGGTCAGAAGCTGCTCAGCAGAGAGAGGCATCGGCAAGAAGGGGCCTCCCCAGGAGGCATAAACAATCTGTCCCACACATTGGCACTAAGGTGCCCACTCTGCCTTAGGTGACAGTTCCTGAATCCCCACCAGCTAGAGGGCCCTGAGGGACAGGAGACAAGGGTTCCCCCTTGTTGGAGTGTGGTGGGCAGAGCCTAAGCAGGCAGCCGGGCGAACATTCCATCATACTAGGGTCACTCTAGATCTCTGAGATGGGCGGGGGAGTCCAGGATCCCGGAGTATTCTTCTGTCGCTTTCCTGAGACTGACATGCTACACCCGAATGAGTACACATCTAGCAGCAAGAAGGCTCTCCGTACGTGTTTGAAAATTGAACTAAAGATGGGACAGATGGCATCGGCGGTCTTGCTTCTGCAGCCAATCCGATGTCCCCTGGGAGTAAAAGGGCGGTGGGTTGGTCCTTCATTGCCGTAGCAATATACCTAAAAAAGCAATGTACCTGAAAAAGAAAGGTTAAGTCAGTTGACACCTTCAGAGGCGTCAGTCAGTCCGTCACGGTGGGTAAGACATGGCAGAGAAAAGCAGCTCACTCAGTGGTGGCCAGGATGCAGAGACTCAATGCCTCTCTTGACTAGCTTTCCCCCTTTTCTTCTTATTTTATGCCATCTGGGTCGCCTAGCCTCAGGATGGTGCCAACCCATTCTACATTGTCCTCACTTAGTCCTTTCTAGAAGCACCCTCACAGAAGTGTGCTAGACTCTTTGGGCCAAGGTTCCAGAGGGTTTCGTAGATGGTCACTTGACTCTATTGTTTCTTGGGTGTGATAGAGCAGGTCAAACTATCTTACTGCGTGGCGGCCAGGAAACAGATGGGAAAGACCCATGGGAAGTGGGTTGTTTTCCCCTATGTAATCTCTAACTTCCAACCAGGTCTACTTCTCAATGAAATTATGAGGCTATCAAAATATCAATCCATTCATGAAGCCAAGCCTTCAGGGTCTACTATCTTCACTCAAAGCCCATTGGCCGGCCCCCAACCTTTTATGTGTGTTCCTAAAAAGGGGAAGACGCCATTTACTGATAGATGTTTAATTCACTGAGCTGCCTGGAAGCTTCAGGAGATGGCATGCTTGGAGGGAATAGGACTTTGCCATCATGCCCTTCAAGGGTGTGTCCTGTCCTTGGCTTCCTTCTCTTGCCTTCTGGTGGCCATGACTGAACAGTGTTGCTCAGCCACGGTGCCTGGTCACAGCGGTCTGCCTTACCACAAGCCCAGAGACAAAAAAAGCTGAGACTGTGGACTGTGATTTCAGAAACCAGTGAACTTTCCTCTTTGCAGTTGGGTGCACTGGGTATTTTGTCTCAGCTGCAGAAAGCTGCCTCACTGCCCAGATAAAAAGGAAGCTCCCTGGAACCCAAGCGCTTTATTCAGCACGTGAAGATGGAGGAAACATCAGCCGTCTGAATAGGGGTGTGAGCCCTCCCCAGGGGCTGCCCGTGTGAGCGCCTTAGCCTTGTGTTTCCCTGAGAGATAAACTCGGGGACACCTAGAAAGCATCTGGATAGGACGCACTTAGCATCTCTGATGTTAATGCACTCTCGGTCCCTCATGCCCAGCCAGGCAGAGCAGCCGTGTCACACTATGTAGAAGGCTCCCCAAGAACACCCTTGGAGGACTCGGTCATCCTGTCCTGGGTCTGTTCTTAGCCACGCTTACAGCCAGTTCTGGGGAGAAGTGTCCCCGAAGCGTCTGGCTTTCCCTGCCCAATCTTTCGGGGGAGCCTTCTGTCTCTGCCTTCAGGTGCTTGATTCATTCCTGTCTTCGCGTCAAAACGGGTGGGGGTAAGCTGGGAAGGAGCCATCTGGAAGAGGAACTGAATCCTGTCTTCATCCGAGCCCAACTTCTCTGCATTCTCTCCACCCATCTCAGTTATCTGGGTTTTTTTTTTTTATGTTTCACAGGTTTTGGCTCAAAACACAGATTCTGCTTACCATTGTCTTGCCGGAGCCTGGATGTCAGTTTTTCTGTCTGTTACAAACCACCGTCTTCATAAATCAGGGGAAGATCACTTAGACATCAAGCTCAGAACTGTGTGTGGAACCCAGCACACGGATAACATGCCCCACAACCAGTCGGTCAGCGACTCTGTCCCTCCAAACACACTGGAGGCCTTCCACACTGCCTCCAGACCCCAGCCCTGGGATAAGCTGCATTTCAGGAAGGAGGCACGGAACCTGCCTGTCTGACAGTCCTTGGAAACAACTGTGGAAGGTGCATAATTTGTCTTCACGGTCCTCTCGTCCCCTGCCCCTTGACTGCACTCATGCAAGCAAGCATTCAATCAATGAAGCGATATTGAAGTATGTGTCCCCTTGGGCGGGGAGAGGGGGTGGGCTTGGAGGTCTCCTATGCTCAAGCTACTCGCAGTGTCCCAGACTACTTCCTATTGCATGTGTTACCTCTCCAGCACCACGTCTGCATTCACACCACCATGTCCCACCAGGATGATAATGGACTGAATCTCTGAACTGTAAGTGAGCCATCACAGGTAAATGCTTTCCTGTGTAAGAGTTGCCGTTGGCCACGGTGTCTCTTCACAGCAATAGAAACCCTCATTAAGACAACAGGCATTGGTGAAACCAGGATGTGGGAGCAGTCAGATCATTAAGGAAATGACCCCCCCGGAGAATTATGCATAAGTGAGGGGCTCTGACATGATAAGACAGCTCTGTATTCCTGTACAAGTTGCCACTGTGACAATTAGAGGTCTCAGTCCTGTGGAGGAACTTCTGGGGTTGAAGGTAGCCTTGAGGACAATGAAAACCTCAGTACTTGTAGAATAATGCAAGATCCTATGGTTCTTCATGCAGGAAAATCCAGCTGTGACTGGAAGGTATCCTTGTGCTGGGGTTCAGATCTGAGATGTTTCCCCTAGGATTATCTGTTTAAGGCCTTGGCCCCAGCTGGGGAATCCAAGTTCTGAGAAGTGACTGGACCCTCACCTAACCAATGGCATTACTGGGTAGACAGCCTAACTAGAAGATGTAAGTCCTGGTCCCTTCCAATGCCAACTTGTCCTTGGCACTGAATTGCCATGCTCTTACTACACGATGCCCTGTCCGCCTCCCCACAAGCCCAGAAACACGGCATCTGCCAACTTTGGGCAGAAAGTTCTGAAACCATGACCCAAAGGAAATCTTTTCTCTCCTTTAGTTGTTTCCTGTAGAATTTGCTGGAGCCATGAAAAGTTGGAATGACATCTCATTGCAGTTACAGAGATGGGGGAGGGAGGTGGTCAGGGGTGATTGGAGAAGGTACACGGTGGGGTATTCGAGAGCATCCTTTGTAGTGTTGGTGTTGGTCAGATGCACCCTACTGGCAAGCCAGTCCAGTGTTAGGCTGAACATAAGATCTCCCTTCCCAAAGAAGCTTGCCATGGAAGAGCCAGATGTACTTGCTAACACTGTGTAGGTTTTCCTTCCAGGAACTTCCTAAGAGACAGTGTGGTCTCATTTTGATAGCTAAACTTTACGGCGTGAGGGATTTCTCTAGAGCCAATCTATCTAGAGTTCAAACTATCTATGGGTTCGATCCTGATCTACATGACATTGGAAAATACTCACAAAGATGGGTGTGGTGGCACATGTCTGTAATCCCAGCACTCACGGGGCCGAGGCAGGAGAATCATGAGGTTCAAGAGCCATGTCTTTGGATCCCAGGTCTCTTCTTGTCTAGACTGACTGGGAGGCTTTCCTCTCTCACGGTCAAGTGAACAAATGGTCGGCACAGACACCATTGCCACACCTCTCCTGACTGTAAGGGACAGTAGCACAGTCTTCAATCAGTAAGTCCTTTACTCTTGGGTCACAAGGCCACTAGATTAAAGTCTCTAGACGCTGTCCCATACATGCATGGCATACATAGCTCTTGGGAGCAAGCATATTTATGTCTGTGCCTGTGAGCACACAAAGCATGCATTTTCTAATTTCTTCAACCCTCCCTTCTCCTGAATGTGTGTGTTGGGCCCACAATACTCCTTTTGCCCTCATACACAAGAACCTTTTGCTCTCTGAGGGCCTGAATAGAAACATTCATCTTGCTCATGTCATTTTCAAAGGAAGCAAGACATTTTAAATGCCCAGGCCCCACAGCGACGTCCCTCACCCCCTGAAGAAATTCAGACAATGGGTAACACTTGCAGGGTATGGGTCAGGCCATCATCTTAGCTAACAAATGCTCTCCCACTGCTCATCTGTCTCCTGGTTCTTCCTGGACCAATGTGGATGTATCCCCATGCCTTACTCGGGTTAGAAGACCCTGAGTGCTGGAGAATGGGTCCCTGGAGAGGAGATGATTCACACCCCAGTTGAGCAGGCTCCCAGCCACCTGCTCCCACCACCCCTTCAGGTCCCAAGGGTGAAGAAGCCTGACCTGGAGGGCCCCAAGTCTCCCTGGTCGGATCTATTACACGCATTAAAATAATTTACGCTCCGTCGTATAAAGTGTTTAATTCATCATGCCATCATCCATTCCAGACCGTTCTTCTTCATCGTGAATTATTTTTTGAAGTATTTATGTGGACCTCACCGAAAATCACTCCAGTCAGCAAACTGAGAAATGGAAAGGCATTAAGGGGAGATATTGACCCCGGGGTCAACAGGCACGAGTGTGGCTGGGGTCAGCAGGGTGAGAGAGGGGGCTGGGATGGCCGCAGGTGACATGGCCGGGCTCTTGGGCTCTGTCCCTGCTGCCCACACCTTAGCGCAAGCAGGGACTGCGTAGCCTTTAGCATCAGCAGGTGACCTGGGTAGAATTTCCACCTCCAGACAGGCATGATGGGAGGCACCAGCAACCCTAGCACTTCGGGGCTTGAGACAGGAGGGTTATAACTTGAGGTCCCTCTGGGTTCCATAGTAAGCTTAAAGCCAGTCTGTGCTCCTTAATGAGACCCTGCCTCTGAAACTCAAGGGCTAGAGCTGCTGTCAGCCAATGGGACATTTCTCTAGCACACCTGAGGCCTTGGTGCGACCCTCGCACCGAAAAACAAAACGCTAAAAGAGAAACTGCTCTGCCATGAAGCCGCTGTCACCATCGGCAAGGCTGTGTGCTGGAGTCACTCTGGAATAGATGAGGAAAACTGTCTGCCAAGCCTAGGGAGGGTCCCAGTTTAGCTAACTGGGACCTTAGTCTGGGCTCCATGCAGGGAGCTGGTCCCAGACAATCCTAGTGGGGGCTGTTAGATTAGCCTGCCAGGAAGCAGCCTTTCATGCACACATCCAAACACTGGAACTAAAGGCAAAAGGACCACACCCAAGTACCCCAACACACACTGGTCTGTGGCCGGGCTAAGTCAGCATTCTTTGTCTGGGGCAGGGTGGGGAGCTTCTTTTCTGGAGATTGTCAGATTCCTTCTTCTTCCTCCTCTTCTTCTTCATCTTCCTCTTCCTTTTCCTCCTCTTCCTCTTCTTCTTCCTCTTCAATTCCCCTTTCCTCTTCCTCTTCTTCCTTTTCTTCATCATCTTCTCCCTCTTCCTCCTCTTTCCTCTTCCTCTTCCTCTTTTTCCTCTTCCTCTTCTTCCTCTTCCTCTTCTTCCTCTTCCTCCTCTTCCTCTTCTTCCTTTTCTTCATCATCATCTTCTCCCTCTTCCTCCTCTTTCCTCTTCCTCCTCTTTCCTCTTCCTCTTCTTCTTCTTCTTCCTCCTCTTCCTCTTCTTTTTCCTCTTCTTCCTCTTCCTGTTCTTCCTTTTCTTCATCATCATCTTCTTCTCCTCCGTGTGTGCTGAGTACATGTGAGCACACGTGTGGAGTTTCTCCAAGGGCTGCTTTTATTAGATTTGCTCATCTCTACATGCATGCCTGTGTGGGAGTATGTCCGCGTAGATGCCAGTGACTGCTTCCAGAGGCAGAGGGGACATCAGAGCCGGAGTCACAGGTGGTTGTGAGCTACACGGTGGGGCCCAGAGACTGAACCTGGGTCCTCTGGAAGAATACTATGCGCTCCCTCTTGCCAACCCGTTTTTCTAGCCCCTCTTTCGTGTTTTTTCTCCCTCCACAATGATAGGTATAGAACAGACAGCCCTGGAAAAAAATTTTTTTAGCCATCACATAGTCCTCACCATTCCGTTGGTGACTACCAAAGATAACTGGCTGGGAATTGTTATTTGTTCAGTGGGGATTTAGCAAGGCCCTGTGTTGTGCTAGGCAATGTTTCTCCCGGAATTTTAAAAGGCAGAGGAGGTTCCCCCTCACCCCCCCCACACACACAAATTACATTCCAACAAGGAAAGCAAACCAGAAGCATAGGTTAAAAAAACAAGAAAGAAACCAAAAATATTCCGCGAAGACTAAAGTAAGGTTCTTTCTGCGATGTGAAGTCACAGGCGCAGGAGCCCGTTGGTGACGGAAGGGGCACGGGCTGCCACGGATGGCAAAGACAAGGGGAAGCCACGCGTACAAAGGCTCTGGGGTGGGAACAGGTTTGGCAAGGGCATAAAATCTAGGTGAGTTGTCCTGAGAGGGCCTGGTGTGTGTGTGGGGGGGGGGAGGGGAGCTCGGGAATCGGACTGGCAAAAGCCAGATCAAGTAGGACCCACAAAATAAAAGGAACGGCATGCATGCTAGAATTGTGGATGAACATTAACGCCTCACGCTTACGGAAAACAAGCCAGATGGGAAAGGCCAGAGGGTGTGTGAATCTACAGAGATGAAACACACGGAGCAGGAAGCCTGCAAGGCCCCAGCAAGCAAGCTGGAGGCGTTTTGGGGTCCTGCTTCTGGAGTCTGGGCTTTCTGCAGAGAGACGGCGATGCCTAACGGGCCCTAAAGCATTGCTACTGTCCTGAAAGCCCCGACGCCACTCTTTGAGATGGTTGAATTTTATGTTGTGTGAGCATCACCTAAAAAAAAACAAAAAAAACACTAATAATGTCGGTTGCATAATGACTTTGCATTTCTTTTCAGACCAGGCAGCCTCCTGGAAGGGAAGAGGCCCTGCTTGGTCTTACTCTTCCAAGCCAGAGCGCTGGTGACTCAGCCACTCATCTCTTGGGTACAACCCAGGACTCCCCTTGTCAGTTTCCTGCTCAGTCCTAAGAGTCACTTCTCCTGCTGGATTCTGCCCTAGGAAGGCAAGGGTTCTCATGGCTGCCCCATCCCTGCAGGGGGACTTGACTCACAGGGAGGAAACAGCAGTGGTTTGAAGAAAAGCAGATTCTAAGTGTCAACAACTCTGTGCGCATGAGCCAGGGGACTGGAGGGATGGCCCCAAACTTGTGTCACATTCCTCACCTAAAGACTGCCCCCATCAGGGACCAGAGGGTTCAAGGCTCCCCTCCCATCCCTGGTGGTCAGCTCTCTTTCCAGTCTGAGCCCTCTGAGTCACCACACTGGGTTAACAGGCTGCTCGCAGCAGCTGCAGCAGGTCTGCGACCAGGACACCTGCCTCTGGCAGCTCGAAAACCCTGGAGCCCAGCCTGACGCCATGCCTCACAAAGTACCCAGCCTGGGACACCTTGCCAGGCACTCCGCCAAGTTACCTGGTTGGTACAGTTGACAGAGACCAGCCCCGTTATCCAACCCTGGGCTACAAGAGGAAGGAAATAAAACACTGGAAACAAAACCTTCCACGTTGGGCTAGTTGGCTGGTTGGCTGTTTGGGGGGGCTGCAGGGGGTGGGGTGGTCTCAAGCCCAGGGAAATGGCCTCAATGTCCGGCGGGCTCCAGAAGTTACTTTCGTGATTTCCCGGCGTGTGGTAGCTAAAACAAATGGAGAAACCAATGGGCAGATCAGAGAGGTTGGTCAAGGAGGCAAATGTCAGGAAGAGAGGAACCTGGCTCTCCCAATATGTATTTCTTAGACACAAACCTTTGGAGCAGAACTTGTTTCTTCCAGGCCGTTTGCCTGAATCTGTCACCTCAAAGCCACTTTGTAAACAAAGGACAAAAGTTGTCTGAAGAAGGTGTTACCGGGCCGGTGCACGTGGGGTTTTCTCTTCCTCAGCGATGAATCCTGGGTTGGTTTTTTTTTTTTTTTAATGTGGCCTCCGACCCACAACTTTCCAGCCATTTTCTCCCAGGCCCTGCTGGCTTTTTTTGAGAGAGACGGTGACAATGCTTCAGACACACTGCAGCAGCAGCCAACTTCCCCAACCCAGGCCCCATTTCCACTGGGAAGCCCTCCCTTCATCTCTTGGGGTTACCAGGTAAGGGGATTGATGGAGCATGTTTTACCGTCGAACTTCACATAACCCCGTGCATAAATAATCACACGTTTTATAAATCGCTGCGGACAAGAGGCTGTAAAACAACAAAGATATATTTGCGCCTTTATGTCCTAGGAATATTTCCTAAAAAACGACTGTTTTATTTGGTGTGGGTTGAGTGGGGGGTGGGGGTGTGTGTGTGTGTGTTCGAATGCATTGACAGTCCCCAAAGTTTTTCCTCCCCCTCCCCCCACCCCTCCCCCCAAGTCAGGCCAGCACTGTAGTTAGCAAATTGATAAGCTTCTGTGGGCAAGCTTTATTCGTCTGACACGAGCCTATGACACTTTATAAAAAGAAGTAATCCGGAACAATCTCTAGGTAATTAACACCTAGATAAACAAACATAAATTTCTATATTGCGTTTATTTGGACTACCACTCAAATATGCGTGAACCATGCTTTTTTAATTAAAAGATAAATCCATGTGACACTTAGCCTCAAACTTAATTATTCAGCATAGTATAATAAAAAATAGAGCCCATTAAATGTGTCTTACACTGTATTTCTGTATTAACAGCAAAAACAGTTCGGTCTGGGATCATTTAAATTTTCCCCCCCTCCCCTTTGCATTTGAGGTTCCCCTATTCACATAAGCTTCCCTCTACCTCCTCCCAGCCTCCCCCAACATCTCCCTCTTCTCTCAACACCAACAGGTGAAGAGATTAAAACCCCAACCCAAACCCCTACATGGAATGCTCAGCTGGGCGACATTTTTAATATCGAATTACAAGAGGCATATTTTTTTTTCTTCTTCCTTCCCTTGTGGAAGCATAGCTCTCATCTGGTGAGATGTGCCCAGCCCATCTTGAAACGAAGATCATGCTATTTAAATAGTAATTTCTTTGTGCTCGAGCTTACAACCCACCAGGTGAGGCTTGTGTAATATACTGTTGCCACGCAGATGTTAAACGGAGGGGGGTGAGGGTGGGGGAAAACGGGTAGAGATTCCCCAGACTGCCAGAGACAGAGGGGTGATCATCTTTGGAGAAGTTTCCTGACACACGGCCCGTCTCAAGATGTTGGCCTGCAAGGAAGAGGGATTCACCCTGGAGACATTTGCCTGCATGTCATGATGGAACAGAAGGACAGGGTCAGCCTCTCCAGGAGACACCAAAACAGCTGTCCAGGGGGCCATGCCCACTGTCACCTTTTAAGTCTGCAGCTCGAGGACTCTGGCGGGGAGACGTCCGTCCAGCATCCCTTTGCCAAAGCCTGTAACTGCTGGCCCCCGGCTTCGGTGGCCCATGAGATGGGCTAACACTGTGTCCTGATAGCAACGCGTTTGGGTTAGCCCAGGCATGTCCTCATAGGCAGTAGGTTTACACCCTGATCAACCAACCATTTGGGTTTGTCTGGGACTACCGCAACTGACAGCCTTTTGCTGGAGGATGAGGTCACACCTCTGTGGCCTCTGCCATATCTGTCCACAGGAGGAGCCATCTTTTGTTTGTTTGTTTGTTTTGTTTTGTTTTGTTTTTACGAGACAGGGTTTCTCTGTATTGTTTTGGAGGCTTTCGGTCCAGCCTGGCCTCGAACTCACAGAGATCCGCCTGCCTCTGCCTCCCGAGTGCTGGGATTAAAGGCGTGCGCCACCAACGCCCCGCAGGAGGAGCCATCTTAAGACTGTAACTCTGGTTTTAGGGGATCAGGTGCTCTTTTCTAGCCTTTGTGAACACAAAGCTCGCAAGCGGGGCGCAAGCAGAACACTAGTACGCATAAAATCAAAACGTTCGGCGTTATAAAAAAAAAGACTCTAGATTGGGCACCAGTGACTTCTCCCTTCTTCCGGGGATGGGGGCACGGGACAGATGAGGACTGACATTCTCCCTGTAAGCGTGCTGAGGAAGTTGGGCAGATTGCCTTACGTTGACTAACTATGCCTGAAAACAGAGCGTGAGCAGGGGATGTCCCACCCTGGGATTCCCGGGCACCATCACCCTAAAGAGACCCCACCCCGTCCCCTGCAGGTCTGGCTGGTGGCACTCCCCTGTTCTTCACTGGGAACTTGCAGGCAGTGTCTCATTTCCAGCTGGGAAGGTCCTTTGTACCTCTGCTCTGGTGTTTCCACACTTTGCAGAGGGAACCGTGGACTTGGAAACAAAAAACAAAACAAAACAAAAAAAAAAAACCGCAATGATCCCAGAAAGGGAGGCCGAGGCCCAACTCAAAAGCCCTTTCCCACACCTGGAACCTTCCAGGACAGTCCTCTTTCTCCGAGAGTCTCCCCTACCCGGGCAGTTTGTATCCCTTTGTGTGATTATTTTATTACAGTCTCGTCTCTTCTTAGACGGGGGTCTGTGGGTCAGCTTGCAGGTATAATTCTAAGCCAAATGTCCAGCCCGTGGGAAGTTCCAGGAAAATGTTGGCTGAGCGATGAAAGAAAAGCCCGACCAGACCTCATCCCAGACTTTACCCGCACTGCATTGCCTTCCCCCCTGCCATACGCGCCAGTCACGCTGGAGAACCGTTGCACAAGGAGAGAGATATTGGCAAGCACAGGTGCAGGCATGTTGTCCGCCCGCGTGCTCCCCGAAGGGGCACATGAGCAGGACTCACACCCGACCCACAGAGGAAGTCTTTCCGCATCACCGGGGCCTGTGGGGCCAAGGTTCAGCTTCTCCCGGGTGCCCAAGGTTATGCACAGTTCCTGACGCTGCCCTGGATGGCAGGCTGCCCTCCCGACTGCGAGCTGTGCCTGGAACTCAGCCACCTGGAGTGCTGCGTTCCTTCTCGCCCGCCCCTCCGTTCGCAGATGTGGCCTATGAACCCAGGGCGGTTACTCAGCATCGGGCTGAGGTAGGTGGCTCAGCAGATGAGGGAGCGAGCTGTGCTTCCAGGGAACCAAACATTCAACTACCAGCACCAGCAACCACCCACCTGTTAACTCCAGCTCCAATGGGGGGGAATCTGATGCCCCCTTCTGGCCGGTGAGAGCACTGCACGCAGGTGTGCACACGCCCACACACATACATACTTTAAGAAGAAAAACAATTAAAAAAAGAAACCCTGTTTTAGAAAGTCGCTCAGACTCAGGCGGTAAGTGTGGAATGCAGTGGGGTTTACCTTCAAATCGGTGCCCGTCACCGCCAGGTTGTGTGTTCTCTACACTTCACCAACTCTGCCAGGAGTCCCTAACTGTTAGGGCTCAAGGGTAGCTGGAAAGATATTGTCAGTGCTTCTCAAAATAGTTTCCTGCTTCCATTTTTTATTTATTTATTTATTTATATTTATTTTTATTTTGGTTTTTCGAGACAGGGTTTCTCTGTATTGCTTTGGAGGCTGTCCTGGAACTCACTCTGTAGACCAGGCTGGCCTCGAACTCACAGAGATCCGCCTGCCTCTGCCTCCTTATTTTATAACAGCTCTATGGAGGCCTAGTTCACACACCGTATGGTTCATTCTCTGGGAAATGTATAGTTTGGTGGGTTTTAGTACAGTCACCCAGCAGGACGCTGTCATTGCTGTCCAACTTTAGAAACTTTTTTATCAACTCAAACAGAAGCCCAGACGTCATTAATGGTCACTGTCTGCTCTAGCCCTCCCAAAGCCCCTGGCAGCTACTGATCTCATTGGTGTCTCTTGGACTTTGCCACCCTTAGAAAAATGAAGCTCCATCCATGTTTTCAAGGTTCCCCTGTGCTGTTGTGTCATTGGGGACTTTGTTCATTGTCATGGTAACCATAATATTCCCTTACGTGTGTGTGTATGCTTTCTGTTCATTAATTACATAGATTTTTTATTGGTTTTGTCTGAGGTATTCTGTGCCTTTAGAGGCCAGACAAGGGTATCAGATGCCTCAAAACTGGGGTTACAGATCGGGTTCCTCTACTATCATTATGGTGTTGTTTTTTTTTTTTTATCTTGAACCAATACGAAAAAGACAAGACCATACAAGATTCTGGTCTTTGGTCACTCTCAGCAGCTCAGAAGACCTGGAACGATATTCCTCATCGTGATGGTTTGAATGATAAGGATCTACGTAGGTTCACATGTTTTAATACTTAGCTCACTGTTCGCGGAACTGTCTGGGGAGGATTGGGAGGCGTGGTCTTGTTGGAGGAGGTGTCTCACTGGAGACAGGCTTTGAGGCTTCAAAAGTCCACAGCATTCCAAGTTCTCTCTCTCTCTCTGTCTCTCTCTGTCTCTCTCTCTGTCTCTGTCTCTCTCTGTCTCTGTCTCTCTCTCTGTCTCTCTCTGTCTCTCTCTGTCTCTGTCTCTTTGTGTCTCTGTCTCTCTCTCTCTCTCTCCCTCTCTCTGCCTTGCCCAAGGCCTTCTTTAGGGCTGGCGTGCGTGCATGCGTGCGTGCATGCGGATGCGGCAAAAGTTACAGCCCACGCCCTACGTCCCACAGACTTTTCCCTCCAGGGCTCACCTAGATCCTCTCCATCACTGTAACTTTCTAATTCACCCTTGACGTCTGCAGTGACACACATTTCCCCGGGGTGAGGACAGATGACTTCCCCCAAAAGCCACATCCCACGGGAACTCCAACGAGTGTTTGGGGGATGACTTTGCTGGCAGTGCCTCCGAGCGTGCTCCCGTGGACAGAGAGCTGCAGCATGTGCGGAACCAGGTTTGCGTTTGAGATCCAGACACAACGGCACAGCATAAATCGAAGTGAAACTCAGCCACTCGCGTGGTGGGTACACCCCAGAATTCTGTCTTTTCTGGAGCCCGGGTGCAGCAGTTATGTAGGAGATAAAACATTTTCTTGCATATAAAGATGTTTCAAAAGATTTGTTTACTTTCATCCTATCATTTTATGTATATGTATGCACTGTGTGCATGCAATTCCTATGGAAGCCAGAAGAGGGCGTCAGGTCCCCTGGAACTGGAGTTGCAGATGGTTGTGAGCCACGATGTGGGTGCTGGGAGTTGAACCCTGGTCCTCTCAAAGGGCGCCAAGTGCCCTTGACTCCTGCTCCATTTAATTAAACAAACAAACATCCTTTTCATGGTGAAGAGGAATAATAGATCCTGGTGGCTTAAGCGCCTTATGTAATTACTATTTTACAAGGACCCTGGATATTTCTGTAAGTCCTATCTTCAGCTTAAGTCCTCTAAAGAAGCAACATTCATACATGCGCTTGCACACACACACACACACACACACACACACACACACACTGCATGTGCACAATCAAAAATTGGAATGCCAGAAACACTGTCTCAAACAAATAGAACAAACAAGCAGATAAATAAGGGGCTGGAGTGGTAGCTCAGTGGTTAAGAGCAATTGCTACTCTTACAAAGGATCTGTGATTCCATTCCCAGCACCAACAGGGCAGGCAGCTCACAAACATTTGCAATTTCAGTTCCTGGGAATCCAGCACCCTCTTCTGGCCGCTGTAGGTACTGCATGCACATGGTGCACAGCTGTATACCCAGGTACAACACCCATACACCTAAAGAAATAAATCTTTAAAAAAAAAAAAAGTTCAACAAAAGCCCAAAGCCATGAGGATATCTGCCATGCAGAATATGGCAGGAGTTTTTTTGTTTGTTTGTTTGTTTGTTTTGTTTTTTTATAAGTGGAGTCTGGTCAAGTTCTGCCAAAAACTGACAAGCACAGAAGGTCGATTTTATTCTTTGTGGGACTCAGAAAAGACGAGCTTTCTTGGGTTCCGGGTTTTGTTTTTGCAAAGGTAGAGGTTTTATTGCATAAAACACTGGATAAAACCGGACTGCTTCAAAGACATTTTATTCCTAACAGCAGAAAGAAAACAGTCACCGCTGAGAAAAAAAAAAAACAACTTTTTAATACTTTCTATACCAGAATAAAGTTCTGTCCACTGATGTATTGCAATAATAAATAATGACCAAGAATAAACTTTAAATACAAAGTGTTCTACTTGTTACAAGCATAGCGACAAAACTCCTCTACTCTATGATTTCGGAGTCCCTCCAAGATAGGGATGGAGACGGGGTTAGGAACAGCATCACAGACTACAGAAGTCACGGGGGAAGGACGTGTGTAGATACGAGAGCCTGGGGACACGTGAGGATGGCACCGCGTCACAGAGGCTTTGTCACGGGCTTGTGTTACAAGTCACAAATGTTCTGGAAAGAAAGCCTGTGTCAGAGGGAAAAGAGTACGGCTAGTCGGACTGGACAGAATGGGATCAACACACACACACGCACACACGCACACACGCACGCACGCCACAAAGAAGGGGAGTGTGCTCCCAGTGTCACAAACAGAATTATTGCCTGTAGCGTCTGAAGATGCTCGCTCCGAGGACACAAAAGACACTTGTACCAGCTCCAAAGTGCTAGACACGGAATGTGGATCTCTCTCTCTCTCTCTCTGTCTTTTTTTTCCACGTTTTTTTTCTCCATTTTATTATTTTTTTTCTTTTTTCTTTTTCTTTTTTTAATTTCTCTTTGCTAAGATACCACAGGTGGGGCAAACACACGGAAGGCAAAGCCAACGGCACAGTCACCAAACACGGCAGTGCACTTAAACCCTAAATGTTCACTACAGTCAGAAGTTTTCCACCAGCGTCTCCAGGCCCGCTTCCGGCCACAGAGACAGCCACAGTCCATCAGTTGAGTTACGTAAGGCAGTGAGAACTAGTCTAGAGGAAAAAGAAGAAGAAGAAAAGAAAAAAAAGAAAGAAGAAATGAAAGAAAGGAAAAAATAAACCAGGAAGAAAGCAGCTTGCCTCATTCCCAGTGAAACCCCGGTTTGGTGACACCCTTTTGACAGCATATGCAAACCGGATTCCTTATTAGCCTGAAATTCAGTCTCAGGATAGTGCTAAGAATTTTATTTACATTGATTGCAGCTTAGTATTTTTGTAAACTGCTATAGGCAGAGTGGAAGTTTTTAAGGCCCTGGGGTTTTATTGTGTGCTCCCAGACTGCAAGAAAATATTGACTTTTTCCCTCTCTCTCCAAGTCTAAATGATTTCGTTCTCGAAGTTAATACTTCACTACGTCTCCACCATCACAAGCAACAGTACCAATTTCATGTCACTCAAAGGAAGTGTGTTAGAAGGTGGGGACTCTTACAGCATTCTAGCAGATTCAAGAAGAATAGTTTGATGAGTTTGCTTACACCATTGTTTTGGTTTCGGTTTTGGTTTTTTTTTTTTTAAAGAGTTGTGTGTTTCCTTGTCAACCCTCAAAATCTCCCTCAGTGTGGCGAAGAACTGGATACATTTTGAGTGTTCAGTCAGTAGACGCTCTATAATCTACAAAAATACAGAACACATTTGTTTCACAGAAATGAACATTCTAACCCAAACTGTTTTCTTCATTAGTGACAGACAGCCGGGGGTTTAGATTCATGTTTTAATACAAGTTATTTTGGAAGAGCTCACTGGAGAAGAAAAAAATCTTGCTTCATGCCCACTACACTTAAAAAGTAACACGTGAAAAAAAAAAAAAGAAATCTGGTAACAAGGGCCAGGGTAGACGTCATTCAAGTAAAAAGTGTCTTAAACCATAATGTAAAGCAGTCTTCCCCATAAGCAAAGAACCTGCATTTGTTTACCAGAACTTTCCATGGACAGTAGGGTTGAGTTGGCCTGGTTTCCTAACGACTGTCTCTAGAATGTCTCCTACACTTTGTTTTTAGTATCAAACCTCGTCCTTCATCCAGACGCTTTCAAAACGACAACCCAGGAAAGAAAATAATAAGGCAAAAAAGCATGTCTTTCCATACTGCAATTTGATCTAAAAAAAAAATGACTCATCAAACCTGCAAAGGACATTTGCCTGCAGACGCTTCCTGACCACTGATTCATGGGGCTGTGTGTGTTTTTTTTTAAAGCACACTTTAGATGACCATCTTCCCCTGCACTGGTCAGGCCTGGCGCTCGCTGGCTGCGTGCGGGCCGGCTAGGATTTCTCCCAGAGTGCAGAGTGACACCACGTGAATTGATTTTCCCTGCAGTGACCGCCCCAGTCTGACTGGCACCTTAGCTGCCTCCCAGTTCATCTCATTAGGGCGCTAGGCGGATGACAGCATCTGGTGTCAGATTATAGAGGTGTTTTCGAGAGGCAACGCAAATCGCTCGGGTGGTATCGTTTTTTTCTCTTTTTTGTTTTTGCTTTTTGTTTTCGATTTTTGGACAAAGGTGACTTTCGGGTTGGAAAGGCCACCAGCTTCCAGAGCTGGAAGGACACGGGGGGGGCATTTCTGAAGTCACTGTCTCCCGCCTGCATTGCTTGGAAGTTTTTGTTACTGGGTAACAGTGTAGCAGCCATGTTCAAGGGCTGGGGGATTTTTCTTTTTAATATATATATAGATATATATATAGATATCTTTTAAAATTATTTTTTAAATGTTCTATACACTAGTGAGGGATTGTACATGATTTACCCCCCTCCTTGGAATGCAGTTATCAAACTGTTGAAACCAGACGCATGATTTGAAACTGTAGAGAGGAGTATTGCAGCGGACAAGGCTTGGCTCAGTTGCCCTCCTCCTGGCCCTTGCCTCTCTCGTCTGTTAGCTCGACAAAGCTCCCCGCCTTGGCAGTTGCAGCCTCCTCAAAATTCCCAGAAGCCTCCGAGTCCACCCTGGAGCGTTTGAACCTGCGGTCAGGGTACTGGCTGTTGTCGAAAGGCATTCGGTGGACGCAGAGGACGTGGGTCTTCAGGTTTCCCTTCTGCGAGGCACTGTAGGGACAGTAGTGGCACTGGAAAGGCCTGTGACCTGTGTGGAAAGAAAGTGTCTGGTCAGCCACGTGTCACACCGCCCGCTACCACCCCGTCCCGAGCTCTAGGACCAATGCCGCCGTCTCTCCAATCAGCGCTATCGCAGTCGCTTAGCAAAATCCAAACAAGAAGGGGTTAGAATGCAGCCCAGTGGGCACATCGAGTGGGATTTAGACTACCCTCCCAATCTGACCAGAATTTTTAGTTTAGACTTTCCAGAAGAGGGAGGAGAAAAACCACGCAATACCTAGGAACATTGCTGTAAAACGGATAGTTTAGCATCAAAGACGTTATTATATGAATGTTTACGCAACGAGAAATGAAACAAACCATCCCATGTTTTGAGTTTATGTACGTGTGTACACACGCGCACACACACACACACACACACACACACACACACACACACCACAAGCAACCTCTCACCAGCCTGTATCCCATTGACAGGGTTCGAAACTTTGCTTGCGGATGCGTAATTCTGCTTTCAGGCGGCACGTAATAGTCTTATATTAGGCTTTCCCCCAACCATGTTGCTGGAAGTGTAAAGCCATTCTTTTTTTTTGTTTTGTTTTTTTGTTTTTTTGTTTTACGAGACAGGGTTTCTCTGTATTGTTTTGGAGGCTGTCGGTCCAGCCCGGCCTCGAACTCACAGAGATCCGCCTGCCTCTGCCTCCCGAGTGCTGGGATTAAAGGCGTGTGCCACCACCGCCCAGCTGTAAAGCCGTTCTTAATTTACCAATGTGTGCCTAAAAAAGAGACCACAAGCAGATATGACCAGTAAACTGTATTTTGCTGACTGTAGATACACCCAAGCCCATTAAGTTTCTGGACTGGGTGTCCGTCCTCAAGGCTGAGGGTGAGGCTGCTTCATACTGTTACGTGTCAGGAACTCTTTACCATGCCTGTTTGAGGGGTGAAGGAGACGGATGGCGAATGACCCTGATCTAAGCAAAGCTGTAAGGAAGGACTGAGCGGCAGGGACTTTGAAATTGGAAGTGTCAGGACAGACAGCAAGGACCACACCATCGGATAAAGGTCAGCCTGAGCACCGAAACAGTGAGTTTGGGGACTGGAGAGGTGGCTCCGGGTGATGAGAGCACTGCCTGCTCTTCTAGAGGACCCTAGGTCTGTTCCCAGCATCTGAGCTGGGCAGTTCATAACTACCTGAAACTCTATCTCCATAGAATACATCACCCCCTTCTGGCCTCATGGGGTACTGCACTTACATGGTACATACACACACACACACACACACACACACACACACACACACACACATACACACACCCATAATGCAGACTTGAGGAGTGACCCCCAAAATGATAGTTTTCTAGGAAAGCTCCTGTGATAGGACAGCTGACAAATTATTAAGTAGTTTTGGTCCTGAAAGCTTGATCCCTGCCCTGTGCACAACAGGAAACAACACCTCCGCCGTCTTGCAAAGTCAGTGAGGTGTCTGCTTTAGGAGGTGACAGGGAGCACGCGCAGTCCCTCTGATGCCAGGAAGGTGTGGGTGTCCGCTCCCCAAAGCTCAAGAGCTGCCACACCCTGCCCTGGAGAGAAGCCCAGCCTTGTTTGCTTACACGAGTGCAGACGGGGCTCTCTGACTCCATCTGCAGAAAAGTGAACCAGCTAATAAGGGGACCGATCGTTGCCCCGAATATCCCATTGTCCCGAATATCCAAACAGCAGAGTTGGGCTGCTTCCCTGCTTCAAATCACAGGAAAAAGCCCTGTGTGCACTTTCACAGAGCAGTGTATTCCCAAGAGCCAAACAGGCAATATTTCCTTTCTCTCATTTCTGTCTCCGTCTCCGTCTCCGTCTTCATCTCCCTCCCCCTCCCCCTCTCTCTCCTTCCTTTCCTCTTTTCCTTTCCTTTTCTTTTTCAGACAGGGACTCTTATGTAACATGGGCTGGCCTTGAACCCCCGATTCTCCTGCTTCAGATTCCCGCTGGGTGCTGGGGTCCCAGCCTGCACCAGCACATCTGCCCAATGACACCATCTCGATTCTCTCATCTGTTTGCTTGGCTGTTTTGCTAACCCAGTTCTCCCCCTCTATGGCTCAGGCTATCTCCGAAGTTTCTGTACCCCTGTCTCCGTCTCCCGAAGGCTCCGTGCTCCTGTACTAGACACGTGGTGTCTGGTTCGACTATTCTGTTCCTTCCTAAGTGGGCTCTTCTGCAGTATGCTCACCCCTTCCCTCATAGCCAGAGCTAACTCCTCCTGTCGGGGGGGGGGGGTCTCTGTCTTTATCACGCAGAGCCAGCTGGGGTATGAGATAACCCTTGTCTGGCCTGTGAGCATGGGTGCCCTCAGAAGCTCCCACATACTGCCACCTTCCGGCCCATTTTCCCTGTGCCACCAGAACGAGCACCAGTTTAACCCCAGCCCACTCGGGAGGCAGGGGCAGGAGGATCGCTGCGAGTTCGAGGCCAGCCTGGTCTACCGAGCGAGTTCCAGGACTGACTGCAAAGCTACAGAGAAACCCTGTCTCAGAAAAAAATAGAAAGAAGAAGACAACTTGTAGATCAATAGTTATTTCTTACCCCCCACCGTTCCTGCTGGCTAGCCATCCCAAAGGACTAGTCATCACTCGTGGTCCAGCCTGAGGAGATTCCACTCCCTTTCATGCCATCTGAGTCTCCAGGATGCACCCCCTGTCTGAACCCACCTCTCCAGCGAGGACAAGATCCATTTCACCTTGAAATGGATCCCTCTGGACAGGCTCCAGCTTCCAGGACTAGAACCACAGCCTCTCAAAATCCGGTGCCTCAAAGCACTCGCTGTCTCCCTGTTTCATCTGCCCTGGGTTTGAAAGAATCGCTACAGATCTTGGATAGAGCTTTTGCGGCTCTTGTTTCTATGGATGTAGCAGTACAGGGCTTGCTTTTGTTCCTATGGATGTTCAGGGCTTCGGGAGAGTCAATTTTCCCACCTCCAAAAGCAGTATGTAAACTCTTGGATGTGGGGAGGAAACACAGAAAAAAAAATTGCACTTGCCTTCTGCCCTTCCCAAGATGCTTCAGAGGAAGAATGCAGAGCACAATTCAGCAGGGACTCTACCACCAGCCTGATTCCTGCCTGCGTTTCTGCTGTCTGGTTCTACCCTCGGGGCTTGGCCACCTTCCCATGGAAACAGAGAAGGCCCTGAGTGGGAGATGTGAGACTAGCATATCTTCCTATTATTAGCATATATTAATTGCATGAGATAATTGATTTCACGATGAGCTTTTTTTTCATACACCACGTACTCTGATCATATCCACTCACTATTAACCTCCCTCGTTCCCGGCACCTCCCGATGGCCACTGGTTCCCTCCCCGTCCTCAAATAATACCCTTCGACATTCAAGAGAGGCGGATGCTTCTGTAGATTCCCGTGTGTACAGGGGATGCAAACGGTCCTCGTTCTTCACCAAGCAGAATTTTTTGGTAGACTGAGTTGGCTAACTCGGGATGTTGCTATAGTTTGTATGTTATCTGAGTGAGTTCCCCCAAGGGACTCGTACACTGTGAGCTTAGTAGCCAGTGTGGCGGTGCTGAGAGGTGATGGAATCTTTATGAGGCAGAGGAATATGGAATTTGGTCTGGTCACCGGGGATGCTGTCCTTGGGAGGGATTATGGGATCATGGTCAGCTTCTGTGAGACTGAGTTATGACCTCTGAGTCTGGGTTCTTCTCATCTGCCATGTGATTACCCCTTCCTGGACATGATCCTGCCGTGATGCTGTCCATCATGTTGTGATATAGCCAGTGGCCTTTACAGGAGCCAAGCTGAAGCCAGCCCTGTGCTCTTAGATCTCCACAGCTGTTAGCTAAGTGAACCTCATTTCTTTATGTAGTACTCAAGCTCAGGAACTTAGTTATCGCAAAGGAAGTCAGACTCTGATAGATTTCCTAGGGGAAATGACTGGAGAAGCCACGGTGTGTCTACATCTCCTCCCTTGTTGGGCATCTATAAATGGGGCCCAGCTGAGCAACAATAAGATACAGCAGATTTGGCAGAAGGAATCAAAGTAACACTGAGACCCTAAATCTCAGTGATCCAACTCATGAAGTCACCGTCCCTGCACACGCTAAAGGTATGCCCAGCTTTTGCAGAAAGATGACTCATGCTATAAATGGAAAACTATGGAGCAGGAGAAAGATCAGCTTAGCACTGGCGATTGTTGACACAGGAACAGTGGAAGATCCCGCCCCCTTCTCCCAAAGAGTTCAGGGCCAGGGGCTGGGAGATGGCTCAACAGTTAAGAGTAAACACTGCTCCTGTAGGGGGGACCCAAGCTCAAGTCCCAGCTTCCGTGCCCAGCAACTCACAACCACCTGTAATTCTAGCTCCAGGGATCTGACCCTTCCCCCTCTTCTGGCATTCACAGGCACTGTACTCACATGTAATTAAAAGTAAATGTTTAAATTAGAGAAAACACAGAACCCTGAGGGAAGGGAGACAACAGGAAACTTCAGAGATACTCCTCAGCCTTTAGGGTACGCTTATGTTTCCCCAAGGGGAAGAAGGTTCTATGACAGTGCACAGCTGAAGGCAACTCACATAGATCTGTCACAAAGTCACCAATGTAGTTCTTATAATTAATGGCTATTAACATGGCATGACAAGTTTGGGGATTGGAAGAACTTCAAATAACACACCAACAACAATTTTAAAATGAAAATGTTTGGCATCCAAGAGGACAGCAGACCCACAGACAAACTGAGCAAACACAGGCTAAGCTCATTGGTCAGGCTCTAGGACCTTACAGATTTCCCCACACTGGGAGCAAGTTTGTTCAACAGCCAAAGCCTTCCATTGTATCACCTATGAACATTGCTGAAAAATCACTGTTTAGGGATCCTGGTCTCCGATCTTTGGATGTTACCCTCCCTGTAGACCCTGTCACCTCAGAGGCCACGCCATTTGAGCGTTGGCACAATACACAGAGAGCCTTGAGTATTACCTCAGTTTGCAAGGAGTGTCTTTTTTTTTTTTTTTGCATTGGCCAACTTGAAAAAAAGCACTTTAGTTCACTTTCCCCATCCATCGATTTTTTTTAAATATTCATCATGATTTGATCCTATGGTTACGTTCTGAATCTTGATTTCTTGGTAGAGACAAAGATGATGAACGATTATTCTAGGAGATTCCAATGCTTCCGTGGTCAAGCCATTACTGGATTGGTTTGCTTTCTAGCTTTGGTGAAATGGAATCTGTTTGTAAATGTATCTGGAGCTCTGAGTGCATTTGTTTGACAGGGAGTTCTGAGCAGTACTAGACTTGCAAGAGGTCTATGTCTTTCCGTAGCATCGTAAGTAGAAATTTAAAGATGCTGATGATAGCAGCTAACGATCCCAAAAACCTCATTCCATGGTTCTTTATACTCATTTCTGCACATTCATCCTCAGAACTGAATATCATGGGAATTATGCCAAGAGCTCATATTGTCTCCATTGTACAGATGGGGAAGTTAAGACATAGCCAACCTGAAAGGTTTGCATCCAGTGGATAGAATATGCTTTGAATCTTCAGTTCCCCCCAAATCTGTGCTAGCAGTACCCTTGTTGCCTTCGGCTTTCAACTCCATACAAGCCAGACTCACTCGAGAAGAGAGGACCACAATCTCAGAAATGCCTTCATCAGACTGGCTTGTGGGCATGCTAATTGATGTACTGCTGTCTGACCTGCTGTGGGTGGTGCCATTCCCTAGGCAGACAGGTCTTAGTTGTATAAGAAAGCTGGTTGAGCCACACGGGGAATGAATCAGAGCAGGTGACTTAAGAAGTCATGCTATACCAGAATAAATGTGGGTCACAAAATTAAGTGTGGTAATTAAAATTAAGTGTAAAGGTTAGCCTGTGGTGGTTAGATACTTGAATCTCAAACAAGAGGTATCATTTTTAGACACTTTTAGAGACGTCACCAACTTCTGAATCAAGTCACATCTCAGCTTCTATACACCATTTTCCCCTTCGAAGCCCTTTCTATGGAACAGACTCACGGATGTTGATGTCTGTTGTATTTTGATCAATGAATGTCAGCAAAGAGTTCCTAACAAACCACAGTAGAGAATACAACAGAACACATCACTGTGTACATCACCACAGAACTCATCACTGACTACATCACCAAAGAACTCATCACTGTCTACATCTCCACAGAACTCATCACTGTCTACATCACCACAGAACATGTAACCACTGTCTACATCACCACAGAACATGTAACCACTGTCTACATCACCACAGAACACGTCACTGTCTACATCACCACTGAACTCATCACTGTGTACGTCACCACAGGACACATCACTGTCTACGTCACCACAGGACACATCACTGTCTACATCACCACAGAACACATCACTGTCTACATCACCACAGAACTCATCACTGTGTACGTCACCACAGGACACATCACTGTCTACACCACCACAGAACTCATCACTGTCTATGTCACCATAGACCTCATCACTGACTACATCATCACAGAACTCATCAATGTCTACATCACCACAGAAATCATCACTGTCCACATCACCACAGAACATGTCACTGTCTGCATCACCACAGAACTCATCATTGACTACAACACCACAGGACACATCACTGACTACAACACCACAGGACACATCACTGTCTACATCACCACAGGACACATCACTGTCTACATCACCACAGAACTCATCACTGTCTACATCACCACAGGACACATCACTGTCTACATCACCACAGAACACGGTCACTGTCCACATCACCACAGAACACATCACTGTCTACATCACCACAGGACACATCACTGTCTACATCACCACAGAACACGGTCACTGTCCACATCACCACAGAACACATCACTGTCTACATCACCACAGGACACATCACTGTCTACGTCACCACAGAACTCATCACTGTCTACATCTCCACAGGACACATCAATGTCTATATCACCACAGGACACATCACTGTCTACGTCACCACAGAACACATTACTGTCTACGTCACCACAGGACACATCACTGTCTACGTCACCACAGGACACATCACTGTCTACATCACCACAGGACACATCACTGTCTACATCACCACAGAACACGCCACTGTCTACATCACCACAGAACTCATCACTGTCTACATCACCACAGAACACATCACTGTCTACATCATCACAGAACACGTCACTGTCTACATCACCACAGAACATGCCACTGTCTACATCACCAAAGGACACATTACTGTGTACATCACCACAGAACACGCCACTGTCTACATCACCACAGAACTCATCACTGTCTACATCTCCACAGAACACATCACTGTCTACATCACCACAGGACACATCACTGTCTACATCACCACAGAACACATAACCACTGTCTACATCACCACAGGACACATCACTGTCTACATCACCACAGGACACATCAATGTCTACATCACCAAAGAACTCATCTCTGTCTACATCACCACAGAACATGTCACTGTCTGCATCACCACAGAACTCATCACTGACTACAACACCACAGGACACATCACTGTGTACGTCACCACAGGACACATCACTGACTACAACACCACAGGACACATCACTGTCTACATCATCACAGGACACATCACTGTCTACATCATCACAGGACACATCACTGTCTACATCACCACAGAACACGTCACTGTCTACATCACCAAAGAACTCATCACTGTCTACATTACCACAGAACGTGTCACTGTCCACATCACCACAGAACTCATCACTGTCCACATCACCACAGGATACATCAATGTCTACATCACCACAGAACACGTCACTGTCTACATCACCACAGGACACATCAATGTCTACATCACCAAAGAACTCATCTCTGTCTACATCACCACAGAACACGCCACTGTCTACATCACCACAGAACTCATCACTGTGTACGTCACCACAGGACACATCTCTGTCTACATCATCACAGGACACATCACTGTCTACATCAACACAGGACACATCACTGTCTACATCATCACAGAACACGTCACTGTCTACATCACCACAGAACACGTCACTGTCTACATCACCACAGAACTCATCTCTGTCTACATCACCACAGGACACATCACTGTCTACATCACCACAGAACACGTCACTGTCTACATCAACACAGGACACATCACTGTGTACGTCACCACAGGACACATCTCTGTCTACATCATCACAGGACACATCACTGTCTACATCACCACAGGACACATCACTGTCTACATCACCAAAGAACTCATCACTGTCTACATCTCCACAGGACACATCTCTGTGTACATCACCACAGAACACGCCACTGTCTACATCACCACAGGACACATCACTGTCTACATCACCACAGAACACGTCACTGTCTACATCACCACAGAACTCATCACTGTGTACATCACCACAGGACACATCTCTGTCTACATCATCACAGGACACATCACTGTCTACATCACCAAAGAACTCATCACTGTCTACATCACCACAGAACTCATCACTGTCTACATCACCACAGGACACATCACTGTCTACATCATCACAGAACTCATCACTGTCCACATCACCACAGAACTCATCACTGTCCACATCACCACAGAACTCATCACTGTCTACATCACCACAGGACACATCACTGTCCACGTCACCACAGAACTCACCACTGTCTACATCACCACAGGACACATCATTGTCTACATCACCACAGAACTCATCACTGTCTACATCACCACAGGACACATCACTGTCTACATCACCACAGGACACATCACTGTCCACATCACCACAGAACTCATCACTGTCTACATCACCACAGGACACATCACTGTCTACATCACCACAGAACTCATCACTGTCTACATCACCACAGGACACATCACTGTCTACATCACCACAGAACACGGTCACTGTCCACATCACCACAGAACACATCACTGTCTACATCACCACAGGACACATCACTGTCCACATCACCACAGAACACGGTCACTGTCCACATCACCACAGAACACATCACTGTCTACATCACCACAGGACACATCACTGTCTACGTCACCACAGAACTCATCACTGTCTACTTCTCCACAGGACACATCAATGTCTATATCACCACAGGACACATCACTGTCTACGTCACCACAGAACTCATCACTGTCTACATCTCCACAGGACACATCAATGTCTATATCACCACAGAACACATCACTGTCTACGTCACCACAGAACTCATCACTTTCTACATCACCACAGAACACGGTCACTGTCCACATCACCACAGGACACATCAATGTCTACATCACCACAGGACACATCACTGTCTATGTCACCACAGAACTCATCACTGTCTACATCTCCACAGGACACATCACTGTCTATGTCACCACAGAACTCATCACTGTCTACATCTCCACAGGACACATCAATGTCTATATCACCACAGGACACATCACTGTCTACGTCACCACAGAATATGTCACTTTCTACATCCAGGTCCAATGGTCTGACAAAGGAAGGGCTGAGAGGCACCAGTCTGCATAGGAGCTTTCCAGTCTCCCACTGAGGTAGACTTAGAGTGAGCAAATCTTCACATACAAATGAGGAGTCTTGCTGATAGGGGGTGAAGTTGGTTCTAGCCTTGGGGTGACGGAGCAGTCCCTCGGTGCAGACTTCTGTCTATGCAAAGTGAGGTGAAAAAAACTTCCAAGCTTCCCACACTACAGTAGGAGACCGCAGATGAGCTGGCGATTCCAGGGTCCACGGGTGGAGAGCAGATAATGACTACCAGTCTCAGGGAGCAGAAAGGGCTTTAAGGCACAATTGGGTCCGACAGTCCTGAGCCTCATACTAAGGGTCTTACCCATCAGTCAGTTCCCACTAGACATGACGTCTCCTCTGCTTGTCCCATGGTGGGGAATAAAAACCCAGGATCCTTTCTTGGTCCTACACCTTCACTGTCTTTCTGGTGGCTCCGTCATCTTTGGGTGTGGACAGATTTAGGTCTGGCAGTGAGTCTGGAGTCAGGCTGCCCACTCCCCACCGTTGAGGCCTGTGGCTCACCAGGCGAAGGGAGCGCCTCTCTGCCTGGCCGTGGACCACCGGTTTGATCTCCGTGTTCAGAGGAGCCAACGTCAGTGGGTGTGTTTCACCGGAATGAATCTCAGCAAGCATGGGTTGGGGCTCGCTGAGCACGGGACCCCTTGCTAGAAAGAACACCAGAATTGCAGGGCTGGATAAAGCCCGAGTTCGAACAGCCTTGAGAGACCATGCGGCTTGTTGTAGGACCGTTAGGATTCCAACAAATCACCCAGGAGGCCAAATTTCCATCTTTCTCTTCCCCATGCCCCTGCCCATATAAGATGTGTCTCTAGTCTCCAACTGCCCCCCTGCTCCGTTCTCCCCACGGGGCATTGTACAGCCCCTGCCCGTTGTCCCAATGTGAAGCTCTTCCTTCTCTGCCTTCAGCACAGCTACCTCCGCTTCTGGAAGATCGTCTCGATTATCCGGAACCCACCATGGTGGCTATGAGACACATGACATCCGTGCCATTCCCAATACCGGTAGACGAACAAGTTAAAAAAAAAATGGCCACGACCGCTCCTTTCCAAGTAGGCTGGCAGCCCCGCGGCAATGGGGACCCTGGGGTTTCGTGGGGCAGGAGACCCTCATTTGCTTGTTCTGATGTTTGCCGTGATAGCCACCGCAGCGTGATACAAGGACGTCACGGGTGTCAGCATTCCTCCAGCAGGGAAAGGCATGAAGGAAGCATACTAAACACAAGACGGTTGGGGAAAGAGAGAGTCGCCTGAGGCCGGGCCGGGAGCAGGAGGCGGATAAGTGGAGGATCCTAGAGCAAGGGAAGATGGGACGCTCACAGGCCATTGGGGACAGCATCCCGTGGGAGAAAGGAAGTGACCAGCCCTTCCCAGCGCTTCAGCTACATCACAGCAGCCTGAGACACCCCAGTCCTCGTCCTGCCAGAGCTGGAGACCCACGTTGGAATGGTGCCAGACCGGGGCCCCCGCCAAACCCCCCACCCTCCCCCTCTGTAACCCCTTCTTGCTTTGAGGCCATCAACATTTCCCATCACTGCCGCGTGAAAAGTAAGTACATCATACGTTAATTTGTATTGTCACTGCGCCGTAGAGCCGTGGTAAAGAACACATCCATTTTTAATCCGCTATGAATAATATATAAATATGTATACGGTGCGGAGGGTCAAGAGGGTTGAGGAGGAAGCAAGCAGTCCATTGTTTATAGCGAAAGTGGGGGGGACGGGATATTTTTCTTACTTGCTGCGATGGAAATAGCTGTTCTTTCCCTGCACCTAAGGGGGAGAGGAAAATGCCTGCCCTTGAGGGGCCATCCATTAGTTACAACTCAGCAACGGAGGCGGCTTCGCAGAGAGCTGGGGCTTGGCGCTCCCACGCCTTCCGAGCCCATGGCTTCTCTTGGATGTGGGGGGGGGGCAGAGGGATGAGAGCGGGTGTTGGGTGGGCGAGTGGGTGATGAGCCCCCCGGGCATCTAATAATGAGCGCTCTTGAGAGCATGCTCAAAGCAGTCACCTTCATTGGTCCTTACACTGACGGCAGGAGGAAGGGTTAGCAACCAAGATGGCTTCTTCCTCTTCCGCCGGTATGGCGGACTGAGCCAAAGAGATTCGGGGTCAAGTTGATGCTAAGTGTGTATGCGTCTCTCTTGACCACTCTGGACATCGCCTGCAAGCCCTGTTTTTCAGGATTGTCTGCAAAAAATATTCCAGGAGGTGGTCCAGAGAAACAAGGGAAGTGTAGATTGTGTGTGTGTGTGTGTGTGTGTGAGAGAGAGAGAAAGATAGAGAGAGAGAGAGAGAGAGAGAGAGAGAGAGAGAGAGAGAGAAGAGAAAGAGAAAGAGAGAGAGAGGAGAGAGAGAGGCCACACTTGCATGGACACAGGCCCCACAAAATTCTCCAGAAGGCCATCAAATCCTTGCACTGAGCCCCTGGGACGCCATTGGCCTACGGGCACAAGAGGTACATTCTTGAGCGTCAGCTTGGCGGACTGAGAGACACAGAGATAAGCAAGCATGCCTCCTTGAAGGCATTTCCAGATGCAATTAGGCCGTGAGTGGTCTGGCTAATCCGTCGCTGAATCCACTGACCGGATCCTAATTTGACTAGAGTGTGGGGCAACGGTGCAACTGAGGAGGGCGGGACTTCCTGGGAGGAAGCTGGTTGTTGGGGGTGTGTCTTAGGGGACTGGCCTATCACTTTCTATGACTACCGTCACTCTGCTTCCTGTATACCATGGAGTGAAGACCTGAGCTCTATGACGCCATCCCCACAGTGAAGGACTCAAACCATGAGCTGTAAAAGCTATACCATCCTTCCTTTAGGTTCTCAATGACACGGCACCTACTCATGGCCCTCAACTTTCCTTCTTTCTTTCTTCCCTCAACATCTCTCTCTCTTTTTTTTTTTTTTTTTTTTTTTAGTGTTGTTGTTGAGACAGGGTCTCCCTATATAGCCCAGGACGGCTTTGAGCCTATAGCAATCCTCCTGTCTCATGCTCTCAACTGCTGGGATTATAAGCTCGTACGACTATGCCTGGCTTTTGAATACTTCCAATCGTGTCTACGTTATTAAAATGCTAAAAGACCTTAAGAGCGCCTGCTGCTCTTGTACCCATAAACGGTGGCTCACAGCCACCTATAACGCCAAACTCAGAGGCTCTGTTGCCCTCTTCTGGCCTCCAAGGGCACTGTAATCATGCTCACAGTCACACAGACACACACATACACACACACACACACACACACACAATAAAATAAGACAAGTATTTAAGAAATAATGGATATAATCAAAGTAGTACGTGAATGTCTGTTACAGTATAATTTCTAGGATGTGGCAGGAGATAACTGTACTGCTTGTTGAGCACAGATGGAACCACCAAAGTTCTGACTACACAACAGTAAACTGTAGGGTGTAGTCTTCCCGCCAGCCTGGTTCCAGAGCCACATCAGTCCCAAATGAACACACAGGAGGCCATATTAACTATTAAGCCATTGGCCACTTGCTTGGCTTCCTACTGGCTAGCTCTGACTCAAGTATTATTTAACCCATAATTGTTAATCTAAGTATTTCTCTTACCGAAGAAAGGGTCCGGACCTCTTACTCCTCTGGCGCCTACATGGTTGTCTCCTCCCAGAATCCTCCTCAACTCCCAGTCACACACCATCCTGCCTCCCCACTGTCCAACAGTGCTCCACTGACTCATACACAGGACTTCCCCATCAGTAAACGAAACTCCAGGTAGGCAATGGTACTCAAGAGAGACTGGAAGACCAGAAGAGTCGGAGGGTGTCCACATATCCGCCACATTCACGTGGATTCTTCGTGGTGCTCAGTGTGTAATTTAAGACACATTTTGGGTTGTGAAACTTTCCGGGATTCTCCCACCATCTTTAATCTACCTTTGCATGTGTTGCTAACAGATCTGACCATTCAAATAACTATCGTTCCATCCAGCACCCACATCAGGGTACTGTCTCCTATAGGGAGCCAGGATGGGGTGGAGACAATCACCTTCATGGCGCTCCACACACACAGGGCAGGGAGGCTTGTGTGGAGCTGTCTCCTGTGCACCAAGGGGGTTCATGACACACAACACAACACAACACAACACAACACAACACAACACAACTGTAGGCCCTCTACGGCATCTAAGCCAAAGCCCACTGGACTCCTAAAAAGACATTTTTTTTTTTGCACAATGCATACTAATAGGTAAGAAGACAGCTTTACCTACAGGGACAACTAGGATATGTTAGAAATTCATCCCCTGGAGGCATAGTTGCCTGTGTTTTGGGGAAATTCACAGGGAAGGACACTATAACTGCAGGTTTGAGGACAGGTCTGGCCTTTGAGGTGGTGGTCTGGTTTCACCTGGGTACCCTGGGGTTCCCCATGCTTGCACACAGCTCTCTCTAACCTCAGAGCTGTGACACTGACGCCGTTGGATACGAGGATCCTAGTCTAGATCCCTTAGAACATTCTCGTCCCAGGTTCAGGGCCAGGGGGCCGAGGCTCGTAACTCACACAGGCAGGGTTCTCCACGGAGAGCTGCTTCCTTGATCGCATGTATTACACTCCCTAAAAATTCATGGTTTCCATTTTCAAAGAGAACATATCCTTCTATATAATCAAAGATGCAAAAAAAAAACAAAAACAAAAAACCAAAAAAATAAATAAATAAAACCTTTGGAATAGTGCAAATAATTTCAGGTTTTAAAATCCATGTGATTTGGGCTTTAATTTAGAAGGCTACTTTCACCTTAAAAGTGGAGTCTGATCCAGCTGGTAACACACTGGCAACATCACTATGAAATCACGTTAATCATGTTCAGTTTTAACATACAGATTATGGGTGTGTTACACACAGAATCCCTGCATACATTTTCTCACATTCCTGCACATCCGAGAGGATACAGAAGAGAAGGATGAAAACTGATTTCTAATGGCATTCTAAAAAAAAAAACAAAGTGTGCCTCTGTGTGTGTGTGTATGTGTGTGTGTGTGTGTGTGTGTATGAGAGAGAGAGAGAGAGAGAGAGAGAAAGAGAGGGAGGGAGGTGTGGGAAGAGAAGAGGGGGAAGGGGAGACGGAAAGAGAGAAAGAGGGGAAGGGGAGGGAGAGACAGGGGTGGGGAGAGGGAGAGCAGTTACTTTTCTTGCTGCTGTGACAAAATACTTGAGTGAACCGTCTTTAAGTAAGGAAGGTTAAGCATGCGGTCCATCAGAGTGCAGAAGGAGGTGGGAACATGTTGCCATGGTTTCACACACCTTGGGGGATCAGGAAGCAAGGAGACCTAGCTCCCACCACAACCAGAAGGGAGTATCGCTTCAAGGTCTGCCCCCTAGAAACCCACTCCTCTGGGGATGTCCCAGTCCCAAAGTCACACAGCACGGTCTGTGTTGCCAGTCGGTCAAACGGGCCTGCTGGGGACCACTTCAGGGCCAAATGATAAGAATCCCTTTGCAGAAGTGGTGATGATTCTACAAGGATTAGGGAATGTGCAAGACAATCCCAGGACACTCTGTGCTGTGAAATAAATTGTTGCTTTTTCAAGCCTCCATTAAAAGGTGCATGAGGGCATCTCAGAACAGCATGGAGCCAGACGGGAGCCCCGGAGGCTCAAACACGGAACATTTTCAACAACAAAGTAAATAATGTCGCACCAAATCATAGCCTAATGTATAAAATAAATATCCACAAGTCACACTGACATAAATGATTGAATCAGTAAATATGTATGGAAGGATCTGCAAATGCATATCGCAAATAATTCATGTAGACCTTGACTACTGAGAGAGGCAGAGACACGGTCCCATCCCGAAGTGCGGGGGTGTCTAGCGTGTGGGGGGGCAGTGTTACTTGCCCAAGTGTAGAAATCTAAATAAACACTACCTTAGCCAGGTGCTCAAGGTCACAGAGGCAGGCATCCTTGATTTGGGAAGAGAAGGACACTTAGGCTTTATCATCTTTCTTCCCCAAACCCAGAGCTCCAGTCTAAACATGAGAAATTGCAGCCGAGGGACATTTTACAAACTGCTCCTCAGGACAGCCAAGGTGATCGCAAGCAGAAGATCCTGAGACCTCCCATCTAGGGAGGGGGGGGGGACACGCGATGTTCGTGCAGTGTGGCCTCCGGAACGAGAGCTCGGGACAGAGAGTGGACGTTAAATGAGATCCCAGACAATCTGAGTAGAACAGGGGTCTGACTTGGTGTCTCGGTATTACTCCGTTGCTTGTGACGCATGTACTCCAGCAACGTGTAAGATGTTCAGGGTAGAGGGGGCCGTGTGCCTCCTCACTACCCGGGCATTCGTTTTTACTGCTTTAAGTGTGTACTGAAATGAAAGGCTTATTTCCAAAGTGTCTTGTGTACCGTCTAACATTAGTTGATGGTGAAACCAACGGCTGATACCAGATAACAAAAAAATCCCAACACCTCACTTCAGGCAGAGATGGCAGCTCAAAGTAAGGTCCTGGTGTAAGACGCCCCGCAGGTAGGGCCAACAGAGACGGCTCAGTTGGTTAAGAGTGTTAATCTGCCCTTGCGGAGAATCTGGGTTAGGCTTCCAGAACCTATGTCAGATGACTCGAGACCACCAGTTCCAGGCGATCTGATACATGCTGGTCCCCAGGGACACTTGCACCTACTGCTATACTCAGACACAAGCGCATAGAATAAAAGGAACAGACATAAGATAATAGGCCTGGTAAGTGGCTTACAACCTCCCCTGTTAACACAAACTCAAGGAAAGAAAAGAGGCATTGCCTCACCCCCTACCCCAGATCTGTCACCAAGGGTCACAGGAGGCATCAGTCTTAAGGTGGGTGAAAAACAGGCAGAGTCCCTCCAAAGCCCTATGTACTGAATCAAAGTGGTTAACAGTGGAGGCTTCTAAAGTTGTCACCAGACCTTCTCTGTCTGGGGCTGCGTGTGCCTTTGGGAAGCTACTCCATCACTCGGGTCTCGGCTCTCTCGTCTGTAAAACGGGCATGACAAGACAGACAAGATCAAACGCGGGTTGGTTTGTATTTGGGTGAACTGGGAGAAAGTCTGTAGAACACTTAATGCGTGGCTCATAATAAATCTTGATTGGTATCGTTGGGATATCAAAACATGTCCTCTCTAACCTGTCCCTGGATAATGGGGACTCTCAGAGCCGAGCGTTGTTTGTGCGGTCAGAGCTGAGCCTATCAGGTGGTCTCCCCACAGCTTCAGGTTCAGGCTGGAAAGAGAGGTATACACACAGCTGGACACCAATAGGAGAATCTGCAGGGAAGGGTCTCTGGCTGGTGGGGGCCCTTTCCCAGGCACAGTCTCCAGGAGTCCCAGCCTACCCTGCCCACCTTGAAAGCAACCCTGAACACCACAAGGGTTCCCAGCCCACCCTACCCTGCTCCTTCAAACACTCTGTTCCTTGCTTCCTTCCAAGCAGCTTCAACCTCACTCCCACGCCCAGGCCACGCCCTGTGGTTCCAAGTCACACCACAGTTATATTTAGGCAGCCATGGCCTGTGGAGCCACCAGCCTGCCTGGGTGGTCAGCCGGGCGGTGGCGGCGGCGGCGGCATGCTCTCCACAGCCGCTATTGATCTGGGATCTTGAATCATCCCCAGATTTTATGGAAACGTTTACGTTTATCGTTAAATAACCTTCAAGGGGTCGATGAACTTACTTTCTTTTTTTTTTTTTTTGAAGATTTTCAGATGTGTAATGTAATAATACTCTAATGAGACTCGGGGCTTGTCTCTGGGCAAACGCATTTAATATGAAAAGAAATGTTAAGAAGGAGACGGGTCAGCCCCTGAGGTGAGGCACACCCCAGGAGTGGGGGCAGCTGGGCAGCGACTCCCATCTGGCGGGACACTCTGCTGTCTTTAGCGGATGGGGGTGTGGACACTGAGCTAAGCACTTTTGAGGTTCACAGCCTTCAGGATCAGGTGCTACGGCCCGAACATGGATGGCTGTCCTAGTTGTTTTTTTATATTTTAATAGATCAGTTTTAAGATATTAAACGAAAAGGAAAGGCAAAAATGAGGGAGTCTCTGAATTCTGACCTCAGAAGTTGTTGACACCTGTTAGTCTTACCCCAAGTCATTCCGCCTCATGAATGCTGAGCTAACACGGGGTATCTGAGCCATAGGCAAACGGAAGGAGTTGTGGAGAGGTGCTCACAACCAACTCCTCCCTGTGTAAAGCTTTCCTAAAACACCATCAGGACCACAGGGCCAACTGACCCTTTCAGAACAACAGGGAGACCTCTCAGCCATACCCACGCAGCCAGCAGTCAAGTCCATCAGAAGGGTGCCTCTGCCTGTACTCCTCCTCCAGGCTGTTCATGGATCCCTGCTTACCACCATGGCAGACTGCCTCTTTTGCCTGGATGCCTAACTTACAATCCCTTCCTGGCCAAATTATACTGCCATTCCTGTTAGAAATGCATTCCCGCCTGTCCCGGGACCGTCCTGCAAACTTGTCACAATATCATCTTCCCCCTCCCTTATAACCCGTGAGCTCCTCTTTCTTGTCAAAGGCACGAAAGGGTACCTGATTATATTGTGCTTACGGGGATAACTCCGACTTCCCCCCTTTATCCAGCCTCTACTGTGTGCAGAGCCGGTTAAGGTTTCCAGCCTCCTCAGGATGAATGATCCCCTTTGCCCGGGCTTTTTTCTCCCCTTAAGAGCCATCACTGCAGGCAAGCCTTGGGAGTCTGTCCTATCCAAGGAGTTGTTAGTTTTCCTCTCTGGGAAAGCCCTCGCGCCCTGCGGCTGGGTCACCTCTGTCCCTACAGTTTTCCAATCTCATGGATAGCACCCAAGGTCTTGGTCAAGTTCAAGCATACTGTGCTCATTGGTGGGGGCTGGGGCATGTGGTGGACGTTTTTGATGGGAATCTATGACAGTGCCACCTGCCCTAACCTGTGCCTCATAGCCCAGAAACCTACCCCATACGGTGACCCAATGGTAGCACCTGTGGTCTCACCACAACTACAAAAATCACTGGAACTCACCCCCGTATACACACTAATTATTTTATGTCCCAAGACTACTTTTTCAAAAGTTCTAGTCAGCTGCCAGCGTTTGAAAACAAACACAAACACACACACACACACACACACACACACACAAAGATTTCATGTGAAAACACGGTTTTGCAGGGGCCCTTAAGAAGTCAGAAAGTTGGGCAAGGTCTTCCAGGAGGCAGTGAATAATAGCTCCTGCCCCTGCACGCTGGAAGGTTCTGTGGGCATCGAGGTCCCAAGCTGCAGCTTTTACAGGGCCCTGCTTACAAGCGTGGCCTTACCTTACAATGAGCGCGTGGGCAGGAGGGGTGAGGGTTTTATATCCTCTGCTGCAGCAGATGGGCCTGCATTCCTGTACACACCCAGTGAAACAAGTGGGTGGTCTCGGCCTGTTCCCTGGCTTCCTGCTTTCCGTTGGGCCTCTGAAAATGAGCACAGCAGCCCTTCCTTGTACTTTCTGTCTTGTGGTTTTTAAGAGTTTTTAAATACGGGAGAGCGGGCGCCAAAAAAAAAAAAACAACAACAGCAACAAAAAAAAAAAACCCGGCAACATGGGCTTAAGTCAGGGGTGTGCTGTGTACCACACCCCATTCAAGAGACGTGGGGTCACAGGGAGGGGGCCAGCCCTAAGACAGCAAATAAAACGCCCCGTGCACCAGAAATTGGTATCCAAGGTTTATCTATGAGACTTTACCTCCTAACTCCCTCTTCCATCGAAACACCAGTGTGTCCCCTGCAGGGCAGGGGGTGGGGGTTCCCTGCAGATGGCACGCCTCTAAATACAGGGTTAGGAACAGCCACATCCTGTCAGGTGCGGTATTATGAGAGTCGCAAATGCCTCTTTCTATAAGGGAAACCGGTGCCTGCAGACCATCTATGCCCAGGGATAGATATACTGAAAACAGCGTGCCCTGTTTCCTACAACTAATTCTGCAACAATGGGAAATGAGGAAGGAAAAAGAAAGAAACATCAACTTTCGGCTTGCCGGAGCGGACCGCTGCTATTGTCCTGACATGCCCCCCCAAATAAATAAATAAATAAATAAATAAATATAGTGCCCACAAGAGATAGCTATTCTCTCCCTCTCTCTCTCTCTCTCTCTCTCTCTCTCTCTCTCTCTCTCTCTCTCTCGGAGTCACAAAAGAGAAATGCAATTCCTTTCTTCCCTTTTCTTCCCCCTAAATAAAAGGCTCTTTCTGAAAAAACAAAATCAAAGGTGTCGGGCTCTGCTTTCTCCTGCTGGCATGATCCAGAAGATGGCTGAGGAATGACAGATGTCGGCATCCAGCCGCAATGAAGCATGCAAAAGTTTCTCTCTAATCCACTTATTTCTCTGTAGTCACGTAAACCAAAACAAATGGGCAGGGCTTTACATTAGGGCGGGGGAGGGGATCCAAAGCCACAGCCCCAGGACTTCCATTGCATAATGCAGTCTCCACCACGCCATCTTGCTGATTTTCCCTCTGCAGAGGCAAAAAAAAAAAAAAAAAAAAAAAAAAAGCCAAACCACACACCCTGTAGTGCGAAAAGGTCTCTCAACACAGAGAACCCAGAACCCAGAGGGACAGCTCCCATGTCCCTTTGTCCCACCATGGAAGGCAATATTCCCCAAAACGGGAAGTTGCAAGAGGGGGGCAGGGGTGTCCTTAGCACAGAGAGGTCACAGAAGGATCACCCACAAGCAGGTATGCACAAGCACCCTATGACACACACACCACACGCCAACACCCTGCTAAACTAACACGATCAGTTTAATCACCAGCACCGTCGCTTTCGACTACTTGAATAAATCCAGGGGAATTATAAACGGAAGCCCGTGTGTAATTAAAGCGAGGGTTGTTAGACTCTTCATTTAATAAAACACTTGAAAAGAAAAGCCCTGGTAGGTCTCCCAATGCCAGGGGGAGCGGGCGGGGAGGGGGTGCGAGCAGCGTCCGTCAGTCTTTTAGCGTGTAGCTGCGGCCACCCCGTGAACCCAATCCCCTTTCAATCTTGTAAGGGACCGGGAGGGCGAGGATCAGGAGTCTGGGGCTCTGTCACCGCCAGCAGTTACAACAGCTGCGAAGCGTTCTCTCTTTCAGTGCGAGCGGCAAGGAGAGATGTGACGGATTTCGCCCGTGGCAGAATGGCGTTCCGTTTCTGGCCCTTCAGGCAAAAACAGTAAAAAGAAAATTCGAGATTTCCCCCCTTAAACTTCTCACAACAACCTCAGAGGAGCCACATGACTCGCCTTCTACAATCTCCCCTGGTGTGCTCACTGCTACTTTGGCAGGGGCTCAGAATTACTGTTACATAAATTCCATCTGATGCCAGAGCGACCATCTGTGAGTGGAGCTGCTTCACCTACGTCTGCCTGCAAAGCCACTCTCTCCCCGAGACGAGGGAGAAGAGGGGAAGAGAATTTGATTAATTTGCAGAATGCTTGTGATTTGCTCATATATTATTATAACTCCTCATCAGCACATGACAAATCCCCCAGCCCTGGGTGCAGGCACCCGTTTGATTCCTGTAGTTTCTTGCCTCGACACCTGACAGACTGCAGAGCTCCTAATGACTTTCAGATGCTTACAAACAGTAATTCTATCTTCAGAATAAAAAAAAAAAAGAGAGAGAAAGAAAGAAAAGAAAAAAAAATCCCGCAGGAAGGAAAGAGGAGCGAACTCCTTCCTCTGGTTCATTTCCTTCCTGGGTATCAACATGATTTTAACTGTGAGGGTGGCCTAAACTCCTAGAAAGGGAACCCTCCCAGGCCCAGCCACGGCCACGGCCACGCTGCCTGTGGAGACAAAGACCCCCCCAGATTCCGGATGGCAAACCCTCTGCAGAGGCCACACTAGGGTGATGCCAAGGCTAAGAGAGGGTGCTCTCTCCCTCCCTCCCTCCCTCCCTCCCTTCTTCTCTCCCTCCCTCCCTCCCTTCCTCCCTCCTTCCCTCCCTCCTTCCGTATTTCAGAGTCCTGTTCATTTTGTTCACTTCCAATATCCTGATCCTCCCTCGGTCTCTACACATACATCTGTGTGCTGGCTGCAGTTTGGTTCCCAGATTTCCCCCTCCCCTCCCCCCTTCCTCGCTTTTAAAAACTCTGATTATGCCTCCAAAGCCCTGCCTCTGTACTTGATTGCCTGTTTTAGATTAGAGATTTTTAGCCAGGAGACAAAGACTTCCGAACGCACATTAGTCCTGCGTATGAGGACCCACAGAAGGAAAAGCGATAAAAACGCAATGTGCCATCTGTCCACAAACAATAACCTGTGTGTTTGGAGGCTCACAAATTACTTAGCACAGAACCTTCCCAAATTACAGAAGCCTTGAGACAGAGCGGAGTTGGGAGTGAGGACCCCCCCCGCCACTTTGATGTCCTCTGGTATTTCCTAACCCCCCCCCATGCCCGCCCCCAGATTGATTGCTAACAGTTGAGGAATGTCTCGGTGACAAGTAGATTTTTATTATCTGCATCTTCCCGGGTTACATTTGGCCTGGGACCCCAGCAGGCGTGGCTCCCCCCCCACCCCGCCCCACCAGCCACAGCTGCTTGGGACAATGGGCCCAGATGCAGTCTGTCGCCTGCGTGCGGTGTGAGGGTTGGGTGTAGGGGGTAGTCTCCTGAGCAGGCCGGTCCTTTGCCACTTGATGCGGGAAAGATTACCACAAGCTCTGCCTCCTGGAGGAGCTGGCTATGCTCTAGAATACTCGAGGTTTTGACACTGTTAGTGGGTACAAATTGGCCTCCTCCCCTCCTTCCGGCCTGACTCTGAAGACCCAACCTCACGGGCCCCGCAGGTCGTCAGCGGCTCTATAATGGTTTAAGCCAGTGTCTGTGGTTCAGCTGGAAAAATGCCTTGTGAAATGAATTAGTAAAATAGAAGGCAAAGAAGGAACATTTGCAGCCAAGAGAGGAGAGGGTTTCTGTTTGTGGCTGGTTCCCCCGGGGTTAACAGGCACTCCACGCCTTTTGTCTGTGGGACTCAGCGGCCGCCTTGGTGCCAGGATTCTGCTACAGCCTCAACCTAACCTGGCCCGGCCCTGGGAGGGTCTCTCACCTGACGACGGGGGGAAAAAATCTCCCAATTCCTGGAAGTTGAAACTGAGGTTCCAAAGGAGCCCGCTGTGTGAATCAGGGAAGCAGCCCTGGGACAGCTGACTTCTGAAACTAAACGTTGGCCCCGCCACAAACAGCTAAGGAACCCCACAGGTCCTGCCTTAAGAATGAGACTCGAAGGCAGCAGCTGGGATTCGTGCCATCCGGTGAGAAACAGCCCCTTGGTTGCTAGAAACAACCAGACAAGGGTGAACAGGGAAGCATGGATGTCTTAACAGAGTTTCAAATAGACACATAACTTCAACACATGCACACACAGACCCATCCCCAACACACACACACACACACACACACACACACACACACACAGAGAGAGAGAGAGAGAAAAAGGGGGCGTGGAGAGAGAGAAAGCCTGAATATGAACTCCATGAAGCCTCATTCCCAAACTCATTGCAAGCTTCAGTGTCCAGATTGAAGATCCAAGGTCTAGTCTAAACAGCAACATATGTCACACGGTCATCCAACAAAGCCAGGCACCCAGTAGGTGGCAGTGGGGACAGATAGATAACCTATTTCAGGAGTTTTGGAGGTCCGGTGACCCGAGAATGAACTTGTTTTCATGATAGACTCTCAAACCTGAAGTCAATAAAGACAAACTACTCTGGTTCGGCTGGAACACACGGCGGTGGGAGATGCTTGCATTTTAAGAAATAGATATTTATTTATTCATGCATTCATTCGTACATTCATTCATTCATTTAAATACATGACGCAAGATGTCAAGCCACGCTGGCATCTCCATATCCTAGGTTACTATCTGGTTCCAACAATGAAATCGGTTCCGTGTTTCGCAGTCTCAGATGGTAGGAAAGGACACTCTATTTTTCTCTTCTGACACTGGCCATTGCCGTGGTCATGTCTTCACGTACATGTGAATCCAGTTTGCTAATCCCACATGTAGCACAGAGGATTGGAGAAGGGACCTTGGGAAGCTGCTGACGGTCTATAAAACGGCCTCTCATCTCTACTGTCTGTCTGTCTGTCTGTCTGTCTGTCTGTGATCTAGCTAACCTGGAACTCACCACGCATCTCTGGATGTCTTGAAGTATCATCCTCCCGCCACAGCCTCCTGCATTTGGAGATAAAAGGTGTGTACCAACATGCGTTGCTCAGATTTTTATTATCTGACTTTTTATTTTTTTGGCATGGATCTCACTATGCAGACGGGGTCACCCTCCGGTTATCCTCCTGCCTCAGCCTCCTGAGTGCTGGAAATATTAGGTATGAGCCTCCGCACAAGCTTGCTCTGTTTCCACCTGACCACCCTGTTGTTACAACGGGGAGAGGCTCCCCCAGAAGGTGGAGGCTCCCTCACATCCTCCTCTCCAGACAAGATTCAGGAGCCAGAGGATAAGGAGAGAGTCAGCAAGCATCCTCTCAAGGGGACTTTCAGTTTCTGTTAAGATGTGTCAGGAAGGAGGTGTTGGGGCGTTCTCCCATCCCAAGGAGACACGACTTCAGGTTTCAAGATCCAGTCTGAATGTGGACCCCCGTGTTGTGGGTGTTCTTCAGTCTGGTGAGATCCGGGAGTCACTGCCAACCTCAGCACACAGGTGTAAAGGAATCAGATCCTGACCTTGGTGTTGGGGCAGACATCTCTGACCCCAGCATGCAGCTAGAGACACAGCCTCCAGCAATTTCCTCCAAAACCTCAGTTTCCCCACCTACAAGAAAAACGCTACTTCATTTTCTTTCTCAGAGTGAGCGTCTGGGCACCATAGGGGGGATACCCACCATTAACGAAGCAGAAAACCTAGAGCAGTTTCATCTACCACCCGGATTATACATGACAACCAGCGGTATTCGACAGAGGCCATTGTCCTTGAAGGCTCTGACTGCCTTCCCTCCAACCGGTCTCACTGGAAGAAACCTCTCCAGCTGGGAGCATGCAATACAGGATGCTGGAGGCAGGGTCTCCCAGACTCCAAGCTCATCTTGGCCCTCGGCACCAAAAGACAGAGTTGTCATTTAGCCTCAGACATGACATCACCCTCCTCAGGTGCGTGCTTAAGGCCGAGGAAATATCAAAGTCCATCAGTATAAAGTGGGGGTGGGGGGGTTCATAGTCTGAGTAAGAAAATTAAAGCCAACCCAAGCAAGAGTGGTTTATGCACGCAACCAAACTGCCTTTTGATATAGCCTTTTTGCTACACATTTGGTATCGTGGATCTGTAACATATAAATGCGTATACTGCAGTTGTCCATGTGCATTTGCATGCTGGGTTAAGAATGTCTTGTATAAGACTCTCGGGCTAGGATGGACCTGCGTCACTGAATGAGTGAACCTATTTTAGAAGATGTGTGTGTGTGTGTGTGTGTGTGTGTGTGTGTGTGTGTGCATTTTCAGCCCTAAGGAGTTTTGCTACATAAAGCAGCCCAAACTCAGCTGACATTTAAAGAAGTCCCTTGACACTCAGAACAAAGAGTCTTCTGGCACACACAGTCCTCAGAGCAAGGAGTCAAAACCGCGCATAAAAGCCAAATGTATAAATTCCCAAATCTAAGCTCGGATGATGGGAGGGAGACATCGGGGCATCCGAGCCGGCACCCCAGAGCCACCGTGGGTGTTGATTCTGCAGGCACTGTCGGGGCTCACTCTGCAGCCTGTGACACGGGGCTGGCAGGGGGCTGAGCTGATGCAGTCGGCCAGTCTGCAAGCACCTTGCCCCCCTCCAATGAATTTTATGGTTGGTCCTTTAATCTGCTGCCTCCACTCCTCCTGGCAGCCATAGGCATATTGTTACTTTATTTAAAAAAATAACCAAGTAAAATGTTACCAGCTTCTTATACACGTAATAAAATTGATCTTTTGCCTATAGTCCATTAAATGAAATAACGTGTCCCCAGAAAACACAAAAATTGTCAGTGACTGCAAAAGAAAAATATATATATGTGTGTGTGTGTGTGTGTGTGTGTGTGTGTGTGTGTGTGTGTGTAAAAATCCCAAAGGTCAGAATAAAACACATAGCAGTTCCTTAAAACTAAGAATAGATACTAGTATTTGTGTGTGTTCTATACAGCACATGTCCTCAGAATGCCCACCCGGAATGCAGGCTAGAGTCCCGAGCCGGGATGTCTTTGGGAGTTTGTGAAGCCTTCCTGTTTCCCAAGATATAGACATTGCTCCCGTTGACAGGAAATAGACCTTTTTAATTGAGCTGATAAGTTGGAAGTGAATATGCCCTTGGATTTCTACTGAAGAATAGGCTGGCTGTGGTTATTTATAAGGGATCCATCACTCCTCAGCCTGGTGTCTGAGATCAAGTGACTAATAAAGGGATTTAGCCACTATTTTCCCCCTTCGTACGGCAAAGGCATTACCAGCACACCATACTTAAATAAATTGCGCCAACTAAGTTCTGAATGGAAGAACAGGCGTCTCCCCGTGTCTTTAATGCGATGGGCATGCAGCTGTTTTGAAACTGCGTCCCATCCAAGAAGAGGGGAGTTCCCCGGCATAGCCGGGGCTGAAACCCATCAAAGTTCAGATTTGACTGGCTCCTCCAAAGCTGGGTGTGGGGATTCGGCAATCTGCGTTTTATTTAATTTTAATTAAATTTTGTTTCACATCCTGTTTTGCAAGTCAGCAAGATGGGTTTTGTTTGCCAAGAGGTTGGGGGGTTGGGGGGAACGACACAGAAGGAGAGATCGCCTGTCCGGTGTGGATCGGAGGTGCGAGGCTGGCCCTTGCTTGGCTGAGCTTTTCTCAAGAACACAGAGCTGTGTCTGCAGAGCCTGTCTGGTCCTCAGTATCGCAGCCTCGCCATCTCCTCACTGAAGGGCCTATTTGTCTGCTTTAAGTGAAATCACTCAATTCTCAAAAGTCAGTGGAGGGCTGTGGAAGGGGGAGGGTTCGGATAGGCTACTCCAAATAAGTTCCATTAATCAAAAGACACAGTGTAATGTAACTAATATTTTACAATTAGGGAAGCCAAGATGCGACTAAAAGCCATCTATCTCTCTTATATCACATGATCATCGATTCATAATCGGAGACTGAGAGTTGCACAAAGATGCATTTACTGGGTGGGGGGAGCCGGGGGGGGGCTGGCCTGAGCCGAGATAATGAACGCGGTGAGAGCGCACTCGACGCTGAAGACTGAGGGGAGATGACAGAGACGCTCAATGCTGACGGATGACATGAAGACGCTAGCAGATACCTGACAGCCCACGGGAGCCTCTCTGTGCCCTTTCCCCAGCATTATGTCCCTCAATTATCCTGGTAAGGGACCAAAGGGGGGACGAGGAGGCCGGCTGAGCCCACGGTCGGCCACTGGGCAAGCGCTGGGATGGCTTGCCACATTGCCAGGGAAGCAACCTTGCCTCCTGCGGCTGCAAACCTGTCGGGGGACACAGCCCCCTTTACCAATGCTTTTGGACACACTGGGGGGGGGGGGACAACGGGGATGTCCAGCGCTCCATCTGTTTTATAATGAAATTCCCAACTCTTCAGAACGACTCTTTTTTTTTTTTTTTCCACTGCCACCTTCAGGGAAAAGGGAGAGCAGGTTCTTCCCATAAAAAAAAAGTGAGGAGTAGATTCCTAGGAATTGAGCCTGGCTCCTGAGCTATCAGGGGCACCTTAGTTAGAAAGAGTGTTGAGAGGACAGGGCAGGTGGCAAGGTGAACTTGGGCTCCAGGTGAACCGCGGTGGTGGCAGCACCAGGGACAGCATCCAGCAACCCTTTGCCGCCCTGGTATAAGGGATATAGATCTTTAATATACAATGCCGCAACACCGTGACATATTTATTTAATAAGAGTGAATCCACATTGGAGCCAGCGACCTGGAGAAGCCATGGTTTCTACAGCATTTGTTTTTGTTTTTTCTTTTTTCTTTTTTTTTAATTCATTTGTGTTTGTTTTTCGGTTACAACATGGCTAACAAAAGCATTGCCCACAGAGGCTGTCGGGCCTCTTCCAAGCTCGCCCCCACCCCAGTCAGTTTCCTGACCATCCCAGAGTGGTTCCTATGCCCAGTTTGTAAAGAGCCAAGCTGGAGGGGGATAGACACACCAGGCTCCTGTGTGTGTGTGTGTGTGTGTGTGTGTGTGTGTGTGTGTGTGTGTGTGAGCGGATCCAGGCTCACGCAGGGCACACACTAATTAATGAGAGTCCCCAGGCACCACTGCCTCATTGCCCTGCAGGAACACCCAGCCGCTCCAAAGAGGCTAAGAGAGGCCACGGAACGGCACCCCTCGTTCCTTCTGAATCACCCTTCTCTGCCATTCCATCCCCAGGGGAGAGCAGCCAACACATTGGCTCAAAGCAGAGAACCCAGGGACCCAGGAGACTCACATGGAGTGTTTTGCTCAATTCTTTGCAACAACTTAATGAGGCTTCCCTACCCCAAATTTACCTAAATAAGGCAAGGATAAGCAGCCTCTGGTACCCCAAGAGAGGTGCCCAGTCCAAGATAAGTCAGTTTTCTTGGTTTGGCATAGCTATGATTGAGAGACCCACTTCCCATTTAACCCACTAAATCCTGCAGTGAAGGCACGTTGACCACAATAGGTTAGCTTTGACTGTCCCAGATACAAACAGGGCACAGTTGAGTCGTGTCTGCCTTTGAGGCGTGGTGAGGCCAGGGTCAGGTCCTGGCTGCCGCAGGTGGCCATCAATCAGTTTCCATGACTGATGTCATCGAGTGTGACAGTCCCTGAGTCCTATCAGAATCCTGTGGGTAAATCGACAGAACCAGGTTGACTCTGGAAGAAATAAAGCATGAAAAGGCGGATAAAGTCAGCCTTCCAACGTGAAGTTCCAGAAACAGAGGCTGAGCATGTGTGTGTGGGGGGGTCTCTGCTCCGGTCACCTCCATTCTGCCCCTAAGCAGAAATGAAATGAGAGCAGGAATTTCCAGATAAGTTGAACACGTTTGCCAGACCCTCGGTGCGAATCCACCATGAAGCCCAGCCAACTGTCTCTAGAAGGGGTTAGTTCACGCGTGGGGGATGCTGGCGTCGGCGTGGATCTGCGTGGGTCGGGTTTGCACACACGGCTCTTTCATTCGTGGCTTGCCCAGATTAGAGACCGGTAAAAATATCTGGTGTTCCAGGGGACTCTGAGAAGTGAGGTCACTCAAACGAGGTGGGCCGGTAGCTACCAAGTCTTAAGCCAAGGTTTTGAGGAGTACTGAACTTCCTGCAATCGTTTTGTGAGCTCTAACACCTCAGCACCCTGCAAAACTCCAAACAATTTTGGGAGGATATTAAACCTGGAAAATCTTTTTTAAAATCCCTCTTCGGGACAAAGCTTGCGGGGAGCTAGCTCATAACCAAATCACATACAATTTGACCCCATTATTTCCCACCTTTTCATATCATTTGATATTAGGTTGAAAAACTATTGTTCAGATGCAAAAAAAAAAAATTGTTATCTTCCTTGCTAGCCCAAGCCAGGCAGAATATTCAGAGACCAAAAACAAGCAACCTTTTATCTTGTCCATAAAGGCGGTCTTTAGTGCCATCTAGAGGAGAGATGGATGCATGGCATGTGAGTCACTCGGAGGAAAATTAAATACAGCTGAATAATTGAATGAGGGCAAGTTGAATCAGGGGTCACCATCTGTTTGACTAGAATTGTTGGCACATCTCAGCTAAGCCTCGTGCGCCTCGTAAACATGCTTACAGTTATCATAGCTCGCATTGCCCTAAAATAAAAGAGAATTGGTCCTAAAATAAGCCCGAACTAATTATACATATACCATCTTGTCGTCATGGAGACCAGAGTGAAGGTCACCAGATTCTTATGGCTTTCGGGGAGGTGTTGGTGCCAAAAACAGACAGGTGATTCTTTTTATCCCATGGGGAGATGGCATCTCGGATGGATGGTAATGGATTAGGGAATAAATTCCCGTTCACCCCCCCCCAATCCCACTTTTCCTCTCTGGTCCAAAGGGAGGTGGGGTTGGGGGTAGGGATGCCCAGGAAAGAACTGACACCATGCCTGCAGAATCCGGTAAACTACATCGGAGGCGACAGTGAAGTGTCCCTGCCATTGTTTCCTAAAGTTCTTCCAAATTGGTCTATTGTTCCTTGGGGTTGGCAAGGGAGAAGATGTCTTTCCGAAGAAGAAATGGGTGTAGCTTCTGTGCTAGATACCCACGCCAGCTTCCTCGGAGAGCTGGCCGCCTAACTAAGAATCTATGTGCTGCCCGCATACGTCACGCGTGCTCTGTTCTCCGTCGCAGGCGCAGCCAGCACAAATTCATGTTTTGGGAGAGAGAACTCAGATCTAGTCTCATAAATTTCCCCCGGTGGATTCCCTCCCCCCCCAAAGGGGACCTCCTGCTGGGCTGGAGTCCTCTGCGCACAGTGGGCTCTTGTTCAGTTTTTCTGGATACAAGGATGAGATAAATCCCAAGTGTGTGTGTGTGTGTGTGTGTGTGTGTGTGTGTGTGTGTGTGTGTGGTTGTGGTTTGAGGCCTGCAGTTAAGATGTAAAGACCTGGCCTGGTGGATTAGTAACAGGACAATGGGATTTAGAGATGGAAAGATGGGACACTTGTATCCCGGGTCATACCGTCTCTCCTTCCCTGTACTCTTTAGGACCCTATGAAAACCTCTTTCCCCTTTTCTTCCAGCCTGTGTGGCTGAGACCATCCTCTTCACTCTCCCTCTTGTACCGCCGAGTATGCACAACGTGCTTTCGGACGCCACAGTGGAATGACCCCAACTTCAGTAAAGCCTCCTCCGGGATGCAATTAATGTCTGTTGTCATCCACATTGGCCGGGCTGACACCATCTCAGATTCCAGAGGTGCCATCTAGGTGGAGGGTGTGTGTGTGTGTGTGTGTGTGTGTGTGTGTGTGTGTGTGTGTGTGTGTGTGTGTGTGTGTGTGTGCTACCCAAAGACCAGAGGCTGCAAACGGATGGATGGTGAGGACTGGAGGACCCCCCCCTCCCCGCGCGCCTTAGTAATTAGAAACCATCAAATGAGCTTGCATCTAAGTGTGGCTGCAGACCAGCTCCCTGGAACTCAAGTCATGACAACGAGGGAGGAAAAAAAAAGATCGAATAGACAGCCCAACACTGGTCTCTCTTGGGTAGAATGTCATGCTGAGGGCTGGGAGACTCCGCCGGGCTTCTCCAGGATGATGTCCCCACAGAAGTGGAGCAGACACACCAAGGAAGGGATTCCCTGCTACCTGGGTGCTGGGTGCACTATCTGCAGGGTGCTCTCCAAAACCTGCACACCCTGCCCTTCCCGACAAAGTCCTTGCAGAGGCCTGTTGCAAATGAAGACTTTTTTCTGTGATCCACTCCTAGTCTATAGTCTCACACTTGGAAGGGTGAGGGAGATTAGACCTTCCTTCTGGAGAGCCTGGGTTACTGAGTGACACTCTGTGCACAAATAAAGTCTTCCCTAGGTTCCTTTGCCCCCGGAAAGCCTCATCTATGCCCGCGCACACACACACATGTGGGCTCCAGACCATCTCATCCTGGGTGGAGTGAGGAGGCTTCCCTAGTGACTTGGAACGTAGGCATGGAGATGGAGGTGACCAAAATGTGGGTACGTGGAAGGCACCCTGCGCGTGCTCTCTCTCTCTCTCTCTCTCTCTCTCTCTCTCTCTCTCTCTCTCTCTCTCTCTCTCTCTCTCTCTTTCCATCTCTCTCTCTCTTTCCATCTCTCTCTCGCTCTCTCTGTCTATGTCTCTCTCTGTTGTCTCTGCCTCTGTCTCTCTGTCTGTCTCTCTCTGTGTCTCTGTCTCTGTCTCTCTCTGTCTCTCTGTCTCTGTCTCTGTCTCTCTGTCTCTCTCTCTCATTGTCCTCACTCAGCCTGACCCTTGTCTCTTCTCTCACATCATCTGCCTCAGACCCCCTCCCCTGCCTCCTACTCGACTCCCTCTGACCTAGTCCAGCCAGGGCACACAATGTGTGCAGGATCAGGAAGGCGTGGCCCCCACATGGCCCGGTGTTGAAGATGCTGTCCTGGTTCCTGACATGTGACGGGCTGGGCACCCGGAATCCCTGGGTCTGTCGGGAAGGGCAGCAGCTACCCGGCTCCAGCCTGCAGCCTACCGCCGCCTCACAGGAACAGGCCAAGGCTCGTGAGTTCTCTAAATTTTCCAGAGGAGCCAGAAGCACAGGTTTTTTGTATTTTTTTATGTCGAACTCCCCTGAGTACTAAATGTTAAGTACCAATTCCAGGCTTTCAGAGGCTCCGTGGGGGCCAAGACAATCAGGTCTGCAGACTGCTGGGAGCCAGCTGCACCTGCCTCTGACCTCCCTACCTGAACCCCTTCCCTATCCGGCCCTTCCCTGCTGCCTATACCGAGGCTTCAGCCTCCATGCACGTCCTGGAGGGACACCCTCCGAGCCCTGAACGGCCCCACAGTCACAAGCTGACCTTGACCACTCTGTTCCTCTTCACCGGCTGTTGAATCCTTCTGCTCCGGGGTCCCCCGAGTGCCCTCCCCAGAACGTCTCACTTCTCTGCCTACATCTCCACTCCCCCCGCCCTTCACCGTCCTGGGGCCGTGCCTCAGTGATCCAGCTACACGCCCCGAAATTGCTCTCTGTTCAGAGATTACTATGAAGCCGAAGTTAAAGGGAAGCCTTTACTGGTAATCTCTCCTACCACACATAAACACATAGATGGATTAAGTTTTTAGAAATAAAAAAAAAATCAGGCCATCACCCAGCTAAAGGGTCCTTTACTGAATGAATGGGCCTCCAGGGCTGGTGGCAATGGGATTTAAGGCTCCGGCATCCTCACCACCCCTCTCCTGTGCGTGGAAGCATAAGTCACCTGTTCCTGGCAGCCAAGGGAGCTTCCTAGACCACCCTGCTCTGAGAGGAAGGTGTCTGATGGTTTTCAACTGTCTCCAGGGGTGCCGCACGCCTGTAGCGCACAGAACCTCTAAACTTCCCCGAATGAAGGTCTAACTCTAACCCCTGGGAAGCAGAGAAGGGTGAAACACACGCTCATGGGTCCAAGTGTTCTCCGTGGAATCTAGAAGCCCAGAGGATGTCCACAAGTGTCAGCTGGGAGTGGTAGTTGCCTATCTTGGGAGCATTCCTGGGACAGAGGGAGGAGGCTGGGTGAGTTAGACTAGCCTGGGCTATATAACAAGACCGACCGTGAAACCGAAAGGGAGTTCAGGGCAGGCTGCCCCGGATGTGGCTCACTGCGTTCTCACTGACTTTCGGGGGTGGGGGAGGCCTCTGGAGTCCCTCAGCACTCCGTGGTGGCATTTCCCAGTGGTGTGTGGCTGGAATGGGATTTGCCTGGCAGAAGGAGAGGTCCCGTGAATGGTAGAGAAAAGTGTGGACTTCTCAGCTCCTGTGTCAGCAACATCTCCACCACGGAGCCCCCCGTAGAGTCCAGACGGGAGCCAGAGTCCCGGGGAGCCCTTAGAGCCAGCCTGGATTCTCTCCAGGGTGCCTTCTCTGTCTCCCGAGCCTCCGGGGTGTCTCAGAACCTGGCTCTGCTCGGGGTCTGCAGGTTAAAAAGTGCACGCTAGCCATCCCATCCCCTGGTGTCCATAGAAAGTGCTTCAAGCTGGAGGACAGCACTGAGTGAGGTCGAGTGTGGGGCGGGGATCATAGCTGGTTTGGGTCAGGGGCGGGCTGCGGGGTCAGCACTGCGCATGTGCCTGTCTGTGGCCTGATGCCCGAAGCAGCTCTCCTTCTAGGCCCTCCAGCCTTTGTAATTAAGGGGCACAGAAGGGATGCAAGCAGGGTCTCGAGCCAGGGACCCAAAAGCACCTCAGAACCCCCACCCGTGGTGCAGAGTCAGAGCAGAGCCAGGCACTAGACATGGCCAGCCCAGCTCTCTGAGGAGGCGGGCCATAAAGACGTTCTGCGACCTTGCAGGCACTGCCCAGTCACTGGTTACTGGATATGTACTGATGCTCTTAGTGTTCTCTCTCTCTCTCTCTCTCTCTCTCTCTCTCTCTCTCTCTCTCTCTCTCTCTCTCTCTCTCTCTCTCTCTCTCTCTCTCTCTCTCTCTCCTTTTGAAATCCTAGGCAACTTTTCAACTGAACTCCCCTTGCTTTGTACCTTGAGACGGGGGTCTCCCTGTTTTACCCAGACTGCCTTTCCCTTTCCTCCATAGCCCAGGCATGCCCTGAGCCTCCTGCCTCCTCATCATTCTGAGCTGGGACTGCAGGTGCCACTTTCTCTCCCTAGGTCCTGTTCCTCCAAGGACTCTTCCCGCCTCGGGGGCCCCATCGAATGCTTTCCCTGGAAAGAGCAGCTTTCCCTGACCAGGAGAACCACTGACTCTCCTTACTGCTGTAGAGCTTGCCTCTTCTGCACCCCGGGAGGAAGTCTGGCTATGTCGGATGACCACGGTGTTGTCTGCTGGTGATGTCCCAGGCTCAGGGGACAGTGAGCACTCACGCTGTTTCCAACCCAAGGTGCAGCAGATCCCATGGACCAGAAGGGCAGCCCACACCCAGCATGCAGACATCAGTCTTCGTTATGTGGCCACGTTTTAAGGAGCCTAGAAAAGGGTTGCTTGGTGGCAAGGACAGCAAAATACACCAAGGGTATCCGTCGTGACCATCTCTGTTGGCTATGTGAAGGGTGTCACATAAAAGACGGTGTTGTGACAATGACCCGGAAGCTTCCAAACCCGATGGGGCCGGGGTTGGGGAGGGGGCAGGGGGCACACACTGCTAGTTCTGTCTGCGTCTTGAAACGTCTCATCTGCGGTGGTAGGCAGCCTTGCCCCTTCTGACGCAATGCATTATGTGGGGACATCAGGGACCACAATACCACCCTTCTGGGGGCTACTGGATGGCGTCAGCGCGCACTAGTCACTTGCCGGTCAAGATCCCGGTAGCGTGGGAGTTGAAGGGGGTCCTCTGAAAGGCTTGAGCTTGCTTTCCAGCAGACAGCACTACCGAGAGATGAACGGTCAGAGAGTGCTAACCATCATCTAAGCTGACTGACAACCAGTACTGGATGGGCTATTAGGAAATGGGGCCTGGTTTGATGAATCGGGTAACTGGGAGATGGGCCCCCCTCGAAGGGTATAACTTATCCTTGGCCCATTCCTCTCTCTCTCATCCCTGGGTGAGTGGCTTTCCCCACCACAGAATTCTGTCTCAGCACAGCCCAGAGGCAGTAAGACTATGGGGCCGTGGGCAGAACCCTTTGAAGCCTTGAGCCAAAGTGTGTTAGTCAGGGTTGCTACAGCTGTGATTAAACACCAGGACCAAGACAGCTTTCCATATCATTGTTCATCATCAAAGGACAGGAACTCAAGTAAGACCAGGTTCCTGGAGGCAGGAGATGGCGTGGAGGGCTGCTGCTTGCTGGCTTGCTCAGTGGACTTCCCCACGGGAGCCCAGGAGATGGCCCCACCCACAATGGGCTGGGCCCTCCCCCATGCATCACTAACTAAGAAAATGCACTACAGTCAGATCTTATGAAAGCATTTTCTCAATTGAGGTTCCCTCCTTTCAGATAAACTCTGGCTTATGTCAAACTGAAATAAAACTAGCCAACACACAAAGGAAACCTTCTTCCTCTGTACCTGACACAATATAAAACCGACTAACACAGAGCATAGTAACAACACTCAAGCCCGGATGACCACAGTCCTACGGACCCTGCACACGGAGGCTGAATCACCAAGCTTAACTCTCTCCCAAAGCCCAATCAACTGTCCCACACAACCCAGGCACAGCACACTGGGCACATGCCAGTGTTTACTTTAATTGAGACTTGTCAATTAAATGGCCTTACAGGGCCATTTACAGAACACTCAGAATTTTATTCAGCTGTCAAAAACAGCACCAGGTCATTTTGTCTAATAAATAAATACCACTGCTTAAAAAGTGTGTTAGCCTTTGTAGGCCTCACTCTATAGGCCAGGCTGGCCTTGAACTCACAGAGATCCACCTGCCTCTGCCTCCCCAGTGCTGGAGTTAAACGAGTATGCCACCCTGCCCTGCTCTCCAAAAGGAAATTTTGAGAAGGTAACTCCCATTTTAGTCCCTGTTACAGGAGATTCTCTGCAGGAAGTTTTTCCAGAATATATTTTTTTAAATCACACCAAAATCATTTTCATAAGATGTGCATGGAGAAAAGACAAGTTTAATTCTCGAAGGTTCCATTATTGAAGCAAAAATTAATATTTGTACAGTTTCAAAATTGGAATAAAATTGCGAAGATGCAAACGCCATCCTATATCATGATCTATAAACGAGTCACAGATGCCAAATCAACTGTAAAAATGATTTAAAACCCACATGAATAATTTTATTAAACTGATTTGAAATCATATTCTGTGCTACCTTCGTTTATTAACTGGGTCTCCAACAACAAAGGGGTTATAATGGATTTTTGCAAATAGAGACATGCTCCCAAGTAATGCAGTCCAGGAGAAGGCTCCCCCTCCTTTTGTTGTGGGTGTGACTCACAGAGCTGGAAGCCACCTTAGTCACACAGCAAGCTGTGTCCCCAGGGCCACTCTCAGCAAACTTCAGTGCTAGGGGAGAGGCAGGGCACAAGAAAGTGAAAGCAAGAACCTGTGTGTGTCCTGAGCTGTGGTTCCGGTCTGAAATGTCTCCTGCAGGCACTTTTGCTAAGCGCTGACTCCTGGCTGGAGGCTCTGTCTGAAGGGTGTAGAGCATGCGGGGACCCAAATGGACAAAGCGGCCCCTGCTTTTCTTCCTGCTGTGATCTGAGAAGCCCAAGGGTCCCTGCCACCGCAACCCAGGCACGCCTCTTTCACCAGGACATACCGATGCCTCAGAAACCTTGAGCCAAAATAAGCCTCCCTCTCTAGTAAGATAAAAGTCTGGGGGAAGGAAGAAGAAAAGTAACGCATAGACCATATTCAAAGAGCCTTGGCGTTTAGACGCCTCTCTAAGGGCATGGAGTTTGACAGTAAATGCAGACGTGTGCATGGCCAGCCTTGCTGGAAAAGAGTCTGGACCTTCCTGAGAGCCTGGACCTCATTGATGATCTAAAGCGGCAGCTATTTTTTTTAATGTCGTGAGAACGGAACTGAGGGCCTCATAGGTGCTAGCAAGCCACTGCTCCCAGCCCCTCACAAAGCCTCTACCACTGAGCCACACCCCAGCCCCTCACTGGGGGATTCTAGGCAGGTGCTCTACCACTGAGCCACACCCCAGCCCCTCACTGGGGGATTCTAGGCAGGGGTTCTACCACTGAACCACATCCCCAGCCTCTCACTGGGGGATTCTATACAGGTGCTCTACCACTGAGCCACACCCCCAGCCCCTCACTGGGGTATTCTAGGCAGATGCTTTACCACTAAGTGATACATCACTTCCATTCTTTAAAAGTTTTACATTTTATTTATGTGTATATGTTGCCTGGGTGAGTCTATAAATACCACATGCTTGCAGATGCCTTCTTAGTTCCAGAAAAGACCTCAGAGTCCCTGGAACTGGAGTTACTGGTGTTGGTGAACATTTTTAACCACTGAACCGTGTCATCTCTCCAGCCCCGCCCCACAGAGTTAATTTTATTTTGAGACAGGATACCCGCACGCCCAGGCTGCTATTACACTTCCTCTAGAGCTTTGAACTCGAGATCTTCTTGCCTCCTGAGTGGCTGGGATCTCAGACCTGTGTCCCCATACCCTCACTGCTGAACACCTCTCACTCCCTCAAGACAGACTGAGAGGTCTGTCATCTTCCCGGTCTCTCAGACGGCATCGTCTGGACCAAGCGTCTTGAGGTAGACTAAACGGTTCAGAAAGGGCCAGGAAACCCAGAAGTCGGTCTCAGACACATTTTATTCACCTTTGCCTCAGAAAAGAAGGCAAGAGGAAACGGAGGGAAATTTGAATCAGAGGGGAGAGCCCTCCAGTGTGCCAGCCCTGTCTCCCCAAACTCCCTGTCCAAGGCGTTTTTCTTCATGGCCACATGGCAGTAGACTCCTTGGGGCCTCTAGGCTCAGGACATCCCCAGCACTTGATCTGGGCCAACTCCAGAGCAGATCTGTTTACCGGCAGTCACTGCTGCCACACACCTGGGCCGCGCCTCTGTGAAAGCATCTTCTGGCACCAGACTCAACATGGCGTAAGTCCGTCCTTAGGGGCGGAAGAAAGTATTCCGAAGCCGGTGCGCTCCACTGGAAAGATGTTCTAGGACTTACAGTTGTAGAAGGTAAGGCTGGATGGGGAGCAGGGACGCAGCCCTGTGAGACCCTGTGCCTCTGGAGGAGCCCTGCAAACAAACCCAGCCTGGGTGTCTCAGGGGAAGCAGGGTGTCCCTGAAACCTGGGCAAACATGCAGAGAAGATGCACAGCAGAGGCCATCCCATAATCTGCCCCAAACCTTCAATGTCCTTGGCTGAGTGGCGCCTGGGGGGGGGCATCTGGAGGTGGCATCTCTGAGTGACAGCCTTGTCTTGTCTCCCTGTCCATCCTGTCCAAATGCCAAAGGCCGTTTCCCCCTGAGGACAGCTGCCTCTGTGGTGTTGGCCGTACCGGAGGCCAGCGCGATTGGTGATGGGGTCAGGTGGAGGAAGGGACCTGAGAGGGGATGCTGGGAAAGAAACACATTCTGACGGTGGGTGGGAAGCGGGTGCCTTGATGCTTCTGCGTCCCTCGGATGCGGTTCCTCTGAGGAGTTCTCCGAAGACCTGGTGGTGCACACAGTGCTGGCAACCTTTTCTTCTCCATTGGTTCCTGCCGGGAATCACGTATAGCCCTAGGGAAGACGTTTCACCTGACAACCCGCGGGTTCCTAATTTGCTTTCTGACGCTACGATAAAAAAACGCTAGCGATAACAGAAACAACAAAAAGCAGCTTGAGGGGGTAAAACCGCCTTACAGGTTACAGTCCGTCCATCCGTCCGTCACAGAGGGAAGCCAAGGCAAGGGCTGATGCAGAGTCCTTGGAAGAAGGCAGCTTCTGTGGCTCACTTGGCCTGCTTTCTTATACAACTGCCTGCTTAGGGATAGCACCGCCCACAGTGGGCTCGGCCCTCACACATCAATCAATCAATCAACCAATCAATCAATCAACCAATCAATAAAGCCAGTCTGGTGGAGCAATCCGTCAACTGACGTTCCCACTTCCCAGGTGACCTCAGTTTGTAATAAGCTGACAAATAGTAATAATAATAATAACTAGCACACACGAAGGATGAAGGGCGGGCAGAATTTCAGAGAGAGAGAGAGAGAGACAGAAACAGAGAGAGGAGAGAGTCTCCCTCTCCCATAGCACCCCTGCATCCCTGACCAGCTCCAGGGCTTCTGGGACAGCAACACCCAGAGGCAGCCCTAGCTAGCCCCACCTGTCTGTCCTTAAGACACAAAGTGTATCCCTGCCCCCCACTTCACCCTCACAGGACCCACACGGCAGCGCCCCCCAATTCAGCGGCCTTCTACCCAGCCCTTCTGCTTCTGCCCGGACTCTCCCGGGTAAATAACTTAGGGCTCCTCGTCTCTCGGAGGTGCTGTGCGATCCTTCGCGTCATTTCCCCCAATGTGTGATGAGTGGACCGTGCGTGGACCCATCAGTCTGTCTGGGCTCCCCGCAGGATTCAAGTGGGCACTGTTGACAGTTGATAGGATCCAAGCTGCAGGGACCGGGAGACTTTGGGCTTGTCTGTCCCTCTGAATGTGGAGTGTGTATTGATTAAAATACGATGCCCTGCAGAATCCCACATAAATCTGAACTCTATTAGATTAACAGGGGGCGCTCAATTAACATAAAATGACAACGTAGGAGAAAGGCCCGCCTATCCATCACTGGCAGTATTGTAGCCATAAACGCAGACAACCTGGGGATCAGGATCCGGCCTGCCTGAAGCTCAGGCTGGTGAGAGATGTCAGGATCCCTGCAGAAGCGCTCCTCCTCCTGCCTCAGAGAGACAGCCCTCGGTTAAGCTTCCTGCGGGCCTTCAGATGGCTCCCTGCAGGTGTGAGACTCCACCCCTACCCCACCCCCTGCGGGAAAGGGCTCCAAAGTGAGCCTGCCCCTGCCATGCCCTTCCCTGGTGTCACAGAGCTAACTGGCTGAAGGGTTTGCCCCCTGAGTTTGTTTTATGGACCCTCGAGTCTCTTCTCAGCCTTCAGCATCTGCAATGGCCGGGTTGCCCGGACACTGACACTGACTTGTGATAAGAAGGCCACCACCCTTGATGAACAGTTTCTCGTAGATGTGACCCTGCTTCCTGAATGGAAACTTAAATGCCCTGTTCGGTGGAAATAGCGCCAGGGATGCCATGGGCGGGACTGATGCTTAAAACTCAGGAATGCCATGGGCCGGACTGATGCTTAAAACTTGTTTAGCATCTATGGGTGTATTCACCAGTTACCATGGCAACCCCAGGAGCCCTTGAATATGTATTAACTGCAGGGTTATGTCAATTTGGGACACAGCTGCCCCAAGAACTGTGACTTGCACCGTTTAAGTCATCGGCTCAGCATGTGGGCCCCAGACCTCGCAGGGAAAGTTAGAGGTTCTCCAATGCTGGGACCCTGGAGGTTCCTTCCGGATTTACCTGCCCTTGCTTGCATAGGGCAAGCACTCCATAAATGCACCTAGTCACGAATGCGGTTACACTGAGGTCTCCCCTACTTGGTTCTTCCCAAGAACCCGGCCCATGAGATCATTTTCGCAAGACCCCTGTGGTGACTAAACTGGTTAGGTGCGGTTTGCGTCCAACTCCCTGCCAGAGCCTTTGACAGCAAAGCCCGATCTTTCTGTGGGTATCGGGTGCCCTCTTGTGGCCAGCTCGGGATTCGCAGGTCTCTGCTCCTGGTCCCGAGAAAGGGGTGAGGATTCTATTCTCCCCGGCTGAAGACTTGCTGGAGGTCTGCAGCCTACCTTTTCAGAAGCTTGCCCATTCTCCCTTCACCCGGGCTTGACCGGCGAGACTGGGAACCCCGGGGGAGTTGGCTGCAGGTAGGTGGCTGCCTGGGGTGGGGGAGCATCTTGGGAGGGGCTGGGAACCACAATCTCCGTGGGGCCCTTGGAACACATCTGTGTTGTACAGCCTGCCAGATGTTTGCTGGTGGTCCCGGCAAGAGAGGAACACACGTGAAGAGACCTGACTAGGTACGGGAGAGACGGCCAAGCTGGCTTTCGCAACTCCTCACTGAGTGACAGCCGACGCCCTGGCCCCCCGAGGAAGACCTAGCTGGGCCCTGAGAAGGTTCTGTGTGGGACTCCATGAGAACTGGCGGGTAGTGGACCCATCACATGAAGCCACCTTGCCTGAGCTAGCCCAGAAGCCAGGTTCTAACATCTCTTGTAATGGAATGAAGATCACTGGGGCCCCCTGTTGGGAGCTGGCAGAGGGCAGATGAGGTGGAGATGTTACAAGGCTCCTCCTCACTGCTCCCTACATAAACAGAAGGTCCCCGGCCACCAGGCTGCTACTTCAGGATGGCCAGGAGCTGGGTATGGTCCTCACGCATTCTTTCTAGGCTCTCGGAGCAACATTGGTAGTTAGATCAGGACACCAGACCTCACCGTGTTACAACATGGCATTACGTCAGGGTGCCAGACCCCATTACATGTCTTGTAACCCTGAAGCACCCCCCTATCCTGTACCAGGAATCACTTTCACTCTTCGAGAACTATAACGAGCCCCGTCTTACCCCCAAATGAAGCCCTAGCCCTGAACACAGGAGGGGAGCCCCCCCGCCACACACATACACACTGAGATGTCCCACCTTTGGGGGAGAAGACCCTAAACTAAGATTGAATGAGAAACACAGAAGCCATCCCCCGACACACAGGGAAGGGGCAAGGTTGGGAACCCCCCCAACCCGAAGCACCCAGTAGGACCCATCCTGACTTTGTCGGTGTGTTCCCTGTAAAGAGACGTGACCAGCTTCGCTATTTTGAACCATCAAGATTCCATTATCTTTTTTTTTCTAATGTTGTATTAACATCTGGAAAGAAAATCAGGGGCTGATCGGGAGGCAGCTAACATTTCTGGAAAGCGTGACAGCCCCTTCACAGGTAAAGCTGGGCAATATGGCTAGAGAGGATGGCACCCAGATGCAGCAGTCCCAAACCCTCCTGTGCAGCCGGCCAGCCTTGCAGTTTCTGACAAGCGTCTTAACCTCTCTGATCCTGTGAAATGGGCCTAGCGATGTCATACCTTACTGGGCTTAAGCTTAAATCGCAGTTCTGAGCACAATGGGCCTTTGCAGGGCTGCACGTTCAGCTGTTATAGACAGTTACAGAAACTAAGTGTGTGTGTGTGTGTGTGTGTGTGTGTGTGTGTGTGTGTGTGTGTGTGTGTGTGTGTCGGTGTGTGTGTCTGTGAACTGCAATGCGGAGGAAGGGCCCCGTGCTGGGAGGCCTGGGACCAGCCAGTACATAGGAATATGAGCTTGGCCTGCTCATATTCCTGGGAGAGAACAGCAGATACCAGTGAAGGCTCTCAGAGCCCCGTGCTGTACGGCATAGGACGGCAACACTCGGCTCCTCCCACACAGTTCAGACGGCTCAGTTTCTGGGCCTCGGATCTCCTGATTTCTCAGACACGGCCTGATGTGTCCAGCAATATGTCCCAGATTTTTTTGTTTTTGCTTTTGTTTTTCGAGACAGGGTTTCCCTGTGTAGCTTTGGAGCCTGTCCTGGCACTGGCTCTGTAGACCGGGCTGGCCCTGAACTCACAGAGATCCACCTGCCTCTGCCTCCCGAGTACTGGGATTAGAGGCATGAGCCACCAACGCCCGGCCCTGCCCCAGATTTTTAACTGTGAGCAAGTCTCTGCCCTGCAAAATTAAAAGATGTGACCCAGCCTCACCTGAGACAGAGGTTGCTGAAGAGCGATGTCCCCAGCTTCCCTTGTGGGACTTTAGGGAACCCAAGGCTGCTGCTGGAACATTCTAGGGTTCAGAGGGCCTCGTGGTGGTTCTCAGCCTTCCTAACGCTGCGACGCTTTAACACAGTTCCTCGTGCTGTGCTGACTCCCGACCCTAAGATTATTTCATTGCAACTGTCATTTTCTACTTTATGAATTGCGATATAAATATCTGTGTTTCCTGGTTGTCTTTGGGGGGGGGTTCATGATCCACAAGTTGAGAACCTCTGACCTAATGCTCCTAGTGAGCACAGCCGGCTTGAATTGTATCCCGGGGAAAATGTGGATCTGCTGTGCAGATGCCGCCATCTACTGGTGGAATTGTGTAAGTACAGCCGGCCCTGAAGGCACCTCCGGGGATACAGAGGCAGGAAAAGAGGGTAGGAGAGGATGTGTGCCCCCCTTCTCCGCAGATGAGCATGAGCCCTGAGCCACCAGGGACATCAAAGGTGAGAGAAAGCTCACGTGAATGCTGAGGGCGTGGGCAAGCAGGCTCACAGAGCAGAGTGAGCCAAGGGAGCATGCGTGTGAACCCACATCCGAGGCCGTTGTCTGTGGACAAGCTTGGCATGCGCTTCTGCCCAATGATGCTTCCTGTCCCTCAGCTTCTTGCTCAGGAGGGCATATGTTCCACCCACCCGGGTGGGGTGGGGGGGCATCTCCGACTAGCAGGTCCCAAAGTCCTCGTTGCTGTTGGGGATCACTTAGGACTTGTTTGGGGGACTTCGCGCTGGGGAGGAACACCTGACATGGTCCTTGGGGCCTGGTGTGAGGGAAGGTTTCCCCAGATTGCCTTGAATCATGGGTCCCAGTGTCATTCCCCTCCCAGGGATGAGCCCACACAGACTGGACTGGTCAACGTTTTTCAGGGACGCTGTCCCAGAGACACTAGCACACCACCGATGCTCACCCTGCCGGATCTCCACACCGGGCAAGCCTCCCTCAGTCCCCCGGCCCCACGGCCATATATCTATGATGAGCTGAACTGTCTATGTGGCCCCTGTCCTGCTAGGGGCTGACAGGTGAAACCCTCCCCACAACAGCTCTGAAGGAAACAGTCCCCCAAAAGGCCTCTGTGAATATTCTCATCAGATAGCGGCTGTTGCTCTTAAACATTGCCCCACCTGGGCAAAGTGAGGGGCTTGTCGTTGTTTTTGGGTCTTTTGCCAGCTTTTTGGAAATGCATTTTTTTTTTGGTTTTTCGAGACAGGGTTCCCCTGTATTGTTTTGGAGGCTGTCCTGGCACTCGCTCTGTAGACCAGGCTGGCCTTCGGTTGTGAGCCTAGCCTTTAAGCGCTGAGCCATCTCTCCAGCCCTGGAAATGCATTTTAAATGTCTTAAGTACTGGACTTCATTGTGACACTTCCATAAATATAGTCACCCCTGCTTTTATCCCTACTGACTGTATTCCTCGCCTCTGATTACTGTGTTTTGCTATTTTCCTCTTCTAGGGCTCAGATGAGACACAGCAGTGCCTATTTGTTTTTCTGGATCTGGCTTAATGTCATCGAGCATGATAACCTCCGACTTCATCCATTTTCCTTCTGCAGGAGCATGGCTTTGCTCCTTTTTTATGACTGACTAATACTCCACCGTGTGTATTTGCCACATCATCTATCCCTGTTTACCTGTTGATGGGCATCTAGGCTGGCCCTGTCCTTGGATACAGTGAACACAGGGTGCGGGCCTCTCTGTAAAATCTGATTCTGATCCCTTTTGCATCCGTGCTACCTTTTAAATCCCACAGGGCTTCCTGTTGGTTGACTGGCTTTACTCTCGAAACTCCTAGGAGGAGCTATTGTGCCCTGTTTACAGGTAGATAAAGAGAGGCCTGCCTGGGGTGCCTGGTGTGCATAGCAGACAGGCAGAAGAAGATCTGAGCTAGCAGCTGTGGCTCAACCCTCTGCCTCCCAGTAGGGAGGCGTCCAGAGTACACAAGGGATCAGAGACCTTTCTAGAAGAGAGGTTTCTTTGATGGCAGCTGCATTGACACTCCATGGAGGGCGCAGAGTGTGTTTTTTAAAGGCCAGGACTTCACTCTCCACTCCCTACCCTCGCAGGGTCTTACCACTCCACTCCAATTGAAAATAAAAGAACAAAAAGAACTATGTGGGCCAGTCGCTGTATGCCGGACTTCACAGACACATATCCCACTCCAGGAAAGCCACCCTCGTGGGCATGCGGGGTTTGTTTCCTCCACTCTGGAATGAAGAGTCTGCTGTCCAGAGAAGTTGTCAAACTCAGCCCTGAGGTCACGCAGGCGAGAGAAGGACGGGTCCCAGTTTGGAGTCTGAACTCCAGGGAACCTGCAAACTGCCCCAGCTCTGTGGATGCAGTCATGTGATTAAAATGCCAAGACCCTGAGTTCTCCAATCAGAATCCAGGAGCCCGCCAGGGTTGGGTCATCAGTGTTTACACAATCACCAAGGAAGAATTAAGCAGAACTGGATGGAAGGAAGGAGGAGAGAGAGAGAGAGAGAGAGAGAGAGAGAGAGAGAGAGAGAGAGACAGAGACAGAGACAGAGACAGAGACAGAGACAGAGACAGAGACAGAGAGACAGAGAGACAGAGAGACAGAAAGAGACAGAGAGACAGAGAGCGCAACTCAGCATGCCTTCCTCCAGACAGCTCTTTGAAACCTTCCTAAAATGAAATCAAAAGTTGACCCTACGTGATTTATTTTTCCGATCTGTGAATCTAAACAAATGATCCGGCTTCTAGGTACATCTATTACATGATCGCGTCCCCAGCTTTGGGGAAATACCATTAATGCTTTCAAGGCAGCTTCATCACAGATTAAAGAACCCCGGGGTGGGGGTGGGGGCGAGGGCTGGACGGATTGGCAGCCGGAGGGAGTCAGCCATATGCCTGCTTGACCTAGAAGGTAAACCTGTTGGACTCCCCCCCTTCCCTCCCGCCCCCGAAGGGGCCAGGGCACACTGCTTCTCAGTAACTCGCTTTTCATATGGAAATCTCCCCTCACTGTAAAGATCTGTCTTTAATAGCGCAGTCCTAAAACCCGGCCTATTTTTCAATTCCCTGGTCGTGGACATATAGATTTTTATAGTGTCTGCAAGCGCGCATTAATGTTAATTCTGCGGTGCCCCTTTGTGTTTCGCTAATGTCACAATCTGCTGTAAAGCCTTGCCAAGTTTCTTAACTGTCGTGTTAATTCCGAGACCTAGTCTGCTCTCTCTGACATTTCAGGACAGAACAAGGCAGTAAAAATAGATTAGAAACAGCTTAGAAGTATTATAAAAATCTAGAACTTTACAGATGGTGGAATTAGGCCTGCTGCATGGAAACCTAGCAAGTCTGAACATAATAATATTAGGAGAGCTATTCATCTCCAAAGTAAATATTTGGAAGGGGCCATGAAGCCCTGGTTGGGGCGTGCATGGGAGGTGGGATTATAAACTGCAGCCCTTAACGCTAGATTCCTTTAAGTAACTTACAGGGTGCATAGACACCATCCTAAGAGTTTGGGGTTTCGAAGGTTTTATTATTTTTATTTCCCCCTCTCTAGCCCATAAATAAAGCACTAGAGAGTGGGAGGTGGGTTTTATTCACAGGGTCTGTTCAGAGATCACACAAACTATTTGGGGGGGTGTCTGGCTGCATTTTCCCCAGCGAGGGTGAAGGCATTACTGTACTCAGATATTAAATAGCACGGCCTTATGCTAAGAAATTTGCACAAAGGGACTGGAAACTGGATCCTGTCCTCTGAAGCTGGCCATGAAGGAGCGGGCTGTTTAAAACGCGCACTGTCCGTTTCAAAGTAAGAGAACAACAGGCTGGCAGCAGAACAAGACGGAGTTAGGGTTAAATGCATTTTGTCCCCCACCCCCACCCCACCACCAAAGGGAAACTATTTCTTAAATTTAGAAAAGAAAGAAAGAAAGAAGAAGGACCAGCCTTCTCCTCTTGAAGGACTTATTTCCAACTCCCCGGCGGGGCTGTTTGAATAGCCCCTTCCTTGCCAAACCCCACCCTGGGCTCTTTTCTTATGTTCTCTTCTCATTATCTGTCCAGTTATTTTCCCACAGCCCCAACGGGCAGTCAGGGCGGCTTAAACACAGCACAGTATTAATATGGGGAAATGCTCCTCAGTTCCCTCTTGAGTCCCTAAGACGCTATGTTGAAATGATAATTGATGTACTCCTCTTTGAGAAAAAAAATCAGAGAAAACTACTTTTCAGTCATCACAAGGTATTATCTTAGTTCGTGTATTCAGAAGGAAAAGATACATCAAAAAAAAAAAGAAGAAGAAAAAAGTGTCCCCCCTCCCCATCTGCGGTAGACTGCAGCCTGCAATTCTTTTCGGCTGACATAATCCAGATTGATTCGTTCAGCAGATAAAATTCAGGCCACTTCTGCCCTTTATGGGAGCAACATAATACCAGTCTTTATTCAGTAACAATGTAGCATAATGGGATCGGAATGTGCAAAATGAGTGTTCTTAAATTACTGCGCCTCGCAAGGACCCAACACAAGCTGGGACTTAATGTAAAAAATCATTAGGCGCAGATTTACCAAAATGCGCCTGCGTTAAGGAGGTCAGCCTGGGGATGGCATTCTCGGGATAGAATGCCTTTGCTGATTTCTTGATTGTGACTGTCTTGGGGGAGGGAACAGACCATCTGGGTACCCACAGATCAACATGTCAGAGAGTCACCCTGAGAGGGAGAGCAAGAGCAGATAAAGAGGATTCAGGGGTCAGGAGGGACCCTGCAGAAACAAGCCCTTTTCCTGGGACCGTCAGATGCATCAAATGGCTTTGGTTCTGAGCTGTTGAACGGTGCTAATTTCATGATCTTCAGGGGCTAGATACTAAAACATACAGGCGACAGAGAAAATGGGGAAATGGAAAGAAAGAAGGATTATTTCCCCCTGGCCTTTGCCTGTAAATTCATCCCATCTTTTTTTTTCTAGGTGTAACTATATGGTATATATTTTGTGAAATTTATGTTTCAGGACCAGTTTTTCACTAAATGTTATTGAGACTGCCAATGTTTCTCTGTACCATTAATTACTCCCCTGTAATATAATTTTATGGCTACATGGTGCTCTTTCCTGTAGTGGCTCCTAATTCAACTTTATTCCCATTCTTGGACACACGGGTTATTTTTTAATTGCCCCCATTATCAAGGATGTGTCAATCAATACCCTGATGCAAAGATCTTCCCTTGTGGATCAGGTAATTCTCTCCGAATAACTTCCTGGAAGGGGGATTGGCAAATGGACAGTCGGGCACGGTTTATATCTAGTTTGATAAATATTTCTTCTTTGGTTTCCAGAAATCTCGCAGTCATGGATGGCGCGCAGTACACCGACCCTAATGGCAAGCCACGGGTTCATCTGACATTCTTGGGTTCCTTTCTTTCTTTTTGAAAGCTTTGGTTTATGTGTGTGTTAGTGTTAGCGTCTGTCTATATGTGTGCATACAGCGGAGACCAGGAGAGGCTGTGGAGCCCCCAGGAGCAGGAGCGACAGGTGTTTGTGTGCACCATGGATGCTGGGACCCAAACTCAGGTCCCCAAGTAGAGCAGCAAGGGATTTTGAGCACGGAACCATCCCTCTCCCTCCCTCCCTCTCTCTCTCTCTCCCTCCCTCCCTCCCTCTCTCTCTCTCTTTCTCTCTCCCTCCCTCTTTCTCTTTCTCTCTCTCTCTCTCTCTCTCTCTCTCTCTCTCTCTCTCTCTCTCTCTCTCTCTCTCTCTCTCTCTCTCTCTCTCTCTCTCTCTCTCTCTCCCCCTCCCCAAGGCTTCACTGTGTAGCCCAAGCTGGTCTCAAACTGTCAACCTTAGTCTCCAAAGTGCTAGGATTCTGGATGGATGTGAGCCACCATGTCAAGTCACAATGATTTCTCAAACACAGCTCTGACCTTCTGGCCTGTCCCCGAGGACATATGGTGACCATGACTCGTTTCTGCACCCTGACCCCAAAGGCTAACGTAGAGAGAAAGATGACATTAAGACAGGCCGTCGCTGTCAGGGCTTTACAAACCTAAAGTCACCCAAGACGATTCTGAAGAAGTAACCCAGGTCCAGACAGGGGAAAACAGATCTTCTAGGGGCCAAAATGATGTGTTTTTCGACTCTCGAGCCTGAACCTCATGCAATTCAATTTTTGAATCTGGGAATGCGGCTGCTCCCTTATCTTGTTTAAATAGAAGAACTCAGAAATTCGAATCACTGAAATATCGAGGGGAACGTTGAGATGAGGCAGTTACTCTTTGGAACACTGGGCTCATGTCTGCAGCATGGCCTGGATCAAGGCCAGTGTTTGCACTAGATGAAGCCAACTGTGTGTGTGTGTGTGTGTGTGTGTGTGTGTGTGTCGTGTGCACACACACATGGGTACACACACGCAGGGCTGCTGCTTGCACAGACGAGGTGGAAACTATTGTGTGTACAGACACTTGTGCACATAAAGACATTTATCTGTGGAATGAGCATCACGGTTGTGGACTCATCACAGAGAACGCACATCATCTGAAATATTTGCATGAGATTCCTGGCCCCTCCTGTCAATCACCAAGGCACAAATCCAATAAGCAGGCCATATGGCCTTGAAACTTTCGATCGATAGGAGCCTTTTAAAGCTGAAGCTTCAAAAAGTTGTATCAAATATATATTCAATGAGAAGAAGGTTAATTGAATAATTGATTAGCCAGTAACAATTAAGTGTTCCTCAGATATCTTTGGGAAACTATGAAATATAATACTGATAGATATTTATTAGTTTATCAGCTATTACTGAATTATGTATTTATTTTGAGACCTTGTATCAATTTCTTCCCTTAACACGTCTGATTATATGTTTTAGCCTATAAGTCCCCGGGTGAAATAGAACGCTTCTGTCCCGTTGTCGGGAAGTCGGTAGGATGGTGGGGACTCTTAGGTAATGTGGTCTAAGGACATCTGAGAATGTGAGCGCCCAAGTGCAGGTGCCTTTGAAAAGAAAGGATGGTTACTGGGATTGGAGGGCAACTACGCCATTTCACTTGTGAACACAGTAGCATTGGCAGCCACCATGACAGTGGACAGTGTGTGTCCCGGCAGCCCCATCACGGAAAGGGGCTGGCAGCCAGAATAAAGCCCCCCCATCCCAGCTTTGAGACTCTCTCAGTGGGTTTTAAAATAAAAACACAAAGCCGGGCAGTTGGTGGTTTGCGCCATTAATCCCAGCACTCGGGGAGGCAGAGGCAGGCGGATCTCTGTGAGTTTGAGGCCAGCCTGGTCTACAGAGCGAGTTCCAGGTCAGGCTCCAAAGCAATACAGAGAAACTCTATCTCGACAAAGAAAGAGAGAGAGAGAGAGAGAGAGAGAGAGAGAGAGAGAGAGAGAGAGAGACAAAATGAATTTCCCCTTTTTGTGAGCAAATGGCCTGGCAATGCTGTGCTGTCATGTGTGTTCAGAAAAGCCGTCTTATGGAGTCTGCTAAGAGAATGGAGCCCCTTATAGATAGCACTGTTACTTTTTCCTTTAAGCTCCCAACTCCGAAGACTGTGCAGTCGTTTCTTTGAATAGGATTGAGGGTAGCTTTAGAGAAGAGTCCCAGGGCAGGGCTCTAGGACATTCTAACTCCATCTCCATAGCAGCTCCACAGACCACCTCCTTCCCAAGCCTTCCCAAGGGCTCTGGCATCGGGGTTCAGAACACCTACTGATCAGATAGGAGGGTGACATACGCAAGTCCTCCCTGCCAGGTTTCCTCCTGTGAGTGCAGCTTCCAGAGGAGGCTTTCCAGTGCCGCTCTTTTAGGCTTGGGTGTGTTGGAGATAAGAAGCTGGAGACTGACCTCAAACTCATGATCCTCCTGCCTCATCTCCCGGTGCTGGGATGACAGGTGTGGACCACCATGTAAGGCTAAGAAGTTGGTTTTTTTTTTTTAAAGTCAAATCCTTCCCTTTGGAGGCCCAGGCTGCCTCCGGCCTCTTGGACTTTCCCTCTCTTCTTGTTCTTTATTTTGACCTCACCCAGCAAGGCAGCGCCATGTTCCATTTCTCCGAATAGACTCAGGGCAACCAGAGGAAGGTTGCCCGGCCTTCCTCAGCCCTTTGACGCTGTGGTGTCTGGCTTGGGTGCTGCGTTGCTTTGCTTTTGCTTTGTTAAGCTACACGCGTGATTTTTAATTCAACGTGTAATGGATTTCCTTGTCCACGTTCATCTGTCAAAAGGAGCAGAACTCTCGGGGAAGACAATCAGGAGAGCAGGGACAGCTCGCTAGGGACCGGCATTCCTGTAAGAATGCCGCTGCTCCCCACACACCAACCCCCTACCACCGGAGATCTTAAACCTGCGCGTGGTGGCCCAGGCACTGTAATCCCAGCACTCAGAGGTGGAGGCAGGAGTATCAGGAGATCCATCCTAGGCTTTCACGGCGGCGGGCAGAAGCTCTGTTAGCAAGGAGGAGGGAGCGAGGATCCCCGGTGCCTTTTACTCTCCAAACTTCCCATTTCCCTCTTTAGTCTGCAAATGCCAAATAGGACACTCCAGAAATAATCAATTCCGGCGTCTTCAATAACTTCTATTATGATATGTTGCTATAAGCCTTGTCTCGTATTGCTGCTCGTCTCCTCCTGGACCTGATTTATACATCAGACTTTACCGTGGATGTGCACATATAAGAAAAAATCTTGCTTGAAGCCTTTCAGTATCACCGGGGCATTTTGAAAAGTAAACCCTGCTTCCCAGGGAGACTGCTAAAAATGTAAGTATGATATTCACTTTCCCATCGCTGCCACAAAGTGTCTGCTATAAACGCTTCGGGGTGGAAAGGCTTATTTGGGCTCATGGCTTCACTGGGCTCTGCTCTTGCTTGTCCCTGTTGCTAAGGGCCTGGGGTGAGGCTAATCATCGGGGCCAGGCATGTGTGGCAGAGGAAGCTGCTTACCTCACCGTGGCCAGTGAGCAGAGAGGCGCCCAGGAGAGAGAGCTAGGGGCAGGACGAAGTCCTTCAAAAGATGCCCCAGTCACAACTTCCTTGAGCTGCTCTCCGTCTCCTAATCTGCTCAACTATAAAGTCATCAGTAGGCTGATCCATCCATGAGACTAGCAGCACCCTTTAGCACTAACAGCTGCAGATCAGACCTTCAACCTTTTTTGGGGGACACTCTAGCTCCATACCACAGCACTCTCCATCTCCGGGACCCCCACCCTTGCAAAGCCTGTGTCTACCTTGTGATCTGGGATGCATTTAGTCTCCAAAGTGCTTACACCTCCCATGTTGCTTCAAAGTCTCCTCTGAGAGAGACTCGAGGCAGACTTGATGGCTTCTGCAAGGATTTCCAGGGAACTGGGGGGGGGGGAATAGATGTTTCCGTTCGTATGACAGTTATCTGACCAACAACCAAATGTTGATGGATGCCAAGCCAGTTGTCATGTGTGAGTCTTCCGACAATCTAAATGCCCCTGCCAAAACCCACAGTAGGGGCATGCCAGCGTGCCTGAGGCCACTCTCCCTCACCCACTGCAGACGATAGTGGCGAGGAGACCCTGTCTCTAACCAGCATCCAAAGGCACCATTTTTTGAAGCGCTACTCTGAATTCTGATCAGGATAAATACGGAGTCTCTAAGCACAGTCTTGGTCCAGCTCTGCAGGGCAGACACCTGCATCAGAAGCATCCACTTGAGGCCCAACAGGCTCTGCCTCCTGGCAACAGCCTATGGCCTTCATTTGCAACTCCGAGCTCCTGGTCCCCAGGCGCTGAAAACCGAGCTTCTGTCAGCGCTCTGAAGGCCCTGTGCCACCCGCCCCAACACACACACACACACACACACACACACACACACACACACACACACACACACACACGGACAGTCCCCTTGTTAAAGGAACTGGGTGCCAAGATATCCATTGTCCAGGAAGCAAGATGATCCTTATAGCTTTGCCCTAATGCCACCATGTGACCAGGGAAAGCCATTGGGGGAAATCTTTGGAGCAAGGCATCTGTCGTTCTGGAAGTTTTTTGTTTTCTTTCCACCCCAGCAACAACCACCATGGTTTTTGTGGGGTTTATTGTCTTGTTTTGTTTTGTTTGTCTTTCGCTGCATCCAACCCCAACATAGACTATTGATTTTCAGAAGTAACTGACGGGGTACAAATAGAGTGGGCAAGGGACCGTGGGAATGGGCGACCACACTTCTCCCCCCACCCCCAAGCATAATGAATATTCCACATTTGAGGACAATCCAAATGGCACACACTCCCAGGTAAAGGATCTCAGAAGCCTAGGCTAGGCCCTCATCCGCCACCAGGAGGCAGCAGGCAGCCTCACCCCCCACCAAGCATGCTGGATCCAAGCATGGCCTCAGGGAGGAGAGACGGCAGGCCTTTAATTAGCTGGGAAGTTCACCATCTCTAGCGACTTGCTTGTGGGAGCAAGAGAGCTGAGATAGACCTGCCCAAAGGCAGAGATAAAACACTGGAGAGATTCTGCCCCACACACACAGTGGGGTGGGGTGAGAGTAGCCCCTGCCCAGAGCTTCAGGGAAGCCCCTAGCAGATAGCCTCAGAGCCCCCTTCCCCAAGCCTCTGCACACCCCCGTGTGTCCTCAGGGAACCCTCCCTCCTCCGGATGTGAGTCCCTTGCTTGTCTTAGTCTCTCTCTTTGCAACACGTCTCTGGGGGCTGGGGATAACCCGAGTGAGGAAAAAGGTTGGCTCACGGTTTTAGAGGTCCCAGTGGGTGACCACTGCCTTGGCCTTGAGGTGAGGCAGAGCCCCGTAAGCTGCTCAAATCACCCACCGTAGTCCACGGATAGAAAACAAATTAAGAGCAGCAAAGAGGGCCAGGCCCAAGGCCCCATGACCTACTTCCTAGCTTTGGTCACTTCCCAATGATGACATCCAATTCTCTAAATCCATTCATGTGTTAATCCTTTAAGGAAGGGGCGGGGCTGGGGGGGTCCTCAGAAACCAGCTGCTTCCGAATGGCCCCATCCCCTCTGATGGCATCATTAGGGACCAAACTTTGGCCCTGTCCCTTCCTTCGCTGCTATCTGAGGATGATGGATCCAGGTTGGGCAGAACACTTCAGCTCGAGGGGGCCCGCACAAGAGACAGCCCCCTCCCGGGGGTATCCTCTCCCTCTGAATTCTGTCCTCTGTCCGGGGTGTATCCCATGTCTTCCCAGAGGACCCAGAAATCTGGACGTGTAAGTTGAAAACAAACAGAACACTTTCGGGCTGTTTGCAACTAATTGAAAGCAAAAGTGTAAACACGGCGTGGGGGCCAAAGGAAACACATCTGTGTGCTGAAAGCCATGTCAGCAGGCTGCGCCGGTAAGGTCCTGCTGTCCTCGCTGAGCCTTGGGTGGCTTTGCTTGCCCTCCACAGGGAGGACCTTACTCCGTACGGGTGAGCAGCAAGGGGAACATCTACCTGATGTCTGTGGATGACCAACCTGGGCATGACCCAGAAGGCAAAGTAAAGCACGAAATCACGGGCTCTTGGCAGCCCTATTATCAGTGGCTGCATCTGTATTTCCCGCGGAGACTCGGTGTGCGCACCACACGTCTCAAAACACTCGTACAAGGCTGGTGCTTGCCTGAGACTGCTTGGTTAAGATCGGGGAACCGGTTCCCTCCCCCAGGCTGCACGGAGTCTCCTTCATCCGCCTTCCCAGCTAAGGCACACACAGGGCCTCAGAAGAAACTCAGGAGTTTCTTCTTCAAGAGTTCACTCACCCCAGATCAAGGAACACAAACTGGTTTTCCAGAACCACTTCCCTCAGGCTGCCCCATCACCCAATAGGCTTTCCACCACCACCCCAAGTCCTGCCGGAAGAAAGGTTACCACCTACCCCAGCCCCCAGAGCAATGGTACTCAGTTCTAACCAAATCAGCACACACTGTGAGCGCCACACCCTGGAGGAGCAAGGAGGCAGATGTGAGGGAGGAAAGAGTTGGCGAGGAGTTGGCCAGAGAGTCCGTCCCTACCCCTGGCTCACTGTTCCTTTGCTGAACATCTGAGAACATTGTTGGGGGCAGAAGGAAACCGTGGAGAGTCGCCTTCCTTGGCAGTTTCTCTTCCTGGACGGACTCCCCAGGTCCCTGGGCCTCGTCAGCAGAGACACTGCTCTCCATAATTATGGAATACTCCACTTTAGGGGGGTGCGTTTCCCTCCATTCACGACATTTACTAGTGTCAGTCTGTGCATAAATACAATTAGATTTGAGAGTTCTATTACAAAAGCCAATAAACCAGGCCTCGGTAGAGATTCTAAAATTACTTAACTTTTCTTTAGGAAAAAAAATATTAAAACAGCATTATCACATCAGTGTGAAGGAAAGACAGGGAGATAATAAAGTTATGTTAAACCTCCCTATATTTACTCATGTGTGAAACAGTTATGTCTGGTCACATAATTGCGATGGTTCTGAGGAATATTTCATATTTTATAATGAACATTAAAAGAGTTTGTGGATCATTACTTTATACGAGTTTCAAAGTTATTACATAAAACCCAATAGGGATGGTTATAAATTATCCGATCCCCCGGCCTGGCCTTGGTAAACATAACATGAAGTCTGAGACATTCTGGCAGGCAAGATTCATGAGAAGAGGTGAAAAAAAAATCCCACCCTCCCCTTGCATTTTAAAAGGGAAGAGAAGACCACAGTGCTTGTAGCTAGTTCTCAGCACTGTTGATTCTGAAAGAAATCCTTTTGAGATGGTAGCTTAAGACAGACAGACAGACACGACACACACACACACACACACACACACAGATACATACAGAGAGAGAGAGAGAGAGAGAGAGAGAGAGAGAGAGAGAGAGAGAGAGAGAGAGAACGCTCTGGATAGAACAAAGGAGAACTCATTCTCAGATGCCAGCGTCCCTGGTCCATCTCTCATTACCCTATCTGCATTCTCTAGGCCACTACGGAACTCTTGAACTTTTGAACGCAGCATGTCCGAGGGTCTACAACTGTTTGTTTTCAAAGGGAGGAGATCCTGTCTTTGAAACCTGAAAACGCCTGCATCTCTGCTGAAACTAGAAAATCGAGAACATTTTTCAGGAGAGGCCCCCCCACCACCTCCAGCAAGTTAGTGACAGACTGATTGAGACTATTAAGAGGGAGCGGCATGGCTGTTTGTCTGTTTGCTTGCCTGTTTGTCTGTTTGTTTGTTAATCAAAGCGTTATGTTGGGTTTTTTTCCCCGAAAAAGCCATGCCTGAAGTTTTCTTCTGAAACAATCCCCGGTTTTCACTTGGCACACAAGGAAAAGTTAAAAGACCAGAAGACTGGTAAGCTTGGAGGCTAAAGCGAGGTGAGGCCAGACCAGGGCCTCCCGTTATACGTTGAGACGGCCAGTGCCATGTGCCACCTGAGAGATGCTGTGACCAGGGACCCTGGTGAGCATCGCACCCAGGCGGACCTTTGATTCCCGGTCTTTAGAGCCGCAGCTTCCTCCTCTCCCAATGCCCTCTGCACAGAGCGGCTCTACCCTCTGAAGAGCGAGGGGGTCACTAGTATGTTCTTCACCGGAGGCCTGGCACCTGGACGCCTCCTAGCCTGTGAGCTCCCCACCTTGCCCCGGGCTCCGTCCCCTTTCCATGCAGCAGCTGACAGAGAGGCTCCCTCAGTAGCCAGATGTCTTCTGGAGAATGGAAAGCTGTTGAGTTGGAGGCCAGATTCTGACTTGCTTTGAATTGATGTCTGCCTTGATCATCATGCAGTCATTCACATATATTTTAGACATCAATATTGTCTAGAAATATTCTCTGGTTCTCGGTGCTATTTATATGCTCTGATTCTCCCCTCTGCCTCTGCCCTGAGACTGTGCTCAGCTCTCTCAGAGTCGCTGGCTGCTTTCCCATCATTTTCATAAATATTTTTATTGAGAAGGGCTTGCCATTTTTTTATTCTAGATTATTTCTCCTCTGCGTTACGCAGAAAGCAGCACTCCTGGGGCGCCCAGGAACCTTCTGAACCTGTTTGGATGAAGAACTGGGCTGGTTTAGTGTGGTTTTAAAAGAAACAACATCTTATGGTGTCTCTTCCCAGAGAGGAGAGTTTTGACACTAACGTACGAAGCTAGGTTGTTCCAGCCGTGGCAGAAAGAGCTCTCCTTTATCACTGCTTTGGCTTACATCTGATGCTTGGATACAATGTAAGTCTTGGGAGGGAAAAAAAAAACCTCGGGTAAAGTATGAGACGAATAAGAAGTACAAACTCGGGGGCTGGAGAGATGACAGCTGTTGCTGCACTCACGGGGGACCCTGGGTTCGATTCCGCAGCACCCACACGGCAATTCACAACGACCTTCATTCCAGCATCAGGGGATCCTGAGCTCTCTTCCAGCCTTCACAGGGAAAAGGCACTTGTGCGATGTACACACGTAAAAGCAGGCAAAACACCCATGCACACAAAATAAAAATAGAGTAATGAAAATATCAAAAATTTTAAGTACAAATATATACAGGGCTTAGGAGAGTATCCAAGCGGGCAACTTCCACGTGTTCTGCAGCAGAGAGTGCCGTGCTGGTTTTTAGGAAAACCGTCCTACATCCTCACTCCCTAACCAGGGCAGAGAGCTGCCTCTAACCTGATCTGGCCCTGGCTTGCGCGGCCTCCGTTTCCGGCATTTCTCGAATCCGCCTCTAGGTGGTGCTAACACTGCATAACTCCAGCTTTTCGGCACAATGAAAACATTAATTTGCTATGAGATAATTTTTGACGTAAATGTAAAATGGTGCCCATTCGAACTCAGTAATGAAGCATGGTGCTTTCTGCGGCTCCTAATTTGACTAGTTAAATGACTCCATTACGTGTCTAACAGACAGAAGCAAATAATTTCTGGTCAGTTGATGTTCACTTATCCGTATCATTTTGCCCTGAAAATAAAAAGTCTCTAATCTACAATTCCTTTGTCTTGCTGATTTTTTGGGGGGAGGGGGTAGATTATTAAGGCAAATATACTTAAATAATTCAGGTTGAAGTAGCACAGAGTAATAATTAAAATGATAGAGACTGTGCCTAATAGAGGAGGCACAAATCGGAAACCATGTCCAAACTACCCTAACCTTTGCCCTGTCCCTAGGTCTGGGGGATTTAACGGGAGGCTTGAGAGTCAAAAGAAAAAAACGTCCATCTTTCCAAAATCCATTGTCCCCTGGTGCTTAAATACTGGCTGCTGCTGTACACTCTACTACATAACTTTGAAGATGCTTAGACACATCTCAATGTAGCAAATAATAATAATAATAGTAATAATAATACTGCTTTAAAAATATCAAGTGATGACTAATTTTGCCCAAAGGGGAAAAATGGTTAATATTGAATCTTAATGTTCCTCATCTAAACGTTGTTTTTTTTTTTTGTCCTTCCTGCTAAAAACAAGTTTCGAATTAAAGCATATCGGCTTACACATATTGCAGGCATATTAGTGAGACACAGCTGTGTGTGTCCCCTCTTAAGAGCCATATGATTAAGTTATGAGATATCATATAATCCAAACTCTTTTGCTATTGGTCACCTTTCACAGACAAAAGCTTTTTCGTTTTGGGTTTATTAAATGACAGAATGTCCGACTCCGCAAATGTTCCAGTCGTTATCACGGAGCACCTGGAACTTCGATTTTATCCCCCACACACACACACTCACAAAGTCCATCTACAAATCGCAGCTGAAATGGTACTGGGCTTGAGACAGGCCAACCCTCCAGGGCTGGGGCAGCTGTCAGTAGCTCAGTGGCAAGGGTGGAGACCCAGGATGTGGATCAGGGTCGGTCTCAGGCATCTTGGTGAGTGTCAGAATGACGAGTCCCAGCCGTGCCACCCCATGAGGCAAAGGAACAGTGGCCTCTCTTCATGGAGCTCTCAGGCTCTGGGAGAGCCAGCCATTGGCTCACTGCTTCTCATTGGTGGATCTGAGTAGTACCATCTAGCAGGTCTGTCCGATGTTATAGGTGGTCAAAACCAACATGGTAACTTAAGAAAAGTCAGTTTAAATGGTCTTCGTGGCCCCAAAGTAAAGTAACAGGCTCTCTGACCTAATGAGATGCACTTTTACGAAACTGGTGTGTGTGTGTGTGTGTGTGTGTGTGTGTGTGTGTGTGTGTGTGTGTGTGTGCACATAGCCTTTATTCCCTCTGTGCGTGCAGATTCCAGCAGTTTCCGTGTTAGGGATGAGGGACACGGAACACAGACTGTGTGTCTTTTGATGTGAAGCAATGTCAAAGGGGCTAAGGCTAATTATGAGTCATACTTTCTTGAAAAAAATCTTTTTTGGCTGATGTCGCCTCTGCAATTGGATTCCTGCATAAGGCCAGCAGCTCTGGCTGGAGGGAAAGAGCCTGGCACCTTCTGTTCCCGGGGCCACCACCCTGGCTCTTTCGGTGTTATGTAGGTCGAGCATGCCTGTGGGTTTCTAAGAAGGATTTTTTAAAACTTGGCGTAGTACTTAACAACCAGAGAGCAAATGCTTTAGCTCAAAGATCTGTCTGCTGCACTGTGTGTACGGAAAGAGGAAATGAGGTCAGGCTGGGAAGGAGAGAAGAGCATCTAAGGAGGGTTCCTTGGGACCCCGGGTCAGGCTCTCCAAAGCTGCCCCTGTAGCCCGCTCCCTTCACAAGAACGGCTGCCACTCAAAGCATCTGAAGGTAGTAGCCGGCACCTTGCACAGAGGCTGCCCTTTATCTGAGGCCAGGGAATGGAGGCCAGAGAGGTAGTAAACTCCATCTGAGGCTGAGCCCGATACTCCCCGAAGGTGAGCGAGTCCCTGGACAGCAGAAAGGCATCCATCAGCCACCGACACAGATCAAAGATGCAGCCCTGAGAGGAAGCAGGGGAGGAGAACTTCCAGGTTCGAGCTGACTTCGCAGGAGGAGACATTCGGAGGGACGCGTGGGAAACTTAACAGCTCCCTACCACCCCATAATGGGAGCCAGATTCTTCTCCTGGTGGTTGTCAGGGAAGCCCCACGACCTCCTGCCTCCCCAGGAACAGCTGAGGGTCAGCACTCTTGGCCCTGGATTAACTGCTATGAACCTGTGGGGGAAGGAAATACCCGTCCTGAACTAGGGACTTAGCAAAACAAAAACAACAACAACAACAACAAAAATAGTATTAGAAACTGGGCTTATGGTGCTTTTTTTTTCTGCCGGTGCTCAAGAGTCTCATGCACACTAAAAACACTTCTCTGAAACCTAGTGAGGCGCCCAGCCAGGTGGCACGCGGCTGCCATCCCAACACCGGTGAAGGGAAGGTGGGTGGGGGACTGAGAGTTGGAGGCTAGCCTGGGCTACTAAGTGAGATCCTGCCAGGGTGGGGGGGCAGTTTTGAAAGGTAGAGAGCCCGGTGTATTGGAGTGAGTGTGACAACTGCCAAAAATAAATAAATAAAACGACTTTATTTGCCTTCTTATGTTCACAAAGAGAAGAAGAGAGCAGATGCCAGCAGCAGACAAGTGTTTCCAAAGGAGAAGAAAATATTTCCTGAGGATATCGGCGTCGCAGAAGAACAGGTGAGGAAGACATTAGGCTACCCAAGGACTGATAACTCCAGAGCAAGTGGGAGCTGTCTTCGACTCTGTGCAGGAGGAGGTGAGGAGACTGGGGGCCTATTAACAAATACCCCGAGAAGCCGGAGAAGTGCTGGTGGACCAGAGCCCTTATGCAACACCTATATTTAATAACGACTCTGAGGGAGATCAAGGAAATTAAACACCAGTAAGCTTGACTTGAGCAGTGGGGAAGATATTGGAAACACTAATCAGAGACAAAATAGGGAAAGTTATGATTTAATTAAAGATATTCAGCATGGATTCACAAAAGGGAGATCATACGTAACAAAACTAATAGAATATTTTGAAAAAGTAACAAAAAGGAATTGAAGAGGGAAACCAGGGGTATAATTTACTGGGACTTTAAGAAAGCTTTGATGACCTGCCTCACAAAAGACTAATCTCCAGCCGTGGGGAGTTTGGGTTGGAGTGTGGTGGGGGGTGGAGAATAAATGAAGAATTGTCTGGAACGAGGGTACTTGTGAGCACTGCCACGGAGAGATTAGGGGGGAAGGGGAGGGGGAGGGGGAGGGCGGCTGCTGGAATTTCATGAGATCTGAATTCTTTTAAATTAATTTTCTTTAAAACACAGTGCCTCCTCAGCCCGAACACAATCCCGTCCTCATGCAGGTGGGGTGCTGGAGGGCAAGAGACCAGTGGGGGGTCCCAGTGGCAACGTCGCTGGGGTGGGCTGGCTGAGTCGTGACGGGCGCATGACTATTCTGCAGATAAGAGTGAGTGAGGCTGCCTGCGTCCAAGTTAGAGAGGGAATACAGGGTCACTAATCGCGCGTGGATAATTGTGCGCAAAGGCTCGGGACACGGCTGTGGGGGGTTGAGGCCCCGTGACCCGGACGCATGCCCACCGGTGGGTAAAGTCACACTTTGCACACACCCTGAGGGCTTCACACATGAGCACATAGGCGCCGAAGGTGCACGTTGCACGTCACGGGGACATCAACAAGCACACACAGCAACATCTTTCAAAGTTGCACCCTTCCATAGTCAGGCACACACATGGAGCTCTATGTACATTCCCACTTACAGAGCCATGTGTGCACATGAATGCCCGTGCTTAGTGCTCAGGTGTCTGTCTCTCTCCCCCCAGAAACTGCACTGCAATGTACAGGTGGAGATTATGGATGGAAGGAGAGCTTCCTATCTTCTGCCAGGAAATAACTGGGAGACGCCCCTTGGATGAAAGCAGATAAGAGGATCACCACACACGAAATGGCCTTCACGACCACAAGTCAAACCTTGTCTGGGAAAAAAGGACAGAGGTCCTTAAAGTGGCCTTGAATGAGTGGCACTTGGGGAGACAGAGCTGTGAACGTGGTGGCTAATGTCTTGGGAAGTGACCTAGATTCCGCTCTCCTGTTCTCCGGGCTGTTTCTTGAAGCTGACCTAGGCTGGGGAGTGTCTAGCTGGGCAAAGTCATGGAGGGCTCCCCCAGAGTTCAGGCTTGCTGCTCTCCTGGGACACCTAAACACTGTCCGGAGCCTGAGAGACACCCAGTGGCCTTGGGACACTCATGGGGTAAGGTACGTGCAAGGTGTGACGTCATCTGATTGGATGGAATACATCCTAGCCCACAGACAAGTCCCAATCTTGGAGGTCAGAGCTAAAGTCCCTCTGCTGCTTACAGAATTGGGACAGGCCCATGGAGCGGTTGCCGGGGAGCAGACATAGATCCCAGTGTGTGAGACATCAGGATGGCTTGAGCCTCCTTTCACCGTACATACCATTCATTAATATTAAAATGTGACTTGAACAGTATCCATATTTAAAAGGTCACTTAGGATGAAGAGTCGCAAAGTGAAGGCAGCGATGCCCTTCTCAGTCATAACAGGTACATTATCCCAATTTAAAGGCTCCAAGGGTTCCTTCATTCCAACATTTAAAAATAATAATCTGTGCTCTTATCTGTGCCTCCAATTTTTTTCATGCTAACTGAGCATGTGTGCATGTTTCCACTATGACAGTCACAGACTAAGGCTCAGAGACCACCCTGCTCTGGCCTGAATATTTTCAACGTCTGCCAGGGACAGGCCAAGTGGAACAGGCCCTCTTGTGTGGGAAAAGGTACGTAAGACTTTTACCTGTGGCTCCCCGTACCATTTTATGCCCTCATATCTGAAACGTTTCCCGTGGACTTTAAGAGGGAAAACAAACAAACAACAAACATAAAACATTGTGTTTTAAAATGTCTGGGTTTCTTTTAAAAACACGGACGTCTGCCCAGTATTCCTGTCTAGTTGGGTTTATTTAGAAGTCTTTAAACCCTTCCCGCTGCTATCACCCACCCTGATAAACAAGCCCTCTACATGAAAGCTCACCCCCCCACCTCCTTTTCTCCCCAAGGGCCCAACCACTCCAGGAAAAGCGCTCGCAGAAGGAAGGCTAAGGGTTAAAAAGTACCTATCAGGACTGTCTCCAGCAAGCAGGCCCCGAGAATCACCTATCAACAAGACAAAATTAATTACTACATGTAAAATGAAAAAAAAGAATGTAAATTAAACACTGGATAAATGGTATAAAAGTTTAGGAGGACCTGATTGTTAAATAATTGCTGATACATGCGTGAAATTTTCAACAAGCTCTGGCAGGGATGGGACTTATAGCAGGGCTCCTTCTGTGTGTTCCCCAAATCAAAGTGTGTGTCTCCAGAACGTCCTCCCCCAACTCCCTTTCCGTTAAGTGAGAAGGCTGGGTGGGTCCAAAATTCAGCGGCTTGGGCAGTTTGCAGCATCTGAGGCCCGTGCAGGAGACACGCCGTCAGCTGAAAGCTTAGACTGACATTGTAGCAGGACGGGTGAGGAGAACGCCCCCCGTCACAGGTTCCCTGTGACATCGGGCCTGTGAAGTTGGGACACTGTGCTATCCAATGCGAAGACAGCTTTACTTACGATAGCAAGTCAGTCATTACGCATACCTCAAACATGGCCACGATGTAAAATGTTTGTTACTGAAGTTTGCTATTAAACTCCGAATTTCTTTCTGTATGGGGAAGCACACGTGTGTCACAGTGTGCCTGTAGTGGTCCGAGAGCAGCTTGTGGGGAGCTGGCTCTGTCCTACCATGTGGGCTCTCCTGTCGAATTCAGGTTGTTAAGCTTGCAGCACGTGCCTTTATTCGATGAGCCAACTCCCTGGCCCAGTGGTCATCAACTGTCACGTGACTTTTGAGCCACCTATCTGGCTTTCTTGTGTTGGCAAGAAAGAGAGAAAGAAAACAGGGATGCCAAGGCCATAGGAAGGCACCTGCCTTGGTCACAGCCCTGGGGAGCTGGGTTGCTAGGTTCAAACCCAGCCTCAGATACAATCGTGGAGTTGCTTGATCCCCTACTTAAGGACCCAACCATTCGATAAAGTTCTCCCTCTCCCTATCACTTCCCCAGATGAGAGGTGGTAGCTTCAGGCTCTCCTTTCTCCGTGGAATCTATCCGTTGCAGAGGTGGGAGTTGGTGGGAAACCTCTAAGGACTGGTTTCAGAAATGCCAGCCTCCACTCTGTGATGAATCCAGACCCCCCATGATTCAGTCTCCTCTGGTCTTGTCTCCAAGACACCCCACAGCCTAACCAGATGGCACATTATCTGTCTCCTTTGAAGTCCATAAGGATATTGCCTCCTTCCATGTTATGGCGATGGTAGTGACCCATGACTAGGGCTCAGGCTTCCCTGGGAGGAAACTGTCTAAAGCTGCCATCCGGAGGTCAAGAACGGGCTTGCCAGCTCTCCAGGGAGCATCAAATGGAAGGTCTTTCTTCCACTACAATCCCAAACTCTAAGGCTAAAACGGATCCCACGTGCCCTCTAAGTGTACTTTGTAAAAACCAATATATGATTTTTTTCTTAATTCGCAATATACAATTTGTAAAATTAAGGAGCTGAAGATTAGTTGGGAGAGAAAGATTTGCAATGCAAACGAATGTTCTGATTTACAGAGTCACCATGGGGTTCCTTCCATGAGTCAATCTAAAATAGGATTCAGCTCTCAGCACATCTAAAACGGGATCTGGTTACCAAAACGCAGCTCACACGCCACACCGGGGGCAGGCCCATCCACAGGGCCACTGCAAAGACTCAGGCACCCCAGAGAATGTGTTGCAAGTTGGTTCTCATTGGGTCCCTCTGGGAGAGTATCATCTCTTTCGTCACAGAGGCCTCTGTCTGGCTTATAAAGATATAGTTGGTCTTTGGCATTTTCCTGCCTGCCCCTCAAACACTTCAGTAGACCTGCCCCCACTTCAACTCAGGGCCCTAAATGTCTTGTGAACTGACCAGGAAGACTGTGGATCTTGTCTAAAGATGTTGCCTTGTTACCCTATGACATACTGATATTTGGTAGCAAGTGCCTTTGTATTTGAGAGGCAAATTCAAGGCTTAAATTCTAAGGGAAAGGGCCAGTGAGATTAAAGGCACTGCCATCCAGCCTGACTGCTGGGTGGGACCCCACACGACTGAAGGAGAGAATTGACTCCTACAAGTTGCCCTCTGACTGCCACACATCCACAATGTCACATGCCACCCGTCTTTCCAAAACACAAAAATGATAAAATTCAGCTAAGGGACATGTAAATATATCTCTTTGCTTTGCTATAGCCAATTTATTTGTAGTAGTAATAGGGTCTGTGAACGAAGATGACTAAGCAGGGCCACCTTCATGCTCAAAGACTTTCTCTGTAATAGAATATCGGAGACAACCTAACACGAAAAAAATTCATACCACGCACATATTATTACTACATAGGCATGACACTCAGAGGGCACACGGACTAGAGGTACAGTGAAAGAGACAATGAATACAGGATGAAATGCAAAAGAAACCACACCAAGCCGGGCGGTGGTGGCGCACGCCTTTAATCCCAGCACTCAGGAGGCAGAGGCAGGCGGATCTCTGTGAGTTCGAGGCTGGGCTGGACTGACAGCCTCCAAAACAATACAGAGAAACCATGTCTCGTAAAAACCAAAAAAAAAAAAAAAAAAAAAAAAAAAGAAACCACACCAAAGAGTGACAGTCTTCATGTTGTGAAATACAACTGAATTTCTCTTCTCTGTCTTAAATAATAGAAGCACGGCAAGTTGTGCACATTGATGCAAAAGCGGCAGCCATATTATAGGAGTAACCAGTCACTCTCTGGGTTGGGCTTAAATTGCAACCCATAAGACAAAACTCATACCTGGTATTCTTACATGAGCCAAAAACATGTGGCTGACAAGGGCATAGTTTCTAGGGGAAAACCTATTATCTTGATAAAAAAAAAGGCATAGTACCGAGTTGGCCCCTAAGCTCTTATCTTTTACCCACAGATCAATGAACTCTACCCTTATGCAACTTCTCGAGGGGTTACCCGTAGATGGTCTACACCCATGCACAGATAGGGGGTTCTAAGTGGGCTCGGTGTGTGTTAGGGGAGACAGAGAAAGACCCCCGTGAAGTTGAAGGGGGAAATATGGCTGAGACAGGAATTGGGGAGGGGTGATTGGAGAGAAAAGAAAGGAGGTGGATTTGTTTAGAACACAGTACGTGCATTTATGAAATTCTCAGACAATAAAACTCTTCTACTTCAAGAAAACATAAGACAATTTGGCGAGTGGGGAGTAAGGCAAGGTCTTGTTTTATAGCCCTGGCTGGCCCTGAACTCTTGATTCTCCTGACCCTGGAGTGCTGGGACAGGAGTGCACCATTGTGTCTGGCCTGAGCTTGCCCCAAAACAGTAGCCAGCTCTGTCTTCTCCATGATCCCATGTACAAGGGCCAGCGAGGCTGGAGTGGTCAAGTAGAAGGTTTGCTCTTCGGGGAGCCCTCAGCTGAAGGCAAAAGCAAGCAGAGTTAGGGCCTTGGCTTTGACTGACGGCTGTGACTTTACAATTTCTTTCTGGTCCCTAGGACAAGGAATCATCTCGCACCCAGGTACCATTCCTTGAATGTCATTTGTCTCCCAGGGTTCCCATGCTGTTAGTCATAGTCTCTGGTGGTGTTGCTGTGCGGATGGAGGGTATTCAGGCCCCGCCCCTTACTCGGGAGCTACTGGCAAGTGGGTGGTTGCTGAGGGAGGGGGGACCGTTCTTTATTGAGGGTGAGGGTGTGCAACACTAACTGGACTTAGTGAGTCATCAGAGACAGACAGACAGACAGACAGAGACACAGAGAGACAGAGACAGAGAGCTAAAGTTGGAAGTGGGACATGTTGAGGGGATATGAGGGAGCATAATGAAGGAATTGAGAGTAGATAGGATCATATTTCATTGTACGTGTGTGCAAAATTCTCAAAAGTTAAGACATTTTTTAAAAAGAAAAATTAGGCATGGGCTAGGGTTGGAGTGCTTGCCTAGTATGTGCAAGAGACCTGGGTTCTATACCTAGTACTCCCCCCACCAAAGAAGGAGAAAAAGAAGAGAAAGGAGGAGGAGGAGGAGGAGGAGGAGGAGGAGGAGGAGGAGAAGAAGAAGAAGAAGAAGAAGAAGAAGAAGAAGAAGAAGAAGAAGAAGAAGAAGAAGAAGAAGAAGAGAGAAATGAAATTTAAATAAATCCAGTGAAGGTTGGTGTGGGGTAATTAGGTCACGGGGGCTCTGGAGGGATTAATGCTGTCCCCAGGGAGCCATTCAGGTCAGGGAAGAGTGGATTAGTTCTAGGAGAGAGCAGGTTGGTGTAAAAAAAAAGTGCTTGCCTGGCCCCTCCCCCACCCTTGTTCCCAGGGTCACCATCTGACCTCTCCCTTACACACTCCAGTCCTGTGCGATCATCGTCCTGTGATCAAATCTGTCCAGTGACCCTCGTGAGCCGAGTGCAATCGGCACCATGCTCTCACACTCCCAGAAACAGGAGCTAAATAAATCTCTTTTCTTTATAGCAGTTCTCAGCCTCGTTCTGCTGTAGCAGTGTGGGACAGAATAAGACTCCCGTGGAGTCTGGGGGGCTGAGTCAGAAGGGAAGAAATAAGACTTTGTCCAAAATCTGAAACAGCCCTGATTACCAAAGAGGAAAAAAAAACATATCTAGCTTCAGCTAGCTGATTGAGATGTTAAACTTCTTCTTCTTCTTCTTCTTCTTCTTCTTCTTCTTCTTCTTCTTCTTCTTCTTCTTCTTCTTCTTCTTCTTCTTCTTCTTCTTCTTCTTCTTCTTCCTCTTCTTCTTCTTCTCCTCCTCCTCCTCCTTCTCCTCCTCCTCCTCTCCTCCTCCTCCTCTTCCTCCTGCTCCTCCCCTTCTTATTCCAAATAAGCTGTTCTATTGAGAATAACTAAAAAAAACTTGCACTGATAAAGAAGTGTGCATGCAAATTACTTTAAGGCATAAGATTGCCAGAACTTTAAGGACCAAGACTCCAAGAAGGAGAGAGGCAGAGAGGGGATCCTCTTTCTGGGGCTGCTTTACGGTGGCAACTGGGATGGACTAAAACACAGATTTGTGCAGTCCAAGGAATAGAGGAGACAAAAGTTCCAGCCCAAGGCCTGGAGAAAGACAGACAGTTCCTGGTGAGCAGCACACATATTCAGCTGGGACCCCTCTAGGGAAGAGTGTAGGCTAATGGCAAACAAGAAATCAAACCTTGAGGTCTACTGTGCTCTGATAAAGGTCCCTGGACACACAGGCTGTGGCTCTTGCAGAACAGAAAAGCACTATTGGAATAGTGTACAAATCGTGCATATTCCCAAGACTTAATAGGAAAAAGTGTGTTGATATTGAATTAATAGTTGGCTTCATGCTCAATTTTTGGGGGCACGCTGGTAAATAAAATACATTAAAGCTACCTTGACTATTTGTATGTGCTTAGTGTGGCTGTTAAAAGCTTTAAAATGGCATACACAGCTCACATCGGATACCTGCTTGTTTCTTATGACCGGGAGCTACAGTTATCTCTGTGATTTTTACATGTAATGTCTGATATGCGACTGGCAAAAAGTTACCAGGCACACTGGAAAATGAGACCAAATGAGGGAAAGCAAAATTAGGCAACGAGCATGAAAGCAGGGTCACAGATGTTTCCTACGCTGAGTTAGGAGCATTAAGAAGAAGTGCAGCTAACACATGACAACATGAGGAGTTGAGGTGGAAAATTATAGAACTAAAGAATATGTTGCCTGAAATTAGAGTAGATAATTTTATTTTTTAATTTATTCTTATTTTATGAGTATGTGTGTTTCACCTGAAAAAATATATATATATTGCACCACGTGTGTGCCTGGTGTCTGTGGGGCCAGAAGAGAATGTGAGCATCAGGTCCCCTTGGAGCAGGAGTCACAGATAGTTGCGAGCTGCCATGTAGGTGCTGGAGTCGAACCTGGTTCTTCTACAAAGCAACACAGTGCTCTTAACCGCTGAGCCGTCTCTCCAGCCCCTTAGGAGCTGGACGATTTTTGAAAGTAAGAAAGAATTGGTATACTAGAAATGGGAGTCAGTTTACTATACCAAATATCCCTCGTTCTTGACCCTAGAGATATAGGAAGATCTCCCTGAGCACCTCTGAGCCATAACTGCCTTACAATGTCCTTTAGGGCCCAGCAGGTCTCTTCCCAGTCCGCAGGAGGTTTCAGGCAGTGTTAAATGTTACAATGGCGATTTTTCTGGCTAACGGTCGGAGGCAATGTTTCTCAACCTTCCTAATGCTGTGACCCTTTAATACAGTTCCTCAGGTTGTGGTGACCCCCACCCATAAAACTATTTTCATTGCTACTTCATAACCGCAATTTTGCTACTTCTACGAATCGTAATGTGAAAACTTTTTGGAAACAGAGGAGGTTTGCCAAAGAGGGGGATACAATCCATTATGGCAGAGAAAGCTAGGAGGCAGGACTAGCTTGTAGCTGCAGCAGGGATGGGTGTGTGCGTGGGGGGTGGGATGGGACAGCTGTCTGCATGTAGCCACAGCCAGGAAGCAGAAAGCTCAAACTGGCTCTGTACTGTTACCCTCAAGTCCACTCCTATGGTTTTGAATCTAACGGCTCAGGCCAGTGACCCACGGGTCCCGCAGTCTCCCATAGCAGGGCCCCCAGCTGGATATCAGCTGTCAAAATTGCAGGAGCCTGAGGGACACTCCGCATTCACTGCTACGCCTGTGAAGATCTCGGGAAACAGCACAGCGGGCAGCAGCTGCATGGGCCACGCTGGCCACGGCTTTCTGGTCACCCCGAAAGTTTGACCTCATCGCCACCTTGAGTGACGGGTGGTGTGTCGGGACAAGAGCCTCGTGGCTGGAACAAAGTTGTCTAGCGTACGTGGAACTGTCGGGGCTACTTCTGGGTGGCCCGTGGTGAAGCCACCAAGAGGTTTAGGTTTGTTTTGATGGCCCAGGTATTCAGTGAAAACAGAGTGAAGTGACCATTTGTTTTGTGGACACAGCGTTGCCCTTTCCCACAGGTCCTCATGGAACATTCTGACACCCGATTGATTTTATGCACCAGAAGAAGTTTTCCCAATAAATCCTACCTTCACCGAGTGTCTTAAAGCAGAGGAGGGATTGAGACCCTAGTGGAAGAGAAGGGCCTTGCGATGATAAAGTGTAACAGAATGTTAGAATAAGCCGAGATGGGCTTGGGAACATTAGTTTAAGGTGTGTGACTTTTGTTTGTGCTGCGTTTGTTTGAATCTGTGAAGCTGTGTTACTGTGCCTGTCTAAAACACCGGACGGTCTCATAGAGACCTGAACAGGCAATAGGCAGGCAGGAGAGAAAAGGACAGGGCTGGCAGGCAGAGAGGATAAATACGAGGAGGGATCTGGGAGAGAAGGATCCGGGAATGAGAGAGGAAGAAGGAGGACATCAGAGGTCAGCCACACAGCCACACAGCCAGACACAGAGTAAGAAGGAGCGAAAAGGTATACAGGAACAGAGAAAGGTAAAACCCTGGAGACCAAAGATAGGTCGGATAAATGTAAGTTAAGAAAAGCCGGCAAGAGACAAGCCACGCTAAGGTCGGGCATTCATAACTGAGAATAAGCCTCCATGTGTGGTTTATTATGTGGGGAGCTGGGCGGCGGTCCCCTCAAAAAGTCAAAAGATTAGAACATCTCACGATGGAGATGGATGCCGGCTGCCCTCACCGAGACTGAAAATGCAGGAAGTACCGTGCCAGGACCCTATCTGATGGCAGAGGAGGTCTCCCGTGGGAGTGAATAGGTTACATAGTTGTCTTGTGATCTCAAGCATGCCCAGGTGCTTCTTCAAGTCTGGTGGCTGCAGCTTCCCAAAAGAGAGCCTGCCCGTGTCCTTCCAAGACGCGGCTTGGGAAGAGTGGGAAGGGCTGGCGATGGCTCTGAGGAGAGGTGGAGAAGTCCCACAGGGACGGCCTGCAATGGGTTTCGCTGAGACAAATGACGGCATGGATGGGGGTCGCTATGGAAGGACTCCTCACATAAAGCACTGCCGACAGCCTTACCCGAGACGTCTCAAACCGAGGTGATAAGTTCCAGAAAGAGAGGAGACCGCCCCCTGGACCACTTCACAGAGCCCCCCCTCCTCCGCCACAGCCCAGGGGACAAAACTGTGCTAGACCACACGTCTAGGCCCACTGGAACCCAGGAAGAAAGCACAGGCTATGTCTGCTCCCACCGGAAGCAGGCCGAGCCGGCTCTGGAAGACTCATGCTGTTTGGCATTTTGACTTTACATGGGCAGAGGTTGCCGCGGACAAAGCGATCTTATGACCCGAAGGCACGTGAGGAGTCGCAAGTCACAGTAAAGTACCGAATAGCGGGGTGTGGCTAGATTTCACTCTCCGCGGGGGTGGAGATATTTACAGCGGCAGATAGAGGCTTATGTCCTATGCCTGCAGACTTTTGTCATCAAGAAGAGATGACAAAGCGCACACATGTAGCTATTGTTATTGTAGTTATTGATGCATTGGGGGGGGAAGGATAATGCTCTTTGCTCAAGGAATAAAAGAGACCCTACCCTCACTAATAGGCAGTGCAATCAGGCCCCTTCCCCTCATCGCGAGGAAAGAGGCCCAGTAAGAGGGGAAGCAGCATATTCTAGGCTGGAGAAGGAGACGTGTGTGTTCTCCAGTCCCTCTGGGGACTATGCTACCAGGGGCTTCCAATCCTGGTGTTAGCAAGCAAGGTAACAACTCTGGCATCCTCCCTGTATCACTAAAACGCTGATGGCCAGATCCAGATAAGAAACTCCGTTCGGGTGGTCGTCATCCCTAGTGATTAATGCGCTGACCCCAGTAAGAAGGAATCCAAAGGCCAGATGTACCTGGTGAGAAGAGAGACTTTTAAACGGTTTTTTTTTCTCTCCAGACACCCTTCTGGAAAATGCTGCTGCGGCCCTGGGCATCTTCCACAGTACCGTAGCGGCCCACAGAGGGACTGCGCTCATCACCTGGGGCAGCCGGAGAAGACTGCAACCGCCAGTTTTTAAAAAATGCCACATGGCAGGGAGAGCTGGGTTTCCAGCAGGCGGAGGAGGAGGTATGCTCTGTCTCCCTCGCAGTATCCTGCTGTGTCTGGAAACCCCATCCAAGAGGCAGCGTATGGATCCGTGCGGAGATCTGCTGCCGTGTAATGAAACAGTAATGGGGGGCAGTCCGGAAGTCGTCTTTCCACAGCCACCAGCGGATGCCATCCACAAGGAGGGCAGCTGCTCCTACAATCTGCCCTGCGTTTTTAAGTCAGTACTTGCTTTGGAGACCAAGGACGCCCCCCCCCCCCCCCAGCTACACTGGAGCGCTCCTCGCCTTCGGAGAGCCTCCGCACCCACAGGGCACTCGCTCCTCCTGGCCAGAGCTACCTCGCATTGCTGAGAACCCCCCACCCCAGCCCCTTCGGGGGAAACCAGAAAGTAAGAGTACCTTGCGTAAAGGACAGCTCCTGGCACAGGCAGGAAGCCATCTTGGAGAGCAGTTGTGCCCATGCCCCGTTCTGAGAAATGTACGCTCTTCCTCCTTTTGTTAAGACGATAATAAGCGCAAAGCCACAACAACAGCAAGGACAAAATCCAAATATTCGGTAAGTTCCAAAAAAGGACAGGATGGGCCTGTCTTCTCTTTCAGATACCTGTTCACCACGATGGATGCCCCCCCCACCCCCAGTGCTGAGCCATCTCCAATCCACGCCATATGCCTGTTTCTTTACTTAGCATTGTTTGGGGTGGGAATCCTTCGGAGAATGGAAGGTCCCTGAATTATTTGGCAAGCCGAGAAAGGACACCAGCTGAATATGCACAGGGATGGTGTGTCCTAAACACACCCTCACACGCATACAAGCACACACAGACACACAGATTTTCTCCCAGACTGTAACTTTACTCATCAGTTCCTTTTTCTATGTATAGTAACAGAATTAAAATAAACCCAATGCTAGAAAAAAAAAACAGCAAATCGAGACTTGCTTGCCCATCCCTCCGTGGAAGCACCCAACCAACATTTCTGGGTTACGGTTTAGTCAGGCACACCTGCACGGCCAGGTACACAAATCCATCTAGTCTGCTCATAGTTTAAATCGGCACAGACTGGGAGTCGGATAAATTGCATCACAGACTCACGTCTTTGAGGTGAAAATCTTGCCTCCTGTCTGGGTGGGGTCATCTGAGTGCACGGCATGAACCTGAGTTTGGCTCTGGCTCCTTTTGTAAGCACGAATGCAACATCTGCGGGCGTTGGATGTCGGGAGCCACCGAGACAGGGATAAATAGACCAGCGGGAAGTTGGTGGGGCTTTCACTTTACCATTTCCAGACTCTTGGTGATAGGACGGCTGTCAGCAGGCATCTGCTTGGCTGCTGCTGGCTCTGGTGTGCGGGGAAACACTCCATGGCAAACACCTTCTGGTGAGCACTTAAAGGGTGGCCCTAAGCAGGGAGATGATGGTCTATTACTGAAACCTGGGAGATGGTCTCCTATTAATTCTCCCCCTAATTTCCTAGGAAATCAGGGAACTGGAAGCATGGGCCTGAATACCTCCCTCTCAAGGGTAATCATCTCCCCTGACTGGTATCTTGAGCTTGTCAAGTACTTAGCCAGAGCTTTCCAAGGCGAGTTTGGAGGAAGCATATGGCGTTCGCCCGGTCCATATGACTGGCTGAGCGTCGACCACTACTGTTGATATAACATCTCACTTTTTCCTCAATATTATGACAGCATTTGTCAATGAAAATTAAATGACTGTCAAACTTCTGCTAACTTACGGCACAACCATTGGAGAAAGCCAGCGTCTCGCCTTAAGCCAAAGGGACCTTGTCTTTATCCTCAACCAAGAGTAGGGGGAGGAAGACATTGGAACTTGAGTGCCAGTAGGGGGTAGGATTGCCAAGCTAGCACTAGGATACAAGAAACACTACCTTCCTATACCCAAGCTGCTGAGAAGGGAGTCTGCTGAGGTCTGATATAGGTAGTGTCAGTTCAGGGCTCAGGCTCTGGCCAAGCAACTGATCATGAGGGAAATAGCACCACGTGGTAAATGTGTATGTGTAGTTAAAAGGAGAGAAAAAAGATTACACCTACAGAATCAAAAGATATTCGGAGGGGGGTGGAGGTCGTGTTTAAAAATCCAATAGAGATACACTGGAGAGGTTGCATGGAAACATTTAAAGGTTAGATCATGTCTGAACGACCTCAGCATCCTTCACTCCAGTATTGGAGATAGAAGAGAAGGTGATGGTATTCTTTTCCTCGCTAAGGAAGCAGATTCCAACATTCACACCCACTGTTGTCTTCTTCGGCTGTTTGTTGAAAGGGGTCTGGAGGCAAATGAGTGGCAGACAGAATACTAGAAGGGGATTTTATGGAAGATGGCCCAAGAACTGAGGCCCAACCCCTCCTCGGAACTCCCCATGCCCACGGAATTCACCCTTCTCATTGGAAGAGGATCCCTTTGGGTCAGGCGTGGTAGGGGTGCAGACCTATGATCTGGCTACGGAGGTGCAGAAGTATCCCAAGTTAGAAGCCAACACTGGCTACATAGACAGATCCTGCCTGGAAAACACGAAACAAAACAAAAATCCCAAGTATGGTTTTCTTGAGATGAGCTGACCAAGTTCATTTGAGTCTCTCTAACGTCTTTATTACTTTGTATTCTTCGAAGACAAAAAGCCACCTGTCACACCCAACCTGCTGACATGATTAGCATTGGCCAGACTTATCAGCAGAGACGCACACGCATCTACTGGACATGCACAGGGCTTCTGGCTTTTAGAGAACAGTCTCTATGTATTTCATCTCCCAAGGCTAATCCAGGAAGACAGACAGGAGAAGCATCTTTACACACAGTAGGACCTCACTTGCATCTTTAAGACCATGCTGAGTATTAAACAGAGGGTCAGAGGATATACAACGGCTTCTAAAGGGCAGTTAGCCATAGCTGGATAACCCAGCATGGCCATCCTCTTGTCCGCTGGTGAGGCCTGCAAATGTGGTGTCCATGGGCTCAAGTCTCCTGGAGGAGAGGCTCCCTCACCACCAGCTGTTTGGAAATGTGGCACTCGTGGTCATGGCTGCAAGAACCAATGGCTAGCAAAAGCCCCCTTTCATGTAAAGTGCTCTCCATTGACCGAGACCCCAATGGTTCAGATGGTAGAATAGGTCCCTTGTGCAGAGTTGCCCCGCATTAGCCCCTGGGTGTCCTCCTTGTGCGTGTGCAAGCTAGAGCAACATCACCAACACCCACACTGCCTTCCAAACACTTGGTTAGGCGCAAGTGACCTCAAGAGCAGAACCCCGGACACCCGTGCCCAACCTGCTGCATGTCTTGTCCCTCAAATCTCCCCTTTGTCACTCTGGATCACAGGGGCACTGGGAACATGCCCACTTTCAGTGTCGAAGCGGGGACAGCACAGACAGTTTCCTTCCACACATGGGGATCCAGATACCCGAGACCCACGGTACTCAACAGCTAAGGGGGGCGTTTTTCTCTCTCCCACCCTTGAAAGCCCAAGTCCTTTCCTCCCGACACAAGTCCACAGACCCTAGTGGGGGCATCTAGAGGCCCGGATCTCGGCTCGGCTGCGGTGAAGTTTTGGCGTCGGCGGTTGGATTTCCAACCTCAAAACTGTTCTCCCTGACACAAAGAGGGGCAGGCTGGCGCAGTAACAAAAGCCAGTGTGGGTGGCAAGGTGACTGCACGTTTCAGCTTCAGTGCTCCGGTGTGGGGTTTGCACCTGATTACCAGATGCTCCAAGCAGATGGCCAGGGCGGGGGGAGCCGGCTTCTGGTTGTTTCTGAGGGCTACAGCAGAACCAATCCAGAGAGCCGTCCGGGAGTGCCCGGCTCGGCGCGTTCTCAGGGCGCCTTGCAGACCGGAGCCCCGATTCTGGGGGAGCCTTCCAAATATGCGCATGCCCACCTTGAGTGTGGCGCTCAAACAAGGCCGTTGGCTCGGCCAGCACACATCCTTTTGTCCACGGACTGCTTTAGGATCTCTTTTCTGGATGGTCTTCTGGAACAGGCCGCGCTGCGTCTGTTATCCAATCCAGAAGGTCTCAATAAATAGGATTCATTTGCGAATTAATTTTTCAGGAAGTGGCTGGGTGAGCCATGAAAAGGAGCCTCCCTGTGGTCCCCAGCCTGGCCTCACCGACAACCCTGGGTGGCTGCTTCCTTCTGCTGACCTTGGCCCCGGGATCTGAGCCCTGACAATGACCTAGCCCCTGTCTGAAGGGTGGTATGTAGCAGTCACTGTTATAGGAAGAGCTGGCAAAAGGGGTGTATAGGCTGTGCCAAGCAGGGCTTTCTGGAGAAACGAGGATTTTTTTTTCAAAGCTCCCCTCACAGCAGAAGCTGCTGGCAGGATCTACGGGCCAGAGCTGAAAGGAGGCTCAGCCTGGTCTTGTTCCTGCCCAGAGTCTTTCTCTTCCAGGAAATCCAGGTCCTTGCATGCCCAGGCACACACGGCTATGCAAATGTAGGAGCATGCAGGCGGGAATAGGTACTCATGCATGCGTATGTGGGTGCGTGCACAGGCACCCGAGCGCTAACACACACACACACACACACACACACAGAGAGAGAGAGAGAGAGAGAGAGAGAGAGAGAGAGAGAGAGAGAGAGAGAGAGAGAGAGAGAGAGAGAATCTTACTGAGAACAAGCCCTGGGTGTTGCTTTCCAGCTGGTGTGCCCACCCCCAAGTGTCAGAGATATGCAAGGTGTTTGGTGAATCAATGATCGGTGAGTGAATAAGGGAGTGAGGGCCACTCTCAGTCTCCCCATGCCTCTGCAACCCCAGCTGAAGTATTGGCGAGAGCCCCTGGTGCTACCAGGTCCTCTGAGCCTCCCGGTCTCTACAGCTGATCTTGTAACAACCACACCCTATCCCACCCCATCCCACCACACCCAAGGAGCCTCTGTTTTCCCAGTTCACAACTGCCCTAGCCTCCGCCTGAGCCAGCCCTTGTCTTCAGCACGATGCTCTCTCACCTTGGACTCCAGGGGGCTAGAGCTCGCGTACTGCGCTAACTGGATGGTCTTGGACATTTGGGGTTGCTCAGCCATCAGCACAGACTCCAGGGAGGTAGAGCTCATGTACTGCGCTAACTGGATGGTCTTGGACATTTGGGGTTGCTCAGCCATCTTGCTGTAGTAAAACGGGAATGCTGTGCCTGTGAGGGTTTCTTCCTACCAGGTAAGGGCTGCATGCCCTGGTGGATGCATGAAAGGCATGACCCTGGAATACCAATACCGCGAGAGCAGAGACAAATCCTCAGCCAGGGGGGAGGAGCAAATCATGAGAGGGCTGGGGTGCCCGGTATTCTCTCACTATGACCATTCGCTGGCTCTGCATCTCCTGGGACCAACTGCCCAACCTCTCTTCCTTCTTGATAAAGTGGAGATGCTTCACAGGACTGTTGGTAGGACTGTCAAAGTCAACGAATGGGCTGTCAAGTGCATAGCCCAGCGTTCCCAATTGGACTTTCTTCAATGCCGACTTTGCTCACCACACCCTCCATACACAGGACAGCTCTGTGTTAAGACTGGACTCTTCCAGGGTCAAAGTCAATGCAAGCAACCACCAGAGCTATCACCCTTCCCCCCACTGTGTTCTTTCTGTACAAACAAGACTGAATCGCCATACTCGGCTTTTCCTTTTGTCAGATGACACCCCTCCTCCAATAGGCACCAAGTGTTCTGGTCTAGAATGGATCGATGGAGCGTACTGCGCCACCCCCCCCCCTGTCTTCCTAGGAGGCCACTTTGTGTCTCTGACTACCTCCAGAATGGAGAGAACAGAAAGAGGCTAGTGGAAGTTCCTCGAGGTCCCCAGGGCGGTGACAAACAGGGCTGCCAGGCCAGCGCTGTAACAGGCGGCCGTGACTGGTGACAGAACCTCCAGCCCCAGGCTCTTCCGCAGAGGCAAGGATTAGCCCCCGTGCCCTGGCCAGCGGCCAGCTCTGATAGTTTCTTTTGGCTGACTTAGCTGTCCCCCAGGGGTGTTGGGAAGGGGATGATTCATCACTGTCTGGGGCACCCTCATGCAGAGAGGGTCCCACCCGGGAGGGGCTGAATCTCTCTCTGTCAGTCGGTGTGACACGACAAGCTCAGTCCCCAGGCTTTGGCCAACAGGAAGCCCAAGGAGGCAGGGTGATACCGGTCCTGGGATGTAGTGTGATGGGTACATGGGAATCCCAGGGGAAAAAGTCCGATGCACGCTTGCAACACCCAGGAACATCAGTTCGGAGCCCATCTGCAAGCGCCGTGCACACACAGGTCAGGGCTGAGCAAGAGGGGTGATGCTGTGTACGTGACCACATGCCTGCTTCAGGTCAGTGCTAGACAGCAATGTTGGGGAGCCCAGAGCAAGAGGATGTACGCTCTGCCTGTGACTGCTCAGCACCCCCACGGACCCTTAGAGCTCAGTGTCTAGAATACATAGAGCTGAGAGATCTTACCACGGGGGGGGGGGTGGCACTTATCCAGAGAGGTGAAGCATCAGGTCCGAGGCCACCCAGCACAATGAAGGAACAGATAAATGGGGACCTCACTCCTCTGTCTCACACCTAGAGTTGAGAAGTGATAGCCTCCCCTTCAAAAGACAGACCCGTCAGAGGAGCCCAAGGGAGTTGGATCCAGAGGCAGATGATGGGAAATTCCTTCATAGATGAGCCCTAATAGAATGGGGGTCCCGAGACTTCACCACTACATACATTCTGATTGGGGAGTGTGTGTGCGTGCATGCGTGAGTGTGTGTGTGTGTGTGTGTGTGTGTGTGTGTGTGTCTCCATATATTGAGGGTTTGGCCGCACCATAAAAACACAGGGGCTAGGGAGGGCTGAAGGTGAGGGCTTCCCTGCATCAGAGTGTGGCTGTTGCTGGCTGGCTGGACGCCCCAGTCTGGCTCGGTCACCCCCGCACCACATCCGCTCAGCGTTCACTTCCCTTCTGCACGAGTAATTAAGAAACACCTGTGTTTCTCCATCAGACTGCACATTTGGGGAGGGCGCCTCTCACACATCACTCGGAGGAGGGGACCCAAGCCCCGCCCCCCGGAGCTCAGCGGCGGGCGGTGTGGCACAGGGTCCCATTTCTGCATCTCCACTGGGGGACAGAGGCAGGCCTGGGAAATCGCCGCTCGCTCCACAGAACCCGGCTTCAAAATGGCCGGAGCCCCCCAGAACTTCGCGGCATCCGGCTCCTGGAGGTGCCTTGGTGCCAGCACTCATGCCTATGCCAGCTTTTGCACAAGCGAACAGCTTGTATCCCCATGAAAATCAATGGATGGAACAAATTGTATTAAATTATGTAAAATGATACTAAAGAGCACATTCTACCAGTGAATAGAAGGAAAAAAATACCTCCCCCCCCAAATCTTGTTTTAATAAATCTGGCAAAATTATAGGAGACAATTAGGAAGGGGGAAAATGCTAAATTTTTATGGCATTTAAAGTCACATCTTCTGGCCATAAGCGGAGACTGGGGATTTATCCCCTCATAGGTCAGACAGGCATAATTCTTTCATACGTCTGACACTTTTGAGTTATTTATCACCCCGCTCCAGCCAGCGACATCTCTCCTGCCTGACTCCCTTCCATGGAGACAGACTGGACCAAATTGCAGAAAATGAACATGCAGTGTTTTGTGGTTCCTTCTTCTTCTTTTTTTTAAAAATCAAACTTCCTTCCTTTTGTGGATTTCTTTTCCTTATGGTAAATAGCAGTAATTAGCATTGAACTTGCAATATAATCTCCTGCCTATATGAGGAAGAATTATTTGGAAATATTTTTAGCCATTTCCATTCTTCTGATTCCTTCACGGAGCTGCCATCTTGAAAGGGAAACGAAGAGCAAAAGGAGGACTTTTCCAGCCCAGAGCCCCAATTTCAAGCCCTCAAGGTGTTGTGTTATTCCCCAGTCTATGTTAGTCCCAGCACCGGCGATCAGGTCAGTCCACGGAATAATTTCTACCTAGGAGCTGTCTGAGCTGACCGGGGGTAAGTGGTATTCAGGGTGCTTCTGGGGAGAACATACTTTTTGGCTACATGATCTTGAATACCTTTTAAAGCCCACTGGTAGAGTGGGCACACTGGTTCTAATTTTACACCCATGCTTACGAAGATTGAGATAACTAACTCACCTGCCAGCTTCTGCACAATTCCTGTCACCAACAGGAGCGTTTCCTGAATGGTGGCCTCTGGTCTGAGCAGAACTTACCCACTTTGCCTGGCTGTGACATAATGGGGGCCGGTGCTTTCCGTGGACTTTGCCTGGAAAGATGGTGTCACTCGGGAAATGCGAACAGGTAGCTGGTGAGATCAAACCTTTCCTGCCCGCGCACCAGGCAAGTGAATAGTGACTGTGGTGGGTGGCTGAAGCCAGGCGGGAACCCTGTGGTTATGTCTCCCTGCGGCGTGACAGGAAAAGCTCATCTGGACTCAGTCATCTTCTGGATGCCCACCTGAGCTGTGGCCTCATCCTGCATCTGCTTCCCCCAAACCTGAGGTTCAGGGAAGGCCCTGGGTTCTGAGAACAGGACCCACAATGAGAAGTCCGGGGGTGACTAATGAGCCTAGGTATGAGGATAGGTTGAAATGGGAGGGGTCAACCCAGAACACCAAGAAGTCACACAGTAGAGTGACTGAACCTAGGGACCTTCTACTTGTATATCAACCTAGATCTCAGGGTACAGGGCTTTACGACACACACAGTGGTATCCCCCAATTAGCCCTTAGGCTGAGTTGTTTTACCAAGCACAAGAGAGCGTTTAAGTAGTGGCTTCTAAGAGTTGTAAAGTGCTTGTTCTCAGAAGATGCAATGTAACCTGAGGTTCCCGCAGCCTCCATTTTGCCCCTGATAAACACACAGAAGCTATATTAATTAAAAAAAACTGTTGGCCAGTTGTTGTTAAAATGTCTAGGTTTACCCAGTAACGAGACACAAACCATGAGTCAACCTAGACATTTTCACAACACCAGTGGCTTGCGCTTCTTACTGGCTAGCTCTGTCTTAATTATTAACCTATCTCTATTAATCTAAGTATTTCCACACGGACTTATCTTACTGTTCCTACTTCCTCCACTACATGGCGACTGTTTCTGCCTATCTTTCCCAGAATCCTCATCTCCTAGTCCCACCCATCTTCCTGCCTCATTGGCTGAACAGTGTTTTATTCTTCAACCAGTATGAGAAATACATACAGAAGGACATCCCCCATCAATACATGCGTTTGAGGATCCTTCCCCATGATGGTATGATTGGGACAGGCTTAGTGGACAGTAAACAGTCCATGTGGGCCCCATCCTGAAGAAAGGATTAGCTTTGGTCTCTTGTAGTAGACTGGATCTTACAAGAATGAATTTATTCTACCAAGTATGGCTTGTGACAATGCAAGGCCACCTCCAAAGGTTTAGCACAAAGCTGTTTCTCCTTCAGCCTTATGACCAAGCTGGGACACAGCCAGAGGGCCCTCGTCAGGGTACTGTTTTACTCTTCCGGCTACCAGAATCACGAGCTACTTTGGAAAGTATCCATCCTAGGGTACTTTGTTACAGCCACACAAAAATGAACTAATTAGAGTGGATCCAGAGTGAGCCTGGCTCACTTCAAATCCTTGTCCCGTAGCACATAAAACACAGAGCAAGATTCTCATCCATCCATTCATTTATCCATCCACTCGTTCCATACATTTTAAAGACCTGCTGGCACCCGGCAGCCATGAAGTGTTAGGGTTTGATTAACCAGGTGAACAGACGACACCCTCATCCACACAGAAGATGCTTGAGGGATAAAATGCAGACGGTGATATACCCTGAAGACAGACTGGGCAGAAATCCGGAACGAGGACTTTCCAAACCTTGAACAGGGAGGAGTCCTCAGGGAAGGACTGTCTGGGATGTCACAAATGAACGAAGACCTAAGCAACGGGAGGACCCATGCTCACCATACCCTCTAGTATTTGAATGCCCCGCAGATGGAAGACGAGAGGGGAGTGCGCGATGGCTTTTGGGACAGGAGCTTGACGACTTTCACACAGAGAGGTGGGTCTTTCCTCAGCTGAGTCTCAAGTTAAAGACGCACTCGTGGGTCAGTTCTGTGACAAGAGGAGTTCCCAGGGTTCAGCACAGCCCTAACAGGTCCGGGCATAATAACATCAAGAGAGATACCTCTGACCAGAGCTGAGAATAGGCTCAAAGGCAGAGGCAATGAGACCAACAGCACTTGGAGATGAGGAGATGGGAGCGAAAACTGTGTGGGGTGGGAAATCCTGGTGGTAGGGGGCAAGGAGGACACTAAGATTTTTTTTTTCTACCTGAGATCATGGTGAGATAGAGTTCCTGTGGTCAGAGGTGAGCAAGGCTGCCTAGGGCTCCTGCTTTGGCCATCTAGGGAGAGAGGGAGGTACTGGGAGCCTCAGGACCTCAGAAGCCCGCAAAGTCCCTGGAGGCCAGCTGCCTCCCTCACTACCCAGGACATGCAGTCTCTTCACCGTGGTGATGCCCTGTAGTGATTGGGCCACCAACTCAGGTCAAGCGTAGCATGGAGCTTCGGGCTAGACTGTGTTCCTGTAACACCTCCTTTAAGGAACTGGGAAAGACAGAGATGTAAAGTGTCTGGTCATCCCCACCCCACGCCCCACCTCCTAAGCCTCTCGCTACAGGGACTATTTTCAAAAAGACTTTTAAGAGGTGGGCACGTGGGCCTGCCTGCTACACTTTCCTAGCGAGGGGCGGCATCTTACGGCTTCCAGCAACCAATACAGAACAGTGCTCCTGACCTGCCGGGGCCAGGAGCCAAGAGTGCAGGGCAGTAAATGGGGATAGGGAACCTAGGGCATTTAGGCTGCCCAACCATCCAACCATCCAACCACCCTTGGTTCCTAGCCTGAGCTCAGCGTGGACTTTGCTGATGCCCCTGAGGTCTGTGCCTGCTGAACGCCGCTTAAGCCTGCATTAGGAGCCCCCTTCTTTGGGCAGGTACAGCTGTTCCTATACTTATAGCTTTTATACACAGCAAATTGCCCCAAACCACCCAAATAAATAACAGGGAACCTATTCTTCCCCACCCGCCTGAGGGCCAGTTGAAAGGTAATGGGAAAAACTGACTCTCTCTCTCGCTCATATCAGCGGGGGAAATGGATGTCACAAGCCCAGGCTGGGAAGTTCATGGTGAGCCAGTTTTGATGACTACAGGTTTCCATTCAGCTGTGCAAGCCACAAACTTATTTTGACTCCGCTGGTTCGAGGAGTGTGCCTGTGAATTGAAAGGCACTGTACTCCACTGGAGGAACTGGTTCAGTGTGCTTCAGCTAAAATGCAAAAGAATCAAACAGGAGTCCAGGAGGGAAAAGTCTAAAACAGAGAGGAGGAGGAAGGAACATGGGTCCTGGGTGATTCTGCAAAGGTCCCAGTCCCCGGGGGCTATGGTGATCCCTCCGTCCGTGGCTGGCATGTGCTAAGCCTGAAAGCCTCAGGTCCCTTGACCAGCTGTCCTCTACCCCAGTCTATTGTAACTTCATGCTCTGTCAAGCTGCAGACAGACTTTTCGGTGGGTGACGGTGGGATGATAACATTATTTTAGACTTGCAGCTATACACGGTTTTTAAAACAGTGGAACAGGGCTGGAGAGACGGCCTGATGCTGAAGAGCACTTAGTAATCTTACAGCAGACCCCAGCCTGGCTCCCAGCACCCAGGCCAGGGGACACACAGCTATCTAAAACTCCAAATCCCAGGGATCTGTCAACTCTGACCTCCACAGGCACCTGTACTCATGTGCAGGCATCTACACACAGACATAAACACACACAGAGTTAAAACGATAAAAATAAATCTTTTTCGTTTTTGTTTTTGTTTTTACTAGACAGGGTTTCTCTGTATTGTTTTGGAGGCTGTCGGTCCAGCCCGGCCTTGAACTCACAGAGATCCGCCTGCCTCTGCTTCCTGAGTGCTGGGATTAAAGGCGTGCGCCACCACTGCCCGGTTGATAAAAATAAATCTTAAAAAAGTGGAACACTCCTTAGCTAACATTTCCGTCTCTCCCTCCCTCCCTTCCTCTCTCCCTCCCTCATTCCCTCCTTCCCTCCCCTTCCTTCCTTCCTTCCTTCCTTCCTTTCTTCCTTTGAGATAAGATCTTGCTCTGCAGCTGAGGATGCCTGGAACTCACAATCCTCCTGCCTCAGTCTCCCAAACTATATTAGTCACTTCTCTGATGCTGTGATGAAATCACCACAACCAAGGAAACTCATGGAAGGAAGATTTTTATCTTGGTTATATTTGTAGTGGGATAAGAGTTCTCGATGGAGGCGCCAAGATGAGCTGCCAACTGCTGGCATGAAGGCTGGAGCAGGAAGCTGAGCGTTTAGTCATACCTTGAATCACAGGAATGGCACGAGTCACTAATACCCCAAAGCCTGCCTCTAGTGACACCCTTCCTCCGACGAGGCCGTACCTCCCAGAGCTCGTCAAACAGAGCTGTCCCAGTTGAAATACATGAACCTGTGGGAGCCGCTCTGAACCAGACTGCCACCTGAGTGCAGGCTGGAGGCCTGCAGGCTGCTTTATGTGTGCAAGGAGGAGGAGATGCTGAGTTCATGCCTCTGAGTGTTGGATGAGGTCTGGACTTTGTAGTCTCCCTACAGGCGCAGACGGGCAGCAGCCCTCCTGCAGTGTGACCTCATAGGTGACTATGGAGGTCGGTTCCCCACAGAAAGGCTTCGGACAGTCCCTGGTGACACGGAAGATGCCTCCACTGCTGTGCAGGGTGGGGGGTATCACCGAGTCACAGGAGTGGAAAACGAGATGGTCTAATCAGATTTGGGGGGATAGAGGGGAGGGGAGGGACAGTAGGGACTGGTGAGTAGGTGTGGAATTATGGGTATGCGTGACAGATAAGTCCTGGCGCACAGCATTTTAAGGTTCATTTGTACGGTTTGTGAGTGCTAAGGACAGTAATGCCCTGTATATCTCAAAAGATCTAGAATTTTGAGTATTACAACTCCCCCAACACACACACACACACACACACAATATTTAAGAAGGAAGACACCCTTACTTGAACATCACACATGTACAGCTGTGGAAGCATGACATGGTATTCCATAAATATGTCCAATTTTATGCATTAATTAGAAAGACACTTTAAGATTATTTATGAACCTAAGATGGTAAGAGCCAGAGGACCAGAACGGGACACCTGCTGGGGATGGTCTTTTCTATGTGATGGGAAGGTGCACCCAGTAAATCTCAAAAAAATACGATTGCCTAAGCAAAACCTAAAAAAAAATGACACCGCCAGTTGACACTCCAATACAGATGGGGGAACTCCCACGGGGTTTTACCCCTTGAAGAAAAACTACAGGCAATCGATGGTGTCTATGAGCAACACTAATAAACTTGTAGGCTATACTTATACAATTATATAAATATATATGTGTGTGTGTGTAACAATTATAATTAAAAAATAAGGGGCCGTGAATTTAAAAAGAAGTGGGAGGGACATGAGAGGCATGAGTGGGGGAACGTCGTAAGTGTAATACTCACATATGAAATTTTCATAAAATACATTAAAATATTATTATTACCATTATTGTTATTAAACTCTTTTATCCAGATTTACAGAAGCGTAATTGGCAAATTCAGATTGCACTTATTCAAGGCACACAGCATGTCGATCTGACGAACAGTGGCAAGTGTCCTTAACTTCAAAATGGAACAAAACGAGTGAACGGGCTTAAATATTATTTTTTTAACCTAAGGGCTCTTGAATGCATCCACCCACCCCTCCCCAGTCCCCAAAGTGTGTTCCTTGCTTTCCTTCAGATCTGGTGAAAATTACTTCCTCCAGATGAACACTGGATTCTAAATGTCACCCCGGAAGACTAGGAGACCATTTACTTCCTATTTATTGCAAATATTGTCTGGTGTTCTGTATCTAAAGAATGGTCTTGATTAGGGAGGCCCTCCCTTGTGTTCCGAGCTTCTAAAAATATAAAGGCTACCACAAAATATGAAATAAAATCCTAGTACAGGTGACATGAATCTTTTCCATCAGACTTTAATTTGTGTGTGTGTGTGTGTGTGTGTGTGTGTGTGTGTATGTGCGTGCGTGATTGCCAGAATTGGGGTTGTACATTAATATAAGGATTCAAAAGAATAATTAAAGATCTACCTGGACACAAGTCTGCCTGGGGGAGGACCTTCTATGTTGTTTTGCATTCTGTATGTCATTCAAAAGGTTTGCAACTGGGAAATCATGTTGAACTAAAATAAGACAAGAACACATTGGGTAAAATTATACCCTGTCCAATGAGTTGACACCCCCTTTAGACAGCTCACCACGACAGCTCACTCTGCAGTCCCCACTGGTGCATGCGGGGTGACATTCAGACTCTGCATAGCAGTGCAGGAGAGAAGCCACATCGCTGAGCAGCCAGTGTGCCTGGTGAGCCCTGTGCGGGCTGAAGTCCCCAGAGTCTTGCCATCTCGAACTCGGCTGTTCTCTGGCCATGTGAGTCCCCTGCACCAATCCCTGGCAGGCTCCATTCAGTTCTGACCTGATAGTGTTGTTGATTTTGTTGCTGCTGATGTTTTCTCTTTCTTTGTACTTTCTTTCTTTCTTTTTTAATGTTTGTCTACTCCAAGAATCCAGTAGATGCCCCCAAAGTGAAGACACTACTGAAGTCTCCACATACTTTCTCAGATACGCACAATGCTCAGTTTAGAAATGAGTAAGATAGACACTACTCCTCCAAAGAGGTTCCTGGGGGTCCCTCCCCCTCTCTCTTCCCCTCGGCCAGCCTCTCTCCAGCTCACTGTGCTGTTCTCTACATCCCTCCTTTTATGATGGCGTGAGGTTAAACAGTATCCAAGTGACTAGAGAAGGAGGGGGGTGGCCGGTGTGTGCACGGCGATGGCGACGGTTTGGCCAATTGCACTGGCGTTCTAAAACTGATAGCCAGGATAATTCCCAAGCAACTGATGGGGAGATAGCGTACACAGTGTGGACACACTGGACAGAGGCGTGAGTCAGACTTAAGAGGGTGCTGGTGGTCACCATGCTTCTCACAACGACACACCACTAAAAGCATATTTTTATTTTTTGGAGTTTTCCATTTAATATTTTTAAAGATCTACTTATTTTTATTTTTGCGCGCGTGCGTGTGTGTGTGTGTGTGTGTGTGTGTGTGTGTTTGCCTGCATAAATGTCTATATACCACGTGCGTGCCTGGTGTCTGTGCAAGGCAGAAGAAAATGTCAAATCCCCTAGAACTGGAGTTACAGATTTATTTTGAGACACCATGTGGGTGCTGGGAATTGAACCCAGGTCCTCTGGAAGTGCAGCCAGTGCTCTTAATCACCGAGCCGCCTCTCTAGTCCTCACCTGATATTTCTGAACCATGGTTGACTGCAGACAATTAAAACCGCACGAAGTCAAACTGTAGAGAATGGGAGGCAATGGCGTAACCATAATGTAAATATCAATCACATGCCATAACCTTGTGTCACATGCCTGGCACCCACAGGCACTGATTCATTCAAAAAACATTTATTGAGCACCTACTGCATGCCAACAACTGCTTCAGTTACTAGAAATACAAACTAAAACAACGAAGATTTCCTTTTTTCTTTAACATGGTATTCCCTTTTCCTGAAGAGTAAGGGTTAAAGACTAGGGGGATAGGAAGAATAAAGCTGCTATCATATATATATATATATATATATATATATATATATATATATATGCTAGAAAGTGGGAAACACCATTGGGGAAGAAGACGGGAGCTTAAGGAGCACAGGGAGTCTCTGCAGGGCTTACGATGGGAGGTGCCCTTTGGATTTTGTGAGCCCCAAGCCCTTGCTGTATGTATTTACATATGTAGTCAGAGAAGTCAAGAAAATCTAATGGAGTTGGGGGGGCATAGCTGAAGAAGGGAGAAACTGGGTGGAAAAGATGTAGATACAGTACTCAAGTATGAAGCTCCAAAAAATTTTAAGAAGAAAATCAACAGACCATAGGGGGGAGAGGGGGAAATACTAAACATGTATTAAGAAATAAGTATTTCCAGGAAAGACAGGAACTAATCCTGTACTGGCACTCTAGCAAACCAACACAATACAAGATCTTTGAAGCGGCAATCCTGAAGGGAAACCAGGAAACGGCTGAGTCAAAAGTTCCATTAGATACAGAAGGAGTCCAAGAGATCGTGTGCAAGAAGAGCTTGATAAAAATCAAACAAAGTTTAAAAATCAAGAACTTGAACAAAGGGATGAAAGAGCAGAATGGCAGGCTGGGCAAAAATGTTTCAGTATGTTCATGTCTCTGAAGAAAACAGTATTTAAAAGGTAACCAAAACCCACATAGTAGTAAGACATTCTCAAATGAAGAAACAGAGTTTTTAGGTTGAAACAGTCCAACCAGGTTTTGGGAAACCCTCAGATATTGTAAATATCAAGAATCAAAAGAAACATGAATCCCATAGATACTGAATAACAGAGCAACGAAAACAAAAGATACAGCAGAAAGTGTTACTAAAATATAGAGTGGTGGCCATGAAGACATGTAAGACGCTACAGCTTTCAGCTGCTAGTGTGCAAATACAAACACACATAAGACCAAGGAGAAAGCTCGGAAAACATAGTGGCTGATTTAAAATGCAAAGTGCGATCACTAGAGTTGACTCTCAACTTGTCAGGGCCTGGAGACACTTCAGAGGCGAGCCTCCTCCGGGCACACGGGCACGCCGATGAAGAATTATTTAGATTGTGTTAGTAGTTAGATTAGGTGAGCTGGGATGACCCACCCCCAATCTCAGTGTGCACAGCACCTTCCTGCCAAAGCAAACAGTCTCTCTCTTAAGTTGCTTTTGTTGGGAAATTCTATCGCACCAGAAGGAAGAATAACCGAGACAAAAAAGGTAAAAGTAATTTTAATGCAAGATCCTTGAGCTAGAAATGAGCATGTTTTTTACATCCATACAGCTTGGATCTTGAATACACCCACCTCCGCTCCCCACCACCACCAAAGACATATCTTTGAAAGGCTTGGTCCCCAGCGTGAGTCAGAGGATGGTCTCCATATCTTTTGGGGGTGTGGCTTGAGGAGGATACACTCTTGTTATTATTATTTCTTTAACTCCTGGCCGTGGTGAGTGCCACCATCCATTCCAGTTACAGGTTGAAAGCAATGGTTCCAACAGATCATGGACTGGAGCCTCCAAACCTGTGAACCAATAACCTTTTTCTCTTCATAACTAGCCTGTCTCAGGTAGTCTGTTACAGTGACGGAATCTGACTAATGTACCTATGAAAAGAAAGCATGCCTTTTTTTCTGGACACATGTTCAATGTGATGGATACAGAGAAATAAATTTGTATTAAGACTAAAGTACACCAGGATCCTACATATGTAATTCACTAGGCCAAGTGACTCAGAAAGAATAAAGTTGTAATGACTGTCAGTCGTAACATGATGACATTATATAAAATATTATTTTTTAAAATAAAATGCCCTGGCCATGATGGTGCATACCTTTAATTGCAACACTTGAGAGGTGGGTCCTGGAAATTCTAGGTCAGCCAGAGTCACATAGTCTTTAAAGTAAAACAGATAAAAATTTAGTATTCATATCAGGTAAGTCTAAATGAAATTAGACATACTTCATACTAATGAGTTCAACTAGACTCAATGATTGAAGTACAGTATGCAAAAGTAACATCACAAAGCAAAGCAAAGTCATAAAAAGACTAACTCAAGAAAGTAGAACGTTGAGGGAGGAGATGAGTATATAAGCCCAAAATTGAAGAGGCAGAAGTTCCATTCTCCTGAACAGAAAACCAGCATTCTTTCTGGATACCCAAAGAATACAAGCACAGCTACTGTCTGTAACTTGATCATAAGGAAATCCAGTGCATCGCCCGACTCCAGAGAGTTCACTGGTGGGCTCTGTGAGGGATGTATGTGGAGCGGAGTTCCACTTTCTAAATTAAGAAGCAAAACAAACAAACATTTAGAACATTTTAAAGATAAAAAGCACTCAAGATTAGCTAGAAATTAAAGAGAAATCGCAGGATCCCCGGTTTAAGAAATAATTGCGTATCAAGGGGATACAGATATAACCAGGGGAAAACAAACTTTAAAACACAGATTAGGGGCTCTGTGGTTAAGAGCACTGGCTGCCGTTACAGGGGACCTCGGGTTCAAGTCCCACACCCACATGGAAGCTCACGATTTCCTGTAACTCCAGTTGTAGTGGCATCCAATGCCCCCTTCTGGCCTCTGTGGGACTACAGTCACGTGGTACACACACATCAGATAAGACAGTCGTGCACATAAAATCAATAAATATTGTTCAAAATCTAGTTTATTTAATAGCAAGTGAAAACAAACAGGTAAACCATGTACTGAGTTCACAATACAGAGACATAGGAAACAAAAATTAGTAAAATAAAAATAATGACTGTGCAGGTGACATTAGAAGGTGTCTGGAGAGCACCTTGCTATCTGAGGCCAGGGATGCGGCAGTACACTCTGGACTTCACAGAGCAAGCCTCCCCTCCCGCCTCCTCATCCCAGCAAAGAGCTAGCTTTCTCAACAAAGAAAACCTAAGTCCACAAAGCCTGATAGGATAGAGTGGATAAAAGAAATACTATGTAAAGAATGCATTGCAGGGCTTGAGGGATGGCTCAGTGGTCAAGAACGCTGCTGCTCTTGCAGAGGACCAAGGTTCAGTTCATGGCAATTCACAACTCCAGTCTTGTGCACAGGCACACATGCAGGGGAGACACCCACACACAAAATAAAAGGTTTGAAAGAGGAATACATTGTTTAATTGCGTGCAAATAATTCTCAAAATGGATACCTTTTTGACAATTAGAAATTGTCAAAACCGACAAGGAGGAAAGGAGAGAGAGAGAGGGAGGGAGGGAGGGAGGGAGGGAGAGAGAGAGAGAGAGAGAGAGAGATTTAAATAAGCGGATCATCATGAAAAAAAGGGTGGAAGTCATTGATGAGCTTTGTGAAAAATGCACCAAGTCTATGTTTCTACTCCTCAATTCTGTGAACCCTTCTGAACACACATGGTACAAGTTCCATCTGATTGCTCAAGAGCTGAGAGAAAGGAAATCTCCTACCTTCTTTCTGAAGGAGCCACAATGATGCCCAAACCCAAGAGAGATGTTTTCAAAACCAAACCTCTATCTGCGGGACAGCAATGCAACAAATCCTACAGATATCATAAGATTGATATTTGGAGTATGATAGTATGCTCAGCAGAGAAAGGCTGCCCTGGGATAGCAGCTCAGGCCTGTGATTCTGGGCAGTGAGAGGCTGAGGTAGCATGGCCATAAGTTTCAGGACTGCTTGGGCTATAGCCTGAGTTCGAGATCAGATTGAGCAACATACATGCTGACGCTGTCTCCAGATTTAAAGAAAAAAGTGCATGGCTGTAAATCAGGGGTAGAGCTCCTGCCTAGAATCCCCCAGTGAGGGGCTAGGGTGTGGCTCAGTGGTAGAGCCCCTGCCTAGAACCCCCCAGTGAGAGGCTAGGCATGTGACTCAGTGATAGAGCACCTACCTAGAATCCCCCAGTGAGGGCCTGGGGGTGTGGATCAGTGGTAGAGATCCTGCCTAGAATCCCCCAGTGAGGCACTGAGGGCTTGACTCAGTGGCAGAGCGTTTGCCTAACAAATAGGAGGCCCTAGGTTCAATCTTCACTACTGAATAAAGAACCTTAATCAAATAGGGTTAATTCTTTAAATAAAAAGATATTTTAACACAAGAAAAATCTATTAATAGAGTGAATTCCTTAAATAAAGAGATTCTTTAACATAAGAACATCTATTAATATGATTCACTATTTTAATATTATGTCAAGGAAAAATATTTGATCATCTCCACAAATTCCATAAGAGGCATTTATAAATTTAAACATGAATCTCTGATTAAAACAAATAAACAATCAGCCTAACAGTCCTCACAGGGTATTTCTGTCACACACATATGGCCAGATGCTGTGGCGGGAAGGCTGAAATCATGTGCTTTGGAATCATCAGAGGGGGGACCCGCTACCACCCTCTTAACCAAGCATCTTCTGGAATGTATTAGTCATCACAGTGGAGAAAGAGAGAGAAAAATGGGTTCTAGCTTTGCTTATAAAAAGAGTTATTATTATTTGAAGATGACGTGATTCCATCCCAGAGTACTCATGAGAAACCAAAAGGAAAAGAAGGAAAGCGGGACGAAAATTCAGAGGTGATTGGCAAGCGAATGTATAAAAACCCGCTAGTTAAAGCAGTGGTTCTCAATCTGTGGGTTTGTGACCCCTTTGGGGGATAAAACCCTTTCACGGGGGTCGCTTAAGACCATCAGGAAACACAGATATTTACTTTACAATCCGTAACAATAGCGAAATTACAGTCGGGAAGTAGCAGCAAAAAATAAGTTTATGGTTGGGGTCACCACAGCATAAGGAACTGTATCAAAGGGTCACAGCCTTAAGAAAGCTGAGGACCTGCGAGTTGAAGCGAATGCAAATAATAGCCAATTAGGAAGAAATATCTGATTTGCAAGGCAGAGTTGGGGGTGGGCCTAGAAGCAAACAGAATGGATTTAGGGCTAGCTTACTTTCTGATGCTGTGGCAAACCAAAGGGTTTATTTCATCTTCCAGTGTACGGTTCCTCGTTAAAGGAAGCCAAGGAGGAAATGAAGCAGAGACCACACAAGAATGCTGCTTTCCTGGCTTGCTCCTCATGGCTTGCTCAGCCCGATTTCTTATAGAACCCAGGACCATCTGTCTAAGGATGCTACTGCGCACTGTGGGTCCCACATCAGTCACTGAAGGAGAGAACACTGCACAGACTTGCGTGGGCGCGCGGAATGTCTGACGGAAGCGATTCCGCAGCACGAGGGTCCTTCCTGGGTGACGCTAGCTTGTGTCCGGTTGACGAGAACCCTCACCAGCGCAGAGCATAAATGAACCGACAACAATTGCTTAAAGGCACAGAGCGGCATCTTGCTTCTGAGCCACCCCTGTATACTTTGCTAAATATTTTCTGAGCCACCTGAGACCAAAGATCGTAGACGAGCCCCCAGGAAACTAGACGGCTAACTTCCGAGGAAGGGAAGGATGACTGTGTGGGAGAGGGCGCCGGAGTTATGCGATCGTTAACCTGGCTGGGGTAGGTAGGTGCAGAAGGAGCAGGCAGACGGACTCAGTGAAAGCAGGAGATTCGGGTGCGTATGAGAATTAGTGAACAATAAACACGCCTTTTTAATGAGGGAAAGGTTAAAGGAGAGTTTAGTAAGCGGCGTTTGGGAGACGGCTAGCCACGGCACGGGAAGGAGCGCCAGAAGAATAAGACTGGGAACTTATTCACTCCCTCACATCAAAATAAAATCAAGATGGCTAAAGATGCAAATAGGAAAAGGGAGGAGGGGCCGGGGCTAAAATTTGGAAACGTGGAGGGTGATACAAAGCCTGGGTGTGAGCTCGTCACGGAAGCCACAATATGACGAACTGATGTAAGAGCAAAACTTGAACCCTCACTATGACAAAAAAAAATCTAGACAGAATCAAAAGGCATATGACACTCTGGGGGAAAATATTTGGAATGTAAGTGACAGAAAAGGGCTAATTTCCTTAATAGATAATAAACCCTTGCAAATCGGCGAGAAAGATATCAATCATGCAATGGGGGAAAAAATCATGGGCAAAGGATGCGAAAAGCCATGTCATTCCAGGCAGAGAGTTAGGGATGAGAAACATATGGAGAGACACTCAGTGTCGCTCATAATTAAAGACATGCAACTAAAACAATGGGCAACCTATGAGCTGGGCAACAGCTTCCCATCTCTGAGCAGCCCTGCGTTTTGGAAATCATTTGTCTTTCTGTCTGTCTTTCTCTCTCTCTCTCTCTCTCATGCAAATGACCAGTTTTAAAATATTTGTGTGTGTGTGTGTGTGTGTGTGTCTGTCTGTCTGTCTGTCTCTCTCTCATGCAAATGAACAGTTTTAAAATATTTGTGTGTGTGTGTTTGAATATTCAATCTGATTGTGCACAAGGCACTTGTCAAGAAAATTATTCTGAATCATCACAAAGAACCAGGGAATCTTCAATTGTGAACAAAATGCAAAATATTTACAAAGATGAGTATAACGCCAACGTGGAAAAGCTGTTAAGGTTTCGAGGTGGATGGAGTGTCTCTTAAAGGCGGAGGACATCAGTTGCCAGCTTGCAGGTGGGGGAGTCTTTTAAGAGGTGGGTTTTAGTGGGAGGAGGTCAGGTCCTTGGGACTCTGCCTTCCAGGGGGATAGTGTGGCGGCACGAGGAAAATACCTACGCCTCGTCACAGCCCCCAAACAATGTGATGACCATGGATGGAAACCCTGAGCCCAAATAACCTTTTCTCTCATAAACTCAATTTTTTCAGACATTTTTTGTCGTAGCAATGAAAACCTGACCAACATAAGAACATGGTCTAAGAGGACTGATCTCCAAAATTTATAAAGAACTCAAGAAACCAGACATCAAAATACAAAATAACCCAGCTGAAAAATGGGGTACTGAACTAAACAGAGGATTCTCACTACAAGAATCCCAAACGGTCAAAAAGACACTTGAGGAAGTGCTCAGCATCCTTAATCATCAGGAAAATGCAAATCAAAACAACTCTGAGATATCATCTTACACCTGTCAGAATGTCTAAGATCAAATACACTGAGGGCAGCTTATGTTGGAGAGGATGGGAAGTCAGGGGAACACTCCTCCACTGCTGGTGGGAGTGTAGCCATTTTGGAAATCAGTATGGTGGTTTCTAAGAAATTGGGAATCAATGTAGCTCAAGATGCAGCAATACCACTCTTGTGCATTTACCCAAAGGACGCTCAACCATACTGCAAAGACATTTGCTCAACAATGTTCATAGCAGCATTGTTCATAGTAGCCAGAACCTGGAAACAACCCAGATGCCCCGCAACCAAAGGATGGACTAGGAAAATGTGGTATACTTACACAATGGAGTACTACTCAGCAGTAAAAAAAAAAAAAATGATGACCTCACGAAATTTTCAGGCAAACGGATGGAACTAGAGAAAGCACCATCCTGAGTGAGGTAACCCAGGCTCAGAAAGACAAATAACAATACATGCTCACTTGTAAGTGGGTATCAGGTGTAGAGCAAAGGACAACCAGACCACAATCCACAGCCCCAGAGAAGCTAGGTAACAAGGAGGACTCTAAGAGGGATACATGGATCACCCTGGGGAAGGAAATTAGATGAGATCTACAGGGGGTAAACTAGAGAGTGAGGGTGGGGAGGGGGAGGGGGATGAGAGCGTGAGGGAACAGAATGGTTGAAGAGAGGAGGGACTCAATGGAAGAGCAACGAAAGATATACCTAACGGGAGCCCTTACCTGTGAAGCGGAGCCGACTAGGGGCGGGCTGGGGGACGTAAGTGGGTGGGAGGAGAGGTGGGGGAGAGAACTGTGGTTGGAATGTAAAAAGTATGAAATCAAAAAAATTTAAAAATGGAGAAAATAACCATAAAAAGAACACTGCCCAAAACAACATACGAGATAAGGGTCGATTTGTGTTTTAAAATTAATGTATGCACACACGCATTTGTATGGAAAAAAAATGAATCCAAGTATACGTATCAGCTTGATGGGGTCAGGTTGAGAGGAAGTCAAGACCCTCCTTTAAATGCGCATCCTTCCTGTAGGTTTAGTAGGGAACGGGCATACACAGCACATCCAGAGCCCTGAAAATATGACGGACGCACTCTGGAAGGACACAAAGTCGATTCGGATGTGAACCTGTGACAAGTTGAACAACACCCTACTGATAGCAATGCAAATACATCTCACAGGACGGAGCTAATACCAGGGAGCCCACTGATGATAAAATCGAGACCCTTTATGGATGATTTCCCGTTTAAGAACCAGAGAGCCGGGCGGTGGTGGCACACGCCTTTAATCCCAGCACTCGGGAGGCAGAGGCAGGGGATCTCTGTGAGTTCGAGGCCGGGCTGGACCGACAGCCTCCAAAACAATACAGAGAAACCCTGTCTCATAAACCAAAAAAAAAAAAAAAAAGAACCAGAGAAAGGATTTCGATAGAGTTGTGGCATAATTGTTATGGGCAAGCTCTACTAATTCATACACAGGGTGCAGGAGGGAGCATCAACAGGTCCAGGATGTCTCCGTCATCCCAAAGCTCCTTGAACAAGACACTTTCCAGTCACAGAGGGGAATAAAGAACCAGTAACTTTTTGCCTGGGGTTCATGGAAGAGACTGTCTCAGCCCAATGATCAAGCGTGAACCTCACCAGGAGAGACGCTCCACACCGGCTATGTGAATATGAAGACACGCTCTGAGCACTCCTACTCAAAAACCGTAGGCCCCACCTAATCACAAGAACACAGTAAATGGCCCCGGGGCTGAAGGGCTTCTGACAGAACAACCAACCCTAACTCTTCCAGGGTGTCCAGGTCACGAGAGATGAAGACTGAGAACTGTCCATGGTCAGAGGCCGCCTGGGAAACTGAGCAGCCGAATGTAAAGCCATCAAGCAGGCTGCTGAGTTGGATCGTGGCCCAGAGAAAGGCCATGAGTGGGATGCTGGGGAAGTCTGAGCAAGGGCTGAAGACTAATTGATAATATTGTTCTGAAGCTCACTTCCTCGTCTTGATCTTTCGGGCCAAGGAAATGTGAAGCTGGTTTTATTTAAGGACCCTGAAGGGGTACGAGAGAACTTATATTTTTATTAATTCATTTGCTGTTCTCATTTGCAATCCTGCTGTTGCTTTGAAATAAAAGGTTTAGAAAGCAAATTAAGGGCTGACGAAGACGGCTCAGCCGGTGAGGATGCTTGCCACCAAGGCTGACACGACCTGAGTTCGATTCCCAGGATCCATGAGGTGGAAAGAGAGAGTCGATTCCTGCAGATTGTCCTCTGACCCCCACATGTGTGCTGCTACATGCCTACCAGCGTATGTGAAATAAAAGTAATAAAAGATTTTAAAATATGTTAGAAAGAGTTATTCTAGAGCACAAGGGGCTATGGTAGCTGATAGGCCTTTACCCCATACAATCAAAATGGAAAGTTGCTACAAGTAGTCTCCCTCCACCCCCCACCATACCCCATCAAAAACCCTGGGCTCTCCTCACCAACACCCCCTGCCTAGAGAGCTTCTTTTTCCCTAGTTACTAAAGCCATGGTGGTTCTTCAAAAACTAGGCAAAGCCAGGCCATGGTGGTGCAGGCCTCTAATCCCAGCACCCTGGAGATGGAGGCACATGGCTCTCTGTGAGTTCCAGGCCAGCCATGGCTGCATACTGAGACCCTGCCTGGAAATAAGACAAAAGAAAATAAGAGAAGCTTAGTGGAGGGTGGGAAACACTGGACATGAAGCCTCAGGATTGAGGTCTAAGCACGCCTAAGGGCGTCTGGAGTGCACACTGCCCTTAAGCCTCTCCACTGGAATGCTTTTGGGAAGTGGCTCACCTACTCTCAAATGCCTTTTCCTAAGTCCGTAAAATAAGGACGCTAAGACTCACTCCAAAGATCAAATTAAGCTTGCATGGGAGCCCTGACTTTGTCAGCAGGGCTACTTGGTTTATGACCTCAAATCCCATTAGGAGGACACAGAAATCACCAAGGACACAAGACCCTTCCCCTATCCAGCCTGTAAATTCGGGAAGTCAAAGTGATCATTCCAGAATGTCCAGGGCCAACAGCGGAGGAAGATCTGAGCCTAAGAGCCTTGACTCTTAGCTCCCAGGGCAAACCACAGATTCATGCTTAAGAGATGAAAATGATATTGAAAACCAAGGCCAAAGGCCACAGGCATATATTTGCTGCAGATTATTGACACGAGTGTGCCATGGACTTAGCCAATCAGAAAGTAATTTTATAAACACTGTTATTAAACAGAAGGGCAATTACTTTAAGTACTGGAAAAATGTCAGGGTCATACATGAATTTTGTGGGTATCACATTTTATTTGACACTCAGTAGATCAATGACTCCAAGAAAATTTATTCAGAAATAATATGCACCATGTCACCAGTCTTAAACCTGGGCCTCCCCTGAGTGGATTGCCCAAATTTAGAGAGGAAACATTTCTGTTTTATTCTTTTTTTAAGTACCCAGAAAAGTATTCAACGCTCTTTATACATAACAGCACAAAATAATTAGGATTATGTGGCGTGTGCAAAACAGAGTCTATGTGGTGGGAGATGTCCTATTCATTTCTGCCTTTGTCAACTGAACAGAGAGGACAGGTTTAGTTTTCAGTGTAAGATGCTTAAAGGGGACCTGTGGAAGCTTTCCTGTGATGGCTGTCTAGAACTGGGTAGCCCTGGGGACCTCCATTGCCTCCACCCTACACATGTGAGATCCCTGCCTTGGCCAGATGTGTCATCCCTGTGCTAACGACAGCCTCATAAGTGCACAGCGTGCTACCGCCCATCACCTTAAGCGCCTCGTTCCCTGTAGTGTTTAATGGCCAGGTAGCTTACTCTACCCTGAAAAGAGTTTGGAATGGCTCCTAATGGCTCCAGAGTTCCGTGACTGCCCCCTCCTATTCCAGTTGCTATTGCTATGATAAGAGCACCATGACCAAAATCAGCTCTGGAAGGGAAAGAGTTTATTTCATCTTAAGGGTTATGGTCCATCACCAAAAGAAGCCAAGAAACAACAAACTCCAGGCAGGAATTTGAAGCAGAAACCGTGGAGGAATACTGCACATTAACTTGCTCTGTAGCACACATTTAGTTATTTTTTTTATACAGTCCAGCCCCCTATGCGTAGGGATGGTACCACCCACAGTGGGCAGGACCTTCCTATATCATTTAACAATCCAGAAACTGCCTCCACAATATGCCTGCCCTTGAATTTGACGGACGCCGTTCCTCGGTTGAGATTCTGTCTTCACGACTGTGTCAAATTGGCAACCAAGATGAGCTATCACAGAATGTGTAGGGAGAAAGATGGTACAGGGGAGGGCTCAGGACATCCTCAGTTGGAGGAGTCCTTTGACCCACCATTACTGTGTTAAGGAAATGATGCTCAGTTAAACCTGAGGATAACTCAGACACGATACTCCTTTGTGAGACTGGTGGCAGGTTCCTCTCGGTATGGCCAGGCACCTGTGTAAAGGTGTATCCAGCAAGAGTTTCTTAAAAGAGACAACGTGGAAGTCTTCTCCGTCCTGCCTTGACAACTGAGCTTCTGCTTCACTCATGTTTTTACAGAAACTAGGCTGGGAGATCCGTCTCCCACACATCAGCTGAGTGATCCTAAAGGGGAAGTTATACATGTGATCCCTTCATGACTGCAAAGGGGGCCTCACAGGAATCAGTCAGTCCAATAGGCCCATGAGGACTAGGGTCATTATAGCCCCTTAATGCTTCAACCCTATTACAGGTATGGAAGGCCAGCCCCATGAGCCTCTTAGAACTGCCTGGGGGCGGGATACTTGTTCATTGCTGTTTCCTGCCCCTCCCAGAGCCAGTCAAATGGTATGTGTCATTCAGGCTGAGTTTTCAGATCTAAGTTCTAACCAAGAACTTTGGGTGTTTGGGAGTTTTGGTTTGGTTTGGTGGTGGGATATTATTGTTATTTTGGCTGTTGTTGTTAATAAAGGAAAAGAAGTTATTGTGATGCAATTATACCGTCCACTCTTTTTGTCTCCTTACAAGAGAGAAGATTTTGGACTGGGAGTATGCATCTGCTTCCCCTCTGGGGATCAAAGTTTCAAGATCATAGGAGGTTCTCAATAAATGCCCATGACATGGATGGGTGAGTGAGTAGATTAATGAATGGATATATGTATCTATGAACATATATATGTGTATGTGTATGTATTGTGGGATGATGGATGAATGGGTGTAGTATGTGGATATTGATATGTGGGTTAGATGTGTGGATAGATGTTGAATGAATAATATGTGTTATATCCATATATAGATGAATGGGTAGATGGATAGATGTCTGCATAGTATGTATATATGGATAGATATGTGTTTACAGGGAATTAGGAATGGGTAGACGTATGTATGTATGAATGGATAGATACGTATTGATAGATTTATGTACATATGGAGGTAGAGATATATGTATGGATAGATGGGTAGATTATGTTTGTATGGATGAATAGATAGATGTATGTTCATATGGAAAGATGGATAGATTGATGAATAGATACATGTATATGTGGGTGGATGTATGTTATACATGTATTATATGATTATACATATATGTATATATATATGGATGGATAGATGTGTGTTATCTGGATGTATTCAGTGAATTGATGGATGGATGGAAAGATATATGTATTTCATGTATAATGGATGAATGTTTTATATGGATGGATTAAATGATGAATAGATGAGTAGATGTATGCGTATATGTTTATAGGTATGAACAAATGGATAGATGTACACGTTTGCACGTATATATGGATAGTCGACAGATAGATGAAGGTGTGCATGACTGGGCAGATAGACAGGTGGATGTGCTGTGAACGTATCCATCTATTTATCTATCCATTTAACCATATACACACTCAACTAATACATATATAAAACACATCTACCCATACATATATCTATACATACATCTCTCCATCCATCCACGCATCCATCCATCATTCATCAACCCACACAACCATACATCTATCTATACATCCACACAAACACACGCCTACCTATATATCCATACAGGCATCCACACATACATACACATCTATCCATGTGTATATACATATGTGGATTGCCATAGGTAAAGGTTGAATGAATCTTCTTCTGTAATCACGTGCACTGACCCCAATCTATATGCACAAATACATGACCATGGCCCTCTGGGTCATTCCCAAATCCTCATATTTAAGAAGTCACTTTTATTTTATGTAAACCACATTGCATTGGGTCCTCACTGTATATCTGTCGGAGATGGCTGATAAGAATTATCACTCTATGTATCATCTACAAAAAAAACAAATGAGATTCAAAGACATTAAGACCTGGTCACAAACAAATCTCTGGAAGAGAGAGTCAGAAGCACTATTCAGCCACAGAAATACAGCTGAAGCCAGGAGGGGTGTCCCCCCACACACACACACATTCTCTTTGGTCAGGAGGCTGAAGCAGGAAGGCTGAGTTTGAGCCCGGTCTGGGCTATTCTTTGTAAAATGGGAAGAGAGGGGTAAGAGGAGAGGAGGAGGTAAATTGGAATAGGCGGGAAGAATAAAGGGAAAATTCAGAATGTGACTGGAGATCGTTACATCTAAACCCAGGAGGAGCAGTTTGGAACCGTGTGGGAAGTGTCCGCTGGATGTGTTTAGCTGAGTCTTGGAGAAGCACACATTTACTGTGCTTGCATTCCAGAAGTGACCTCTAGACCACTCAGACTGCAAAAGTGTCCTGCCTGGATCTAGCAAAGACTCTTGCTTTGATATTTGGATGCGTCCTTATTTCTTTCTGCCAGAAGAGATGTAGCAGGGTATTACATGTAAAGAGCCACTGAAGAGAAAATTGGGGTGTGTGCGATTATACTATTATTGTCTAGAAGAGATCCCCACCCCATCCCCCAGGTGTCTCATTTATCAAACTGAGTCAACAGTTTGCAATGAAGCCGCAGGCAGACTCAAAGGAGATGGTACCTGCCTGTCCCTCTCATGGATTCCCTGAATGTCAGGACTGGTGGCTTCAGGCTTGGAGATGAGAGTTGACACTTTTCCCAAGTGGCTTTCACTACGGAAGTTTATGCGCGTGACCTATGCTGAGCCCCTTGGAAGCCTACAGAGGCAATTGTGGTGATGAGGACTGAAGATGTCATGGCTGCTGGGCCCAGCTCCCCTGAGTCAGAGATGTCTTCCTACCCATGAGCACTCTGTCAGTGTCTTCCACAGCGTTCAGACTGCCACCAAGAATGATTTGAATCCTAGATCACAGATAGAACTCGGTTGACCAAACTGGTGTCTCCAAAATACTTCTGGGCAGGGCCAGTCTGGGCCAACTCATCTGGAATGACCGTGCTGGTTTGTATTCATCGAGGACTTGTGCCTGTTCAAACAAGATCAGGATGTCGGGCACGCTGCTTTCCTGAGTCCCCCAGACCACAAGATGCACACCAAGAACTCACCTCCCTACCTGCTGAGAAGAATAAGTGACAGTTGATTGCTTGGCTGTGACCAAGACACTCATCCTGCCAGAGAACATGGGGGAGGAGGGGGCAGGAAACACGTAGGAGCCTGAAGACAGAGGAAAGGCCTATGGAAAGCTAACGTATCGCTGGGTATGGTGTGGTCATCGAGATTACTGTCTCGTGGCAGCTGTGGGAGCCTGTTCTAGGCCTGCGCAACACCGGGGCAGTCATCAGTCAAGCATGGATCAGGGAGGGATTCACAGGGCCATACCTTACTATGCCGAACTAGTGATCACTAGTGGAGTTGGGGGGAGAGGCAGTCACTGTCTTCTGATGAACCTACAAGTGACCCTACCGGGCTCCGAGTGGAAGTTCTAAACCCATGGTCGCACAGGCAGCCATGGCTTGACTCTGGAGGTAACATGACAGAACAAAATGACATGAAAGGGGTCTGTAGGGAAAAGGTGACTTGACAGGGGGTGAGAGAGAAATGGGAGGAGGAGGAGGAGGAAGAGGAGGAGGAGGAGGAGTGAGAGCCATCAGATGCACTGTATACACATATGGAATTGCCGAAGAACATTAACAAAAGTTATATATGGAAAAAGGAATTTGCCTCATTGACCCTAAGACAAGTTCACCTTTTTCCCAAAGGGCCCCATATCTGAAGACACAGATAACAGATTACCCAGCAAATGAGAAAGCCAATCCATCTACCCGCATTCTGGCCTCATACTTGATTTTTAAAAGTTTGTTTCCTTGTGAATTGCATTATTTAAGATCTGTAAACACTCTTCCAAATGGTTCCATTAAAAATGGCTTTTGAGCCAGGCACCGTTGCACATGCCTGCAATCCCAGCACTCTGAAACAAACTGCCAGTTCAAGGCCAGCCTGAACTACATAGCTCACTACGTAGCTCATCCCTATTTCACAAAACAGAAAATCAACTGTACAGTTTCTCCTCTATGAATTTATTACATAAGTTGAACTGCACAGGCGTATGAAGGACACTTGGTGAGGTAGTGTCCAAAGTAATTAAAACAGTCTAACATCTTGTATATGGCATCAACAAGAGTACTCAGAGCAGATTTTACAGGAGCTATAATACTATACATGTAATAACAATGTAACTTAAGGCCAAAGTCACTGTTCCTATAATTGCGTCTTTCATTTTAAGTGAAAAAAGCAAGTTGCAGAAATACGTAGTGTTTGATCACAGTATAAGTACATTTTTAAATAATAGGACTACATATAGTAACATGTATACATTCCTACTACTTAATGTACATATGCAGGGGGATTTTTTCTGAGTGTATGTTACATTCATTTTTTTCAGGATGCAATTATTTCTTTAAAACAGACATGTGAAAGAAAGCTATTGACAGGCAAAGGAGAGTTTAATTAAAACTGACAGTGAAAATGATAATAAAAGTGGCTCAACAAAATGTCAACAAAAGACCTCATTTTGCACCAACGAAAACAAACTATGAAATAAAGAAAATGACACATAAATTTAAAAAGAAATCTTTTGAGATCAGGCTCTTCCACACCCAGCCACATGAGAGCAGGGTGTTGCACACTTGGACACATGAGAGCAGGGTATTGCACACTTGGACACATGAGAGCAGAGTATTGCACACTTGGACACATGAGAGCAGGGTGTTGCACACTCAGCCACAAGGAGCTCTGATGAAGAATCTTTCATAAATAACATTGACACAAATCATTACACTATGGAGCTGCAAACCGGTGAGGGCTACCCTGTGCAGGAGGCATTCATTCTGCCTTGGGCAATATGACAGGGCCTGGCCGTGAGACACCCCAAATTCTGACCACCCTGAGATCTGCAAGCATTCCCTTCCAATAGCCCTGCCATCTTCACTTTCTTTTCCTTCTTCCATCCCAGGAAGTAGCCCCGCGCTAGCTACCGTCTCCTGCATGTTTCTGGACCCATCGCCACGGCCACTCAAGGTGTTCCAGAGCACAACGCTTCATCGGAATCCTTTTCCTATCCATCCATCTTTACTCTGACAGAGGCCATCCTGACACTTTTGTCTTGCTTTTGGCCTTGTCTTGTCTTGGTTATTTTGAGATGAAGATTCATTATGTAGCCCAGGTTAGCCTTGAACTAGCTACGTATCCCAGGCTGGCCTGAACCGTACAATCTTCCTACCTCAGCATCCCAAGCATGAGGATCACAGGTGTACTCTATATATAGAGAGAGAGAGCAGGGAGAAGATAACCGTCTCAGAAAACGCATTTGAGGAGAGACGTGGCTGGACTGGAACTCACACCCTAAACCCATATTCATTCACTACGCCCTGACTACAGCACACACGGGTATCCGTTACGTCACACCCATGTGCCCATGCCTCCCCAGTTCCTTCCCAAGTGGAGCCGTCCCACTGTAAATCCACAGTCTGAAAGACACCAGACACTCTTCATTGCGCCCTGTGACACTGCAAAACGTTCAATTTGCTCTATTACAGACTCCCAGATTCCTCGGATTTTCCCAAGTGAGAAGTGTCTTCGTGTATTGGCTGACGGTTGGCGGCTCCTGGGTACCTCTGACCCAAAAGACCGAGGCAGAGCTAGAAGGGTTGGGGACTTTCAAACTCATCTCCCAAGCTCTGGGGGATAGGTGAGGGAAGAGCTGGGTAGTATTTGAATCACACATATATAATGTATTTCCGTTTGGGAAAAGTAGAATTCGGAGAGCTTTCCTAACAGGCAAATGCATGGCATGTCCTGGAGGCACTTCCCGTTCCCATGCCTTCATCCATGACTGTTAAAATCCAAAGCTTCCTTACTTTCTTTTCCCTCTTCCGTTCCCAACAGTGGCTCCACACTGTCACCTGCACATCCCTGGACCCGACGCTTCCTACGATCAGTGAACCAGTCTCAGAAAGTAATAAACATAAATCGGGGGGATGAACTCTGATTTATTGTTGAGGATCAATCCAACGGGCAGGAAAAGGAAACCAGCACGGGGTTCATCTGAAGCACACCTGAGACAGTGTGAGGACAGTGTTGAGGGTCCTAGCTATGTCATGGGTGGATGGCATCAGAAATGAGTGGAACTAGGGGACCCAGGGCTGAAGGCTGGGGAGTGAGCACCGCCACACTGTTCCTGGTGACCAGAGGACACGGTATCCTTCAGTTAACTGTTCCGTAAGAGAACAGGCAGAACCTAGATTTCGCCCTCTGTGTTGTCAGAACTTTGGGTGGAGTCTTGACTAGAACCCTGCCGTGTGGGATAGCTGTTTGGCTGTGGGGAGAACGCAGCCCCGGAGGCTTCATGGAACTTAGCAGCAGCCCATGCTTGCAGAATACACACTTCAACTGTCGTGAAGACTGGAAGCCACAGTGTGTCCTTGGCAGACTAGACCACCAAGCACACAAAGAAAGAGAAGTGGCCCAGACTGTACTTGCAGCTCATTTGGGAGGATTATGACATCAAGGCCACTTTGGATCATGTAGCAAGACCTTGCCTCAAAATAAAATAAAAGTGAAAGGGGCTTTTTAACCAGAGAAGGAAGAGAGATGCCTCTCAGAGGCCCCAGGGGGGATGTGTACTGTTCTAGCTACATCTGTGTTTGTGATTCGCCAGCAGCTTGGATGTGGCCCTGGTTCAAGATAGAGATGACAGGCTCCCTATTCCCTGGGTGTCTCTCTCCCTACTGCCAGCTTTTCAATGGTCTGCCTCTTCTACTGCACCAGGGGATGGTAGGCTCTCCCCAGAAACACGGATCACGGGCCTGTCTGAAACTGCTCTGAACTTTTCCCTTCTAAAGTAGAGAAACAAGGAGAGTGGATCATGGAAGTCAGGAATCTGCCAGAAGGCAGGAATGTTATCCTACCTGTCTGCAAAAAGCATGGAAGTCAAAGTCATCCAGCATCCTTGGCTATTGCTTCCCTGTGGCAGTAACGGGAAAGTGTCACTCACCCCTAGGAGGATGAACTGCTTCTCTATAAAATAGGGATGACTTGACTCCTTACCCAGCTGACCAAGAACCGATTACAGAAGTCTACTGTGGTGTCGCAGTCCATCTAAAAGAGTTAATTTGCACATTTTGTGGCCTGTGTTTTGTGAAATTTCTCTTAGCCAATCCCATCCATGGCACCAAGATGAGCAGTACTTTGTTGTTAGTCATTTGAAAGCTAATTTTAAATTACATGCTTAATATACACAAAATAATATCTAAAATGTTCAGGAAAATGAGAGTAGTCATACGTTGAGTTACATGAGTGCCCTCCAACTAGCTGAAGACACAGCACTGTACTTAGCTTCTGTTTGTGTGTTTACAAAAGGTTCATAAAGTTTTGGGCCATCTGTGTGATGCCTACATAAACCGTGGACTGAAGGACATTAGCTGGGAACTAGAAGATTAGACAGTTCATGAAGTTTCAAAATACTGCTGCTTGTCCATTTACTCATGCATGCATCCAACATTCACCCATCCAATCATCAATCATTCATTCTCTCAGCATGCATTCATCCATCCACTCATTTATCCACTCTCCATGCATCCATCCATCTACTCTTGCATCTATGCATGCATGCATGCATACTTACATACATGCATACATACATGCATACATCTAACCAATTAGGTACCCATCTACCTACCCATCCATCTATCCACTCACCCATCCATGCATACAAGTGACTATTCATCCATCTACCCATGCATTTTCTTACCCATCCATGTATCTTTCCATCATCCACCTATGTGCCTACTCGCTCATACCTGTATCTGTCTACCCACCCATACATCCATATACTCATCCTTACATACATGCATCCATTCAGCCATCTACTCCCCCACCCATACATTCATCTACCTATCCATGAATATATCTACCTATCCATCCATCCATCCATCCACTCATCCATTCATGCATCTTTCCATCACCTATGTTTACCCACCTATACCTCTATCTACCCACCCACCCATGCATCCATCTACCTATTCAAGCACCTACTCGTTTCTTCTTCTTTCTTTTCATTTGTCTGTTCATTTTTCTCACCAGGTACATACCGAATGCCTCCACAAGGCCTGACCCTGTGTCTGCCGTGCAGGGATTTGTCAAAGAGGATTGAATCCCTGTTTTCCGGAAGCCCCCAGACTAAAACATCTGCTGGATCCTGAGCATACACTTAAGTCGCAGATGAGTGATGCCTGTGTGGTTGGTTATGCTTGTGTCTGTGTGCTCTAAAATACTATGCCTGGATGAGACAGGAACCCAGAGCAAGAGGACCCACCTGGACTCCGTTTATAGGCATGAGCATCTAATGCTACTTCTGGCTCCAGCTTCTAATCCCCTTTGTGTTTGTCTGGGGGATGGAAACAGATGTCTGGCTTCTCCCATCCACCGTGAAGATTTATTTAGTAGTATTATTTTTAAGCAGCTTTTCAAAGGCGGGATTAAGGCCTCCGAGGAGGACCAGCAAGCAGCTTGCTCCCCAAATCCCAGGTCACAGTAGCCACATTCCAAGTGGAAAGTCCCTCCTACCTTCTATGCAGTACTGATGCTGACTAAAGGGTTCCTACATGGCTCCCGCACCTGTGGCAGGACTAACGCAGGTTTTGGATCCTTGGTTCCTTGAACATTTTAGGAGCCACTTAATTCCAAGATGAAGAGGTGGCACATAGCCATGGGACCCCTGAGCTTGCAGGGTCACTGACTCCGCCTCTTTGCAGAAGCAGGCTAGCCTCCTGGAGAAAACAGCACTACTTAATGTACTGCTTGTGGGGTCACGAGTTTGGGTATCCGTGGGGGTTAGGTTGTTCAGGTTCACAGTGTAGAGCTAAATAGAAACACACGTATTTGTGCCATACTGGCATGCCATACACCATATAAAGGGAGCTGTATGAAAGCAAGATCTCGATCAGCCTTATACCCGATTTGACTCCACCAAACTGATGCTGTAGCAGGACAAAGAGATGATACTCAACAAATATTTGTTCACAGAGAGAAAGATGTTAGGCATCGGGTCCATGAGCAGATGTCAATTCCCACCAGCATTCTTATTCCTCATTAACGAAAACAGACGACTAAGGAAACGCCCACCCACCGCCCCGATTCCTCTTGCTCCCAGGAGATAAAGGAGCAGGTGGATAAATGCAGGAGCCCTCTGTGGGCTGAACTTTGGCCTCAGCCTGGGCTGGGATGACAGTGCTTAGACCCTGGAGCCAAAGAATTTTCGTCTAGAAAATGCCATCCGCAGAGCCCAGAAAGTTCTTGGTCAGTGCACAAGGAGAACAGCAAACAGAAACGCACAAAGAACAATGGATCCTTCTTAGCCCGCCCACACTCGGTTCTTGGTAGAACGACGTAGTAGAAGCCAAGGGTGAGCCTGGTTTCCATGACAGAGCCTCTTCCCCTGCAGCACTGTCTGAAGCCAAGTCTGTGCCCAGATGTCAAAGACCAGAAGCTGACTCCGAAGGGGTGCACGCCTCGGCATTCAGACCCCTTGGCACGGTTTGATTTATCGGCTAGGTGCCAGGTAGGTTGTGTCCCCACAATGAGCTTCCAGGTGTCGGGTGGCCAGTGTTTCTCTCCACCACGACACACACCGAATGCGTGTTCAGTATGTGAGAGAGGACAGCATCAGGTGTCACCCAGAAGAAGTTCCTGGAAGACTGAGGAACCATGGGGACGTCGGGGGAGGATGCATTCACAGACCACTTGACTTACCAGGGAGCCTGGGATTGTTGGTCCTGTATGTCTCCTTGGCCTTGGCCTATTGCAGCTCTTAGACACTGAAGTAGGAGCACAGCTACGAACGTGTGGGACCAGAATACAGGCTCAAATTCACAGCTTTCCTTTTAGTGGCTTGGTGAAAAGGGTCACACATCATAAACACGGTTCACAGGCACCTTGGCCAAAATTCAATCCAGACCATGGGGTCATCACCGGAGACAGAAAACTGGAGGGGCAACGCCATCTAAGTCTTTTGACATTAAAGCCCCAAACATCAGGTGTGAAGCTATAGAACTTGGGGCTTGCCCTGTTGGGTCTGGTCTTGCTTTGGTCTGTTATTTCCTCACTGTGTTACCCCCATGCCTCCCTTTTTGAATGGTGATGTATATTGTGAACCTCTGTATGTTAGAAGTATGTCATTTACTTCCTTATTTTACAGGGGTTGCAATCAAGAGAACTTTTTGTTAACTTTAAAACACTATTGAGACTGCGAAAGATCACGAGTACTTTAAAGTAGGACTAGACGTATTTTGCATCAGGACGTGGTCGCAAGACTGTGGGGGTCGAGGAGTGCGATGGAATACGGTGGTTTAGACAATGAATGCCCCGCCCCATAAGCCCTGGTATATCTGGACGCTTGGCCCCTAGCGGGGGAGCTGTTTGGGAAGGCTTTGGAGCTACAGCCTAGCTCGAGGTGGGCTTTGGAAGCTTCCAGCTACACCCTGCCTGCAGCTTCCTCCCTCTGCCTTGTGCCTTCAGATGTGAGCTCTTGGCTTCCTGCTCTTGCTGTCATGCGTGTTGGTTGCCATACCCTCCCACCCCCCACCCCCACCCCTGCCACCACCACGAGGAGGAACTCTTACATCCCTAGAACTGTAATCCCAAATGAACTCAAGTTGCCCTAGTCCTGGAGCTTTATCACAGCAACAGAAAAGGAACTAATACAAAATTACCGTGGTGGTTTTTCGGGGAGCCACAATGAAATTCCTGTCAATCCACGAGCGGCTTGTGAACGCAGTGAAGTGCCTTCAGGTAAGCAGGACGGACCCTAGCCCCCTCATCACACCCTCCATCCTGCCATGGCTCAAGTCAGCCCCTACTTGGGAACTCATTTGCCACGTGTGTGTGTGAGTGCGTGCATGCGTGCGTGCACATGTGTGTGTGTTCAGAAGAGGACCTAGGTTTTTGCCGTGTCTCATGAAGGCCTGCAAATGGCACATGTCTGAAAATCTGGGACCCTCTATTTGCCAGATTCGGTAGGGCGGGCAAAGGCTGGCTGAAGGGACAAGGGGGCGAACGGAAGAATAAACCCTCAAAAATCATGCTCCAGTCGGGGAGGTCGCCACCCCCATTCATCCTTCCCCAGGCAAGGCAGACGGAGCAGTCTCCCCACGGGTAGAAGCGGTCTTGCCTGGATGGAGAAGTAGTTGCACCCCACTCTCCCTCTCCCCTGCCTCCTCGACATTTGCTCTGCTTTAACTGTTCAGAGCACTAGGAAGAAAGTGGAATTCCCAGGCTTCCGAAGCGTCGGACAGTGGTAGCTCTTGGGTATGGCCTCCTAGGAACTGAATCGTGTGACTGGGAGATTGGGGGGGGGTGGGAGAGTCCCAGGGGTGCCCAGGTCCCCGCCCACATCTCTTGTGAACATTTGTAACCATTATTTTCCTTTACTGACCTGAGACAGAGAAGACAGGTGGGCGTCACAATCAGTGGAAGCCCCTGTGATCAGGCAGGGGGAGCCCCAACAGCCATTGGACACTGAGGTCTTTAGGCTCCCCTGAAGACCTGGTGAGTTGCTACAGAGGGGCTGTCCCGGAAGCAAAGACAAGACCATGGAACCCCATCTCAGGGCCTTCTGAGTCCTCCAGTCCAGTAGTACGCGTGCGTCAAGACACAGTAGCTGTGCTATGTATGGGTGGTTCACTCTGAACACACTCTTGTAGAACTTGTGGGGACATTCATTTAGAATTGGGGTCATTGAACACCTGCTACAAATCACAAGGACTGGGGCTTGGAGGCGGTGTCTAATGCCCGCATGAAACCCCTTAGCTACACTTTATACCGCCCGTGTCTGTCACAGACTAGGACTTCCCTGAGGGTCACCGTGGTGCTTTGGATGCTGAACGTCTCCTTCAAAACTGTGTCCCAAAGACTTGCTCTCCGGGGTGGCACTATTGGGAAGCAGTAGAACCTTGAGGAGGAGGACGAGTGGGGGAGAGGTTAAGTCATCGGTGCAAGTGCTTGGGAAGGGGTCATGGGTCTCCATCCACCACTCCCCCGTCTGGGTCAAGATTTGAGTTTCCAGTCCGCTTAGACCTGTGCTCACACCATGATGTGCCACTCTACGCCTCTCTCAGCAGAATGGAGCTTATGCAAGGACCGCTCTCTGAACCTCAAGAGCCGTGAGCCGAACAGGCCTCAGATATTTTATTGCGTCAGCGCGGACCTCCCTGTAGCAGCCACCTATACGGGGCTGTCACCTTCACCCCACCAATTCATAAAAAGGGCGCTTTTCATCCCACAGTGACTGCTAGCTTGGCGCTATTGAATCCATTGTCTAGGATGGGAAACTCATGCTATTTGAGGCTGTGTCGTCTGTGTGTTTCCAAAGCCTGTGGGACTCTGTCATAGAGATTGGCAAAGTCCTGTGTGTCCTGATGTTGGCGAGGGAAGACGTGACCTAAAAAGGATAGCAGCTTGGGCTTCTACTCAGTCCACACCGAAGAGGTCAGTGGGACCAAAAGCCTTGAGCTCTAAGAGGTAGCTGTAATGCTTTGGTGGCTAAGGTGCTCCTATTGGTCCAGGAACGGGACACTGTTAAGACTAAATGCCCAGGCTGACCAGCCAAGCAAATTTAGCATGCCAGGAAGCCATAGAAGGGCCAGGTGTGGTAGCGCATGCCTTTAATCCCAGCATGCAGGAGGCAGAGGCAGGGTGGGGTTTATGCCAGTTTGAGACCAGCCTGCTCTACATGGAGATTACTGTAAACCATAGAGGTGCCGGGGGGGATGTTTCCGCCGCCAAGAGTGCTTTCTTATCTTCTAGAGAGCCCTAGGTCAGTTCCCAGCAACCACGTCTAAACACTAGCTCAGCTCCAAGGGATCTGATGCCCTCTTCTAGCCTCCAAGCACTTGCAAGCATGTACATATGCACGAACACACACACACACACACATACACACACGCACGCATGCACACAGACACGCACACACATGCACGCACACGCACACACATGCACGCACACGCACGCACACAGACACATGCACACACACGCACACACGTACATACACGCATGCACACGCACAGGCACCAACGCACGCATAAATAAAACCAAAAATGTCTTTGAAATAAAGGAAAACCACCACAGAAAAGTTCCACCCAGCTGTAGAGAGTTAAGCTCTTGAGTGGTCACCTACTGAACTGCAAGCCAGACTGGCCCCGGAATAAGATGGGGCTGCCCACAAGGCCAAGGCAAGCTGATGGAAAGAAGATGGCTCAGCCTTCTTCTACAAAGGATTTTTTGGGGGTATTTTTGTTGTTGTTGCTTCCGGTTAAGAAATACCATAGCATATGGCAGCTGCTTCATCTCATAGCCTCATATAACCTATGTGGCCACCAGACCCAAAAAGAAAACAGGAAAAAAATAAAACAAGTTTCCTTAAATATTGTGTGGCCCACGACTTTGTGATGCCTCTTTTCCTTCCTCAGAACACTGCTACTTTTTTTTTCCTTTTTGCAGCTTTAGAAAAATAGATAATTACTTCAGTTAATTTCAGCAAAACAGTTCAAACTCATCAGGGCTGAACAAGTATAATTTAATGCTCCTTTTGACTTATTGTTGTGACTAGATGCGGATTGATGATTAAAGTGGTAAACACTAGCATTTCTGAGAAATGGCTGACTCGGCTGCCAGCGTGTCACAGGGAGACACCTGCCCCCATGGCTGTGCCGCGATTGTGACTGCGCTCCAGGCTGTCAACAAAGAATATAAGTATTTGACAAGGTGTTATCTAATTGTGTTTTTAAAAGCCACGATACATACATCTTTTAATATGTCACTTGAAGCAGCCAGAGAGTTTCTTTTATTACAAAGTACAAAGGAAAAATGAATAGCTTGCATTTTCTTGTTCTCTCTCTCTCCCCCTCTCCCTCTCTCTCTTTCTTTTTCTCTCTCTCTTTTTTTTTCTCCTTTTCCTTTCCAGGCTCTGCCCTTTTACTGTCATTCTTTGGAATATATTGTGCTTTTTAAGTCAAATAGGCTTTTATTTAAATGGTTGCCTAAAATAGCTCGGCTGCATTAGGTCTGTGAGGAGGACCAGCACGTCCCACAGATGATCTTTGCTTTGGTCCTGAGAGGAATTATCTCATGGTCACAGAAGGACACAAAGCCCCTCTGGGATGCTCTGAGTCCTGAAGCGGGGAATGGGATGGGGTGGGCATCCTGTGGGGATGGCACTTCCTGTCTTCACCCTTCCTTTCCACGGGGTCTCATTTTGTCCTACTCCATCTCCTGCGTCTCAGGTGATTGCTCCTCACTGACCACGCCTTAATCAAAGGATGGGGCCCACTGTGAAGATGTGGCTGCCCCACCAGCATCAGATAAGTCAACGATGCCCTGAGGACTGAAAATCCTGAAAGAGCCATCTAGGAAGACCACCGAGGAAGGGCCGACACAGGAGGGACAGAGAAAGACAGTCCATCTTAGGTTTCAGAGTGCCACCTCTGTCCCCAGCTCTCCAAGGATGCAGAAGGCCGTGGGGCAGAGCCCAGTCCCTCCTTCACCCATGGAGAAAACGAGGTCAGTGGTCAGTCCACAGAGAGCCAAGCACAGAGGCCAGACAGACTGAACTCTCCCTATGGGCTGGTCCTTTTTCCCTGGAGTCTCTGGGCTCTGGTTTCGTGACCGCTACCCTCTGAGAACTGCACCTAGGCTGTGCCCTGGGGTAAGTCTTGTGCAGCCTAGCTTCGTCGTGGAGGACCAGTAGGTCTCCAGCAATGCTGCACGTGCATGAAAGCTATTTCTGGGGTGCAATGTTAGGGAATGGTTTCGGTTCCATCTCTCAATCTGACGCCCAGGCCTCCTTCCCTGCTCCTCTGAGGCAGGCCAGATTTGGTTTCTGCTGAGCTGAACGTAAGTTCTGAGGCATGGTGTCTCTTTGGGGGGGGGGGAAATCAGGGCCAAAAAAAAAAAAAACAAAAAAAAAAGGAGGAGAAAGAAGGCAAAGAAGGCCAGGCTAGCTCGATATCTCCTTCAAAGGAAGCAGGAACACCAAAAGCCAGAAAGCCCTGAGTGTACCCCCCACTCTCTCCAGCAGGCTCCACTGGCGTCCTGGGGACAGAGGTCTAATGATCTGGTCAAATCAGCCTTTTAATCCGTCATAGTCAATGTCATGTGGAGAGTCCAGCAATTTGCTACTGGTTATGCAAAAAAGTCAGCGGCCAGTGAGGGGGGAAGGGAGGAAGGAAGGATGCAGGCAGGATGAGCCTGAGAAGGTCAGTGGGGGAGCTGAATCTACAGCCCCACCTGATCTGGTCTCCAGCCATCACCCAGCAGGCAGCTCTCTGAGGCCAGCAGATGAGAGTCCCCAGGAGGTACGCCAGAGGGAGTATGCAGAGCACCTGATCGCAGGTCAGATGTCACAGGTGCTGGGCAGCAGTGTGGGTGGAGCACTCAGGGGGCATCTTCGGGATGGACATGCAGTGACTGCCCTTCCCGGGGAACAGAACGGTCTAGGTCCGTTAAGAGAACGCGGATATTTGATGCTTTCTACAAAATTCGGCTCACCTCGGCACCACGGCTTCATTCTGTCTGTCTGTCTGTAGACACTCGGTTTTTAGCAAAAGGGGAGCCACTTGACACCGAGCAAAGGGGACAGGGATAAACTGGCTGGTTCTTCTCCAAGGACACTTGATGATTCCATTGAGTCCAGATGCTTCTCCTGTCTCTTCTTTCTGTCCTCCCGTCCTCATCCCCTCCTCTTCTCCCTCCTCCTCCACCTCTTTCTAAACACCCCCCCGGCGCATGCCCGCACATCTTTCTCTTTTTTCCCAGAGTCTAGGTGGCTTGACTTTGGAGGCTTCCATCTGTCTGATTATGTCATCCCTTCCAAATCATCAGAGGAACAACTACGTGGAAAGACCCCTGCTCTCAAGACCAGAGAGGCAGACTCTGATGTCTCAAAGGTCATGGGGAGGATCTGGTGTAAAAGCAGGAGGACGCAGCATAGGGAAGGAGGAGAGCTGCAGGATGAGGGACTGGACGGAACCCTCTGATCAGCTCCTGCCCCGCCCCGTCAGAGCTGGGAGTACCAAAGCCTCCCTCTAGGGATGCAGCACCTCGTGCCGGCCTGAGACCTCCTGGTTTTGAAGCAGTGTCTCATCCCTGAGCCAATGGCTGCTGTTACAAACACCCAGAGTATTTGCACAAGCAACGCATCTTTTTTTACAGCAGGTTTAATGAGGGGTTCTGTTCCAACTACCCGGAGAAGAGGTTGAACTTGACGGTGGCTTCTAAATGGTATGAGCATGGAAACCCTAGGCAAATAATAAACGCATTTCAAGCTTTATACCTGTTTATTTCACACTTTCTTTAATATACCAATTATTCATGTAACACCTAACTGAGAAATGTGTTATATCCAGCCATCACTTGTAAGAATTCAGCAAACAGTAACACGGTGGATATGTCCATCACCCAATCATTTATCATCCTTCTATAACCATGAACTTGGTGGTAAATGGGGGGTAAAGTTGATTTAATCTTTGAGTTTAGAGAAAAAAAAAGAAGCAGAAGATATTTGCGATTATAAGACATTTGCTTTCTATTTCCACAGCCAGTTAGGATTCACAAACATGAAAATCCATTACGGAAGGGAGTGTAAAGTGTGACCGCATCTTGTTCAGTCAATTAGTGAACCAAGCTTGAACATGGTGCTTATCTGAAAACCAGCATCCTTCCTCTGACAAGGTAAAAAATATATTTAAAGAGGAGGCTGGAATCAAAGGAAACTATCTTGGTTTACTTCCTGTGGCTGTGGGGAAAAAATTGCCATGATCAAAAAGGCAGCTTGAAGGAGGCAAGGGTTTATTTCATCCTACACTTCCAGGTGGCAGTCCGTCACTGACAGAAACCCAGGCAGGAGCTCCGGGAGGGAACCCGAAGCAGAAACTATGAAGGAATTCTGCTTTCTGGTTGGTCGGCTAGCTTTATCATTTATTAATATTTATTTATTAGTTTATGCGTACAAGTGTTTCCCTGCATGTACGTATATGCACCAGGAACGTGCCTAGTGCCCAAAGAGACCAGATGAGGGAATCGAACTCCTTGGAGCTGGAGTTACAGAGAGTTGTGAACGGCCATGTAGGTGCTGGGAACCAAATTTGGGTCCTCTGCAAGGTTGGCCAGTGCTCTTAATGGCTGAGCCATCCTTCTGAGTCCTCACTCAGCTAGCTTTCTCAGACAGCCCAAAGTCACCTATCTAGAGATGTTGCCACCCACAGTGCATTGGACCATCCATACGAATCCCCAAATAAGAAGACACTCTCTCACAGACATGCCCTCTTCCCGGGTGACTTTAGGGTGTTGCAAGTTGACAGTTACAATTAACCAGCACAGAGACCTTGACCCAACCACACATAGTTGGTATACAGATGTCTCCCTACTCATCCTATTTCCATACAACATCCTAAAAGTGGGTCCAGCAAAGAAACTGTTTAAATATGCAGGAAGAAAGAGAAATGGAAAATGTCCTGGGTACCGGGTACCCCTTGGTTTAAACAGTCTTTCTGTTCTTCTGTTAGAAATCCCCGGTGCCACTCTGATACCTTTATGCACCACCAATGGATAATTTATCCCAAAAGTGATGCTATTTTTGCTTTGCAAGAATTTGATGCATAGTGACTTGTGCATGGCAATTACCCTGCACATCTGTATTCTGATTATGATATTTAGTGCAAGGGTCATGAATAATAATATTTCTAAATATGCTTATTGCCATCTATAAATAAAGGTTATCATACTGGAGAAGGTTTTGTTTTGGAGTGGCAGAACAAGGCAGGTTAGTTGCAAGACAATAGAGCTTTAATTTTAATATGAAAATAAATACTTAAATTTATAAATATTCAGATGATTTCCGAGGTGCTGGGGCGACGCATCCGTAGCTGCTCAGTGAGTGAGCCCTAAGCTCTGGAAAGTTCTTCAAGAAAGTTTTCCAAGGCCACCTTATTACCTTGGAGAAGATCCTCTCAAGGGTGAAACCCCTCTCTGAGGGAGGTGTTTCTCGTGCAATTTCATAAAATGACTGTTAGTGATCGAGCGCCCACTGCTGACTAGTTTCTCCTCTCAAACGCCTACCCGAGGGGTATGTGACTCGGAAGCATGAGTCCATGAGGAGCAGTAGATCAGGGTGGTTGAGGGAGGAGATGGGAGAGAGACAGTGGCAGCATCCCTCACAAGGGCAGGCAGTGAGGGTGCGTCAGCAGTGTGTGGGCCTCTGCCCCTGGGAAGGGCCTCGGTGGCTTTACTTTGGATCTACGTGCTTTTCCACCAAATGAGAGAATGCCATTTGTCTCTTTGCCTCTGTCCTGCTCCTTGGAGTCATCTGTGTGGTCCAACTTTCGGAGACCCACCTATCTGGGAAGCACTCCTTACGAGTGCACGCCAGAAACTGGGTAACTCAGAACCCACCTGAAACCCCTGGTTTCCCCCTACTCTCCGAAGGAAACCTTTGCGGGATTTTAGCAACCACTCTTCCCAGTGACTAGTCTCCCCCTCAAAGTAGTTGGGCATCGTAGAAATGTTCTTGCTAAGCCAGTAATAGAAAATAATTTTTTGCTGGGCGGTGGTGGTGCACACCTTTAATCCCAGCACTCGGGAGGCAGAGGCAGGCGGATCTCTCTGAGTTCGAGGCCAGCTTGGTCTACAGAGCGAGTTCCAGGACAGCCTGCAAAACAATACAGAGAAACCCTGTCTCGTAAAACAAAAAAACAAAAAAAAAAAAACAAAAAAAAAAAGAAAATGATTTCTTACAAACACCAGGAGTGCCTGTGTTAATGCAGGCCCCGAGTGGGGATGAGGCAGGGTAGAGGGATTAAGGCCAGCCTGCTAAGATACAAATCGAAGCCCGGTCTGGTGAGGAAAAAAAGTGGAAGGGAAGGGAAGGAAGGGAAGGAAGGGGAAGTGGAAAGACAAACTGGAGATTTAAGGCTCTTTGAACCACATAGGTCTAAAGTTCTCGCTCTGCAGCTGGGAGAGTGGCCCGGGAAAAGTTTTTTTTCCGGAGGCACTGGTAAGTGCACAGACATGACTGTGAGGTCCCTGCCTCAACTTCTCCTGGGGCTGAGCTGCTCAGGGAAAGAGGTACGTCTCCATCCATCTGTGCCAGCGAAGGGTAGGGCACAACACAAGCTGATGATTCCTGCCTCGGCAGATGGGTGAAAACCCTCGGCGACACTCTTCTTTTCAAGACCATACTAAAGCGAAGAAGAAACACCTGATCCTCCCAAAGCCACAAGGCCAGGCCCAGGTTCCGAGGGCCGAGGAAACCAAGACAGAGCAGGTCCCCGCTCTCTCCTTTGCCCCAGACGCCAGGCCTCAGATATCCACTTCCCTTGGGAGGAATATCCTTGTCCGCGAGGCCACCATGTGCATCCTCCGATGAGACAATGGGAGAATTTTTCTACCTGTAGCGGGCATGGGGGCCTAGGTATGTCAGATAAGGGAACCTGTGAGGTGTTCCATGACACTGTCATGGCTCACATCAATGGTGGACAGAAGTGGGGACTCCCTCGAGTCTCTCGGGCTGAACCTCAAATTGGTGCCCCCCTACTCACCTCTGGACGCAGTTTTCAGAGATTTTTCAACAAACTTACAGACACTCCCACATTCCAACACTACATGCGCCCTTAGAAAACCCCTGAAAAGACTATCTCAGAATTTTCTAATTATGCTTCTATGCTATTCTGCATCCTTCATGATGCTTGTGTGGCTTTGGAAATCAAATTCTCTTCCCCTTCCTTCCTTCCTTCCTTCCTTCCTTCCTCCCTTCCTCCCTCCCTCCCTCCCTTCCTTCTTCTCTTGTACTATGAATGAAACTCAGGGCCTTGCACATATAGGCAGGTGCTACTCTACATCCAAGCTATGCTCCCAGCACCTCCCTGATAAATTCTAGACAAGTGCTGTCTCACTGAACTATGTCCCCATCACCGGCCCCCATTTTCCTTTTTGAGGCAAGTTCTTGCTTATATACAAGCTGGCCTTGAATATATATATACTCTGTAGCTCAGCCAGACAGACCTGGAATGTGTGTGCCTCCTGCCTCAGCCCCAAGAAGTTCCGGATGGCAGCCCCATGCCGGACCTGGCCTAACCATAATCTCACCATCACTGGTACGACTGCTCCCCCCTTCCCCCCGCCTTAGAAACCCTAGCTCTTACTGCCTTTCTACTACGTTTATTCTGAAAGAAAGCTTTATATCAGAACCACAAGTGGAAACCCATTGCTACTTGACATAATTAGAAAACAGTCACACCAACGAAACAATGAAACAGAAAAGTGTTATTAAATTCCAGCTGGAATCAAGCGCCTGAAAAGGCTCCGGGCCTAAGACCTTCTCCCTCTAGGTTAAAAATTGTGATTAACAGACGGTGGAGAGGTGTTAAGGCAGAGAGGCGCTGGGCTGCTGCTTTCTTCAGGGGTTTTAATCAGGGGGAGAAAAAAACAGAAGAGAAAAGAATGGAGACAGAGAGATGCATTTCCCAGGACACTCAGTTGCTTCCAGTGACACTCAACGAGTGACATATGCCCCACATTGGGAAACTGTTATGTCCTATGACCCCAGACCTCATATACTCTTGCTGCCTCCTTGGTCTGAACCCCCTCTCTGTGGGTCTTTAACTCAAATGGGTATCCGAAACTATGCAAATAACACCTCGGTCCTGCCGATGATCACCGAGACCAGGACACTCGGCTTCTCTGCCATGCAGTCGTGATGACATGCTGAAGAGAACCCTGCCTCGGGGCTGCATCTGGCATCTGCACAGTGAGTGGTACCCGGGTGCAGGCACCAGAACTCCCTGCTTGTTCCGCTTAAGGGCTTGCTCTCCGCCTGAAACGGGGGGCCCCCCAACCGCTGTACCACATGAGCGGGTAAAGATCGCAGGCTAAGCAATTTGACCTCCAGCCCAGCAGGTGCAACTGTGATTCAAGGCACAGCTGCTGCCGGGAGGGAGCTCCCGGGGAAGCCACGTGTTGCAATTGGATGAAGATTGAATGCGCTTTGCAGCTGGGGCCTAGGAGCTTCGAGTTGGGACTCCCACGGGAAGAAGCTGGGGTACCACAAGCAGAAGAGCGCCACCTGTGGCGAGGCCAGGCACGCACCCACCTGGTGTGTTGGCAAGTTAACAATTGCAGGACCAGCTTCGACTTTAACCTCATGATCCTCAGACACGGGTGCTGCTTAGCAGGCTGCTAGGTTCTCCAGGAACTTAGGTGACGCGGGCTGAGATGGAGCACAATGCCGCAACAATGTTGCCCCTTCAGACAGGAGCTTAGTAATTTTTAGGGGGGATACGATCTAAAGGGTACCAAGTTGGAAATCAACAGCTCAATCATTACAGTCGAGAGGGTGTGCATAACAGGATGTGGGAGGGGGCTTCACAAGATAGGGAAGAGGTCCTTGCTTATCATTTGGTGCCTACCATGCCTTCTGGGTCCGGAAACTGATTGATGCCAGGCATCACTGGAGATGAGCGCCTCAGGAGCCTCATGGTGAGTGGAGAAGACTCTGCCTGTCATAAGTGAAAGGCTTTGAGAATGGGGTGGGGTGGGTGGGCAGGAGGCACCCACAGATCCTGACTGAGTTGGGAAAAGGCATCCTATCACTTGTTGTTAACTATTAATGTCATTTAAACCCTTCTGAGGATAGATCTAACACTAGGTTGCTTTGAAGGCTTGATACGTCTTGTAATCCATAGATTATTGAAGTTAATTTCTCTGCTGAGATCCTGCTATCAGGAGAAATGGCGTGCATACTCAAAAATTGGAAGGGGAAAAAAAAAGAGAAAGATTTTAAATTGGATTTCTGTTATGCCTCTGTCCAGAAGAGTAGGGATGACAGAAAGGGATGCTTCCAGATCAGCAATGTGGTAAAAACCAAAAGCAAAAACATACCCTCTGCCCCTTCGGCTCCTTTCTCAAATCTGGATGTGGAGGCAAGCACCTGCAACCTCAGCATTCCGGAGACAGAGACAGCAGGGGCAGGAGTTCAAAGCTAGCCTGAACTATATGCTGAGGCCCTGTCTCACAAAGCCAAGGCCTGGTGGTGTGGGTCAGTGGTAGAACACTTGCCTAAAATAACAAGGCCCTGAATTTGATTACCAGGTCCACAAAACCTTTCTTTCCCAAGATGCATGTGGACCATTGCCTGTAATTTGCATGCGGTGTACCCTTTGCTAGCTGCAAGCATCTCCTGTTGTTGTGGGAGAGCCCCACATAGGATAAGATAAAGTGGGCAATAACAGTGTGCAGATTTATATCACTGTGAATCATTTTTTCCATACTTTAAATTAATTTTAATTGAATCTCATCCTCTTGACTTTCATTTACTTTTAAATGAGTTTCAGTTGTAAAGTTAGAATGCAGGTGACTCTGGGAGTTGACAAGTTTTAGTGTTTTGATCATAGATTATTATATAATGTTGACAAATGTTCCTTGGACTATAATACTGCATATGAAATGTCATGAGACACCCAGGGTCCTCTCAATCCACACAATATTTTACAGGGAGGAGAAAAGCAGGCTGTGTTCGGATAGGATTGATTTCCAGAAGGCATGGTCATTTCTAGGGGGTTGCAAATAATTTACCAGTTTATGACTGTCCTCTAGAAGGTGGCTGGCCAGGAGAGCTTTTCTAAAGAAGATACTTAGTCCTGGAAATGGCATGGGGACCGTGTGGTTCCTTAGGCTGATAATCAAAAGTGGTCTATTGTCTATTTGGTTTTGCTTTTTGTGATGCTGGGTATTGAACCCAGGTCCTCCTGACTGCTAGTCAAGCACTGTTAGCACTGAACCACGCCCCTAGTCTTAAAGGTGTATGGGGGGGGGAGGAGTGTTGTTTTTTTCCCAGTTACTCTTCTCAGCTATGTCTGTGCACTTGGTTCTGAATTTCAGTCATATTCCTTCCTGAAATGCTGGAGTCAGGAGCTTAGAGAGTCCTGTGTGACCGTGAGCGTGCTGCGGGGTGTAGGGTGAGCGGTTCTCTCCATCCAGGCCCTACTGGATCCCAACTGTGGAGGTCCCAACCTCCCTTCTCACCTCTGTGGAAGATTAGAACAGTTACATGACCTGCCAGAACCAAGCCAAGTAGGAGATGGTCAAGTTCATTGAACTTGAGCACAGTGCTGGGTCAGTACAGTTTCCGTTTCTTCCTCAGAACAATCCTGTTATGTAGGATTAATCTCAGTGTTAGAAGGATCTTAACACTTGCCCCAAGACGTGTCACTATTAAGCAGCAGTGCTCGGCTCCAAGCTAACTAAATGCAAGGTCCAAGAGGGCGCAGGCATGTTTGAGGATGAGGTATCTTGCCCTGCTGGCTGCTATGAAGGAACACAATGCCTACTTATTGTATAAATGGAGACAACAGCCCAATCACCTCCCACATTCTGTATTGCCCCAGATGCTGAAGTTGACGACTGTGATGTCAACATGGGTCCTGCAGATCAGAGAATGTTCTTGAGTCGGCAATGGAGAGAAGTTTCAGTTTATCTAGATTCAACCTAACAGACTTACAGGAGGATGTGAGGCTCAACATAGGTGTTGGATGTTGGGGAGGAGAGGAGGACAGGACGTGGGTCTAGAGTAGTCTGCATCTCACGGCTAATGGGGCAGTGCCCCGGTGAGGATGGGAAGAATGTGACATATCAACAGAAGTGGACTGCTTAGAACAGAGAGGCTGTCGTTAGCTTGGGTGGGTATTGTGTTGATTCTAATTCATGGAGGGCTTGTTAACATCCATTCCACCCTGGGCTAAATAGTTCTTGTGAACGAGGAAGAGGCTTCTTCCGAGTTCCCAATTAATATTTTTAGGATCTATTGACTGCCAGCACCAAATCAGTGCTCTTGAGGTGTCACCAATGGGCAGTCTTGTCAAGCTCTTGCCCTCCATCTCCTAGTTTCCGCCGCTTTACAGTAAGGCCATCAGCTTATTGCTCCATCAATGGCTTAATCCTCCAAGGAAGCAAGAGCCTCCCTGATCCAGTCGCCTCTCAAGGACTATATCCACCTGCTGGGGGCCAAATGTTTGATACATGGGCCTTTATGGAAGGACACCTCCTAAACAAGATACAGTAGGTAAGTTTGATCTGAATAAAACGATAGTGCTAGACAGTAAAGAATAACCTACCCTCAAGATACAAGAATCTGCAAGGTGTACACTGAAGGGTTATTAAGACTCAGAACGTGGACCTGCCTGTGTGGACCAGAAGTAGTTTCATGGGACAGAAAAAGAAACCTGGGAATGACAAGCTACAAGGCTTTCCTTGAGCTGCACTTTGAATCAGTGGATATCCACGTGCGGAGATACTAACACCGTTTTATTTCATCACCAGTAAAGTTAACACTACAGCAAAAAGAAAAAAAAATCCCACTGGCAGGAGACACATTTTCATCACACCCAGCCTGAACACATAGCACTTTCCACCGGCAGCTTTCCTACCCTGGAATCCCTCACATGGGAGGGACTGAGTGTAAATAACGCAGGAGCTAAGTGGTGTTGTCTGGCTGAATCCCTCCTGGAGTTGCAGACAGGAGTTCCTATACCTGGAATTCTCTTGCAGGGCACGCGTGTGCACTGTGTCTCAAGAGTTCTGCCTGAGGAAACCAGGCTTGTTCAGGGCCCCGTTTCTGTGAGCTCCTGTATGACACGTTCTTCGGGATGTAGGGTGAGCTGTAGCAGGACACAATGCATGCATGCCCATACCGAGCTCGGTCCCCATTCCATCTCAGAGGAAGCCATTGTGCGAAGCAACCTGTTGGCTCCTCCCACCTCTGCAGCCAGCCTACAGACCACTTTTGGAGTCTTCAGGATCCGCTGAAGACTTACACCATCACCCACTGAAACCTCCCCTGCTCCGACACTCACCTCTGCCTCAACAATTCTACTCTGTGAAATGAGCCTCCTTCCGACAGGTCCTGTGACAATCAATGTTGTTGAGGCCCATGGGACCACCTAGTGCCACCTTGTCGTGGCATGGGACCCCCAAGAGAAGCAGAGGCTTCTCAGTGGTCAGCCAAAGAAGGCACTAGTAAGAGAATGCAGGCCATCGTTGACTGTAACTATAGCAACTGCTTGGTCCCCATCTGGTTGCCCTATTTTGAGATGTTCTGGATACTTTGGGGAGTCAAGTCTAGCTGGTGGAAGTGGACCATTGAGCGTATGTCCTTGGGGCTACGTTGGCCCTGTCCACTTCCTGTCCTGCTTTCTGCTTTCTGGTCCACCACACGGCTGATGTTGGGTGGACTGAAACCCTCCGAAATCATGAGCTCAAATAAACCTTCCCTCCCTTCAGCCGCCTCCTTCCGGCGTTGTGCGTGGGTCTCACTTGCTTTGGGGGTCACGTAGATTCAAGGTCTAGAGAAAGCTGTTGATGTTCATAAATCTCAGAAGCTGCACTAAATGGGCCATTTATACACGAGAGGAAGACCCATGCGGGTCTTAGGAAATGCTGGGTCTAAGCTGTGGCTGAAGCTGCTCCGTTCCCACGTACACAAGCACAGCTTCCCCATCTGACCTGCAGAAGCCTGGGGCAGAGTTCTGCACACAGCATCTGTAGAGTCACCAGCAGGCTTGTCCTGACGGCCGTGGACACCCGGTGACACAGAGGCTCCAGACAGGAGGAAGAAAGGATATAAAGTCTCCTATGAGACCCTGGGGGGATGAGCTGGAATTTCCTTGAGCCCCCATTTTCTGGTGTCACGGTGACCTAGCTAGAGTGCTAGATCCTAGCCTGAGTGCCTACTGCTAAGAAGAGAACAGACCCCTCAGGTTCCCAGGCTCTACCCAGCCCTGTTTTGGTGGAATAGAAAAGGGAGGCTGGTGACCACCCCCTCCATCCCGTGCCACAGATGTACACAGGTACCTAGCGGTAGAATGCGTGCTTGGGCGTTGTGGGGGTTTGAATAGGAATGGACCCTACTGGCTCATAAATTCGAATGCTTGTTTACCAGGGAGTGATACCATTTAAGAGGGATTAAGAGATGCGGTCTTGTTGGTGTAGGTATGGCCTTGTTGTCCCTGGGGTGGGCTTTGGCGTTCCAAAAGCTCAAGCCAGGCCCGGTGTCTCTCTTTCTGCCTCCTGTGGGTCTGGATACAGAACCGTCACATCCCTCTCCAGCACCCTGTCTGCCTGCATGTTCCGTGATTCCTGCCACGATGACAATAGACTAAGCTGCTGAACTGTAAGCAAACCCCGACTAAATGCTTCCTTTTTATAAGTATTTCCACGGCCATAGTATCTCTCCACAGCCACAGAACATTAAGGCAGGCATATATAGGCCTCTCTCAAGCATCTCTTCGTACGTGTTCTGAAGACATCCATGCTACTCGCGTCAAACCCTGGTGCTGGTGCCCTGAGAGACACCATTTCCTACATACCAGGCACAGGATTGGGAGCACGGAGGACCCCAGTAGAGAATCTAGGCATCGTAAGAGCTGGTCCTCCACCACAGTGCAAACCCACATAGGTCAGTCAGGGCTCAGAGCAGAGCAGAGTTCCTTAGCCAGCAGCTCTGTGTGGACCTTTCCTCAGAGGGACCAGAACACATGGTCCATTCTGGAAACACTTGGCAAGAATGGGGGAGAGGAAGAAGCCAGCAGAGAGAGGGAGGACCAGGGCTTCCTATCCAGTTCATAAAGTCCCAGCTTTAGGGATGGGAACAGAGGCAGCCAGGAGGCTGCAAACTCTTTCAAGACGTCCCCATGAAAGAATGCTTGCTGTATGGAGAGACAAGGGCATTTCCCTCAAGGGAAGGAAGGACCCAAGGAGGCAGAAGGCAGACCACTTAGGAAGGGCTTCAGAGCACATCAGGAGAACACAATGAGCTCTCACAACAGTCTCCAGAAACCGGAAGGAGTTAAATATCTCCTGGGGCATTCGAATCTGCCTCCCAATTCCCACCCGGGAGGCACCTATGTTTTCTCTCTCTCTCTCTCTCTCTCTCTCTCTCTCTCTCTCTCTCTCTCTCTCTCTCTCTCTCTCTCTCTCTCTCTCCTGGTGAGCTTCTGAAACCATGGACCCAAACACGCCTTCTTTTCCCTGTAGGTTCTTTATGTCAGTGTTTGCCACAGTGGCGAGGGAGATAGATAACTTGGTAGGCTACACTTAACAAAATGCATTTCGGTGACATTCATCTTTCTTTTTAAACCCCTGGCCACAGATCAAACCCAGGCAAGCACCCTATCGCTGAATCACACCTTAGCCCCTCACTGGGGGATTCTAGGCAGGGTCTTTACCACTGAATCACACCTTAGCCCCTCACTGGGGGATTCTAGGCAGGGGCTTTACCACTGAATCACGCCTTAGCCCCTCACTGGGGGATTCTAGGCAGGGGCTTTACCACTGAATCACGCCTGAGCCCCCTCACTGGGGGGATTCTAGGCAGGCACTACACTACCCAGCCACACTCCCATTCCCTAACATGGGTTCATAGGCAGGCACTCTACTACTGAGTTACATAAGCAGAGGTATTTTTGTTTTGTTTTCTGTCTTATTTTAAGACAGAGTCTCGTTAAGTTATCTAGACAGTCCTCAGCTTGCTATCCTCTCACGCAGCAGGTATATTACAAGCCCGTAGCACCGCATCCCCCCCTTCAAGACGTTTTCAACACACCGTGGGGTCAGCAGACGTCAGGGAGCGCCTTTCACCACCGTCCCTCCGGGGACTCTGAGGCCGAACAGAGCTGAGCGGACTAAGCTAGGTCACACAGCTACGAACGGCACAACTGTAATGTCAGTTCTACTTAGTTCTAGATAATGATGGAGCTTGGCACAGACGTGCCAGCCAGACCCAGACAACCGTCTTCTGACACGGAGCCAGAGTCCCGTGAGTGATACGCTCGTCTGGCAGGTGGAGCTGCCACTTGTTCCCTTGAAAATGGCATTTAAGTGTTTCAGATCAAACACACATTTTCAAATGTGGCCTTGGTGCGTTTTGAAGGCTTGGGCATTCTTGGACTTCTGCAGTTTTGTTTTTTTATTTCTGATATTTTCTTCCTTCTCTGCTGCTCATTAGAAAAATGCTAAAACAAAAAAATCCATTTTTATTATTCCATTATTGTTAATATAACAAAGCTTATCCTCTATTGTGAATAGTGTCAGGCCGCAAGTTTTTGATTCCTGAGCTTGGAAGTGGGCAATTTCCAGACCCAGATATTGCATCGGGCTTTGTCTTATCTTACTTCTGATGGGTGTGCCTGCTTGTCTGTATGTGAAGCACCTGCATGCAATGCCCAGAGAAGCCAGAAGAGGGCACATGGGGATCCATGGAACTGGACCTACAGATGGCTGTGAGCTGCCCAGTGTGGGGTGCTGATAGCCACCAGCGCTAAACCATCTCTCCAGCCCTGGTTTTATTTTTATGTTTTCATTTGCTTTAGGACAGGCCTCAGTTATACAGCCTAGGCTAACCTTGAACGTGTAGACCTTCTCCTCCCTGTGAGAGCAGGTATCACCTGGCTAGCTGTTTCTTGAAAATGTTCATCAGTCTGAAGCACGATGGGCTTTGAAGTTCTGGGCTTTGAAGTGAGCCTTTTGCATCCGTGGGGCTCAGAGTGAGGAGCCTCCCTTTAACCTAGTCCCTCCATAGTCAGGTGGATAAACCAGAAAAACCTAGACACCGATTGCATCTTTGGCCAGGGAGCCCAGAAAGCCAGAGAAAGTGTGAGCGGGGGAGCCGTGAGGGTCTTCCCTGGTCCCCGATAGGCCACCGAGAGAGGTCTTAGCTAAAAGGCTCTCTCTGCTTCTGGGAGCAATGCAGCATTTATCTGACCAACCTTCCCACTCCTCTCCTCTATGCCCCTTCCCCCCCAGATATTTGGGAAATATCAGGCCTCTGACTCAGAAGAACATATGTATATATAGCTGGGCTGGTTTTACAGCTTTTACCCCCTACCCACCCATAAAAGAAAAAAAAAACCTCTTCGGATTCCATCTCTGAACTTTAAAACAACAATTCTATTTAGAAAACTGATTTATTCGGAAGCAAACAGGATCCAGGGTGTGTGTGTGCGCGTCTTGGGGGATGCGGGGAGAGGATCCAGCAGGCAGCTACTGGTTTTATCAGCACAAAAGCCTCACTGTGGCTGGTAGTGGAGGCTCTTCTGTCCCTGTACCTTTCAAAACTCATATGTAACCATATCTGTTTTAAAAGAGTGATTCATTTTCCTCCCGTAGCCTGCGAAACTCTTCATCCCCACCACAGGAAACTTGAGTCTGATTTTAATGAGCTTCAATTGGAATGTGGCCTTTGAAAAGGAGTGCATTTGAAAAGATGGAACATTAAATTTTGTAATGATGTAAAACATCTTCAATTTTTGACAGGACAATGGTGCTTATTGTACTTTATGAGTCCACTGGCGATTCAAAGGTCACTTTGTATATGACTCCACAGACAGGGGCAGCCCTGAATGAAAATTAGGTTACATGTGATCAGCTTTATTATTAATCAGACCAAAATGGATTTTTAACATTTTTCTAATGAGCAACAGAGAAGGAAGAAAATATCACGGATAAAACTACAGAGACGATCGAGAATGGCCAAGACTTCAAAAATGCATGGTGCGGCCATGTCTGCAAATGAACGTTGGATCTGAAATGCTTAAATACTATCTCAAGGAATAAAACGCGGCTGCATATTTTGCTGTCGTAAATACGTAAGAAACTGCCGAAATGCCTCTTCTAATTTACTGCCTCTGTCCTTTGTTTATAACTAACTAATGATCTGATTTCTCTGTGCAGTATATTACCGCGGCCCCCAAGAAGTCCAGGCTGGGTGAAGCCCGCGTCTCCATTTCCATGATAAATCCTGTTTTCTAAGGGCTTGTAACTCAGCTGTAAATATGTAATTCACGCTCAAACTTGGAACACAAGGCCTCAGCCAGGACGCAAATTGTCGGGACGACCTCAGATCTGCCCCATCTAAGTTTCTTAAACCTTTTTTTGTGTGAGTGATGTTTCCATGTAGGAAGAGACAAGGTCTTGAAATAAAGGAGAGAGTAAGAGCAATCAGTAAATGCCTGGGGACTTTTGTTTTTATTTCTTGAATTGGAGATCTGTTTTTCAAGATCCCTATTTGTGAGAAATAGAGGCTTCTAATTAAAAAAAAAAAAACAGAAAGCAGAGGTGTCCTGAAAGCTTGAATTTGTAGAGTGCACAATTGGGGAAACTGAGGCAGGCAGGATGTGCAGACTTTCCTAAAGAGCGCGCTGTTCCTGAAAGGGCTGGCTCCTCTCCTCCGACTGTGTTGGGAAGGACACCAGAGTTACTCAGGGAACTGCCTGGGTCAAGTGTGTCCAAGCTTCCGCGTGGATCAGAGCTCTATGAGCTCTTGGGCCCCAGACCTTGCTAGGCAGCCATGGCCTGCTTTCACTCAGCAAGGCTCAGGAGCGAAAGTTTGGGCCCTCTGTCCCTCAGTGCTACGAGCAAAACCGTCAGAAATGAAAGCAAACAACAGAGACGTCCCTGCACACATCTGAAAGTGCTGACTGTCGTCTACATACCAAGCAGGTGGGGGGGGGGGATGGACACCTGAAGATTAGGATCGAGGCAGAAGTTACAAAATGGAACCAGGTTCCCAAGATGCTCCACCCAGGGCTATGATGAGTTCTGGAGAAGGAAGACCCCCCCCCAACCCCGTGGAAACTGACAGGGAGGAGGCAGATGGGGCTGACATACAGACTCAAAGGGCAATGCCCTATCCGCAAGCCACTTGTACTGTCACTGCTGACACCTGCATCCACTTGCCCTGATCGTGGCAGCAGGCCCTGCCTGGCCTCAGACCTTTTCACTCCTGTCCCCAGCAGCGGCATACGGTCACCTTAGTGTACTGATCTTACCTTCAACAGGCCTCTCAGGGTCACCTTGGATAAAATCCAAGTTGGGACTGCTCCATAGTTTGTGGGAACGGTGCAAAATGGAAACACACACACACGCGCACGCGCGCGCACACACACACACACACACACACACACACACACACACACACACACACGCACGCACACACGGGGCCCCTGGTTTCAGCATTAAGATTTCTAAGTACTATCAATCTGTTAAAAGAATGCTGCACCAGGCGTTGGTGGCACACGCCTTTAATCCCAGCACTCAGGAGGCAGAGGCTGGTGGATCTCTGTGAGTTCGAGACCAGCCTGCTCTACTGAGTGAGTTCCAGGACAGGCTCCAAAACAAAACAGAGAAACCGTCTCAAAAAACAAAAACAAACAAACAAACAAAAAAGAATGCTGCAATAAAATTGCTCCTAACGGCGTTCTTGAACCCATGTCTCACTCAGCCATCATCAGAGAAGCTTCTTCTTACAGTCGGTGAGAACACGGATCCCCACAGCTGCACGATATACAGAGAGTGAAAGACTTTGGGAACACCTAGCCCCAAATGGGATGTCTACAACCAAACCACTCCTCTCAAGGCTCACGGGGCTGTGTTTAGAGGAAAGTCTGTGAGAGCCGGCGGAGAAGGATGATGCCAAGGAAACAGCATCCTCGGGGACAACAGGAGTGGCCCACAGAGACTGTGGCAGCATGCACTGTTGTGGTTTGCAATAAAATGGCCCCAGAGGGAGTGGCACTAAGGGGAGGTGTGGCCTTATTGGAGTGGGTGTGGTCTTGTTGGAAGAAGAAGTGTGTCACTGTGGAGGTGGCCTCGCATATGCTCAAGCTCTGCCCAGTGAGACAGTTCACTTCCAGTTGCCTGTAAGAGAAGAGCTCTGAGCTCCAACACCATGTCTGCCTGCACGCTGCCACGCCCCACCACGGTGATGACGGACTAAGCCTCCGAAACTGAGAAACCAGGAGGCTATCTGCAACTGGCAACCACTTGCCAGTTTTCTCCAGTGGAGGCTCACTGGGTGTATATAAACCACAGTTAAGCCAGGCTCCATGTCCAGCGTTAGATGGCCAACACAAAACAAACTCAAGGGTGTTTTTTTGGAGATTTTTGTCTCGTATTGCTTTGTTTGGGGCAGTTTTCTTAACCTCACCGGTCTTTTGTTTTATATAATGGTTTCAGATTTTGTGTTTTTACCCATTTTGGAGTGTGTGTGTGTGTGTGTGTGTGTGTGTGTGTGTGTGTGTGTGTGGTGTTTGTGTGTGTGTGTGTTTCTCATGCTTTTGCTTTCTCTTTTGTTGTTGTTGGGGTTTTTTTTGGAGTTGTTTGTTTATGTTTTACATGCTTGTGTTCTAAAAAGAGTGCAAAAAAAGGTGTGGAGTTGGGAAGGTGAGGAGGTAGAGAATATCTATGAGGAGTTGGGGGACGGGGGTTAACTACAATCAGAATTGTATTATGTGAAAAAGATATTTTCAATGAAAAAAAGAAAGATTTCCATGCTTTGCCTTTGGTGACAGGGTGTGTTTCCAAGCACAGAGCTCTTAGGAGCACAGGGATTGCCCAAGCATATCTTTCAGTCAGGACACCATAGTAGATCAAAGGGTTTGTGGTTGGGTTGGTGTTTACATTTCTCCTTTGGCAGCTGGCAGGGTGCCTTCCCCGGTCCCCCCCCATCCCAAAGGCACCAGGATGTAGGGGTGAAGGTTCTATGTAGGCACCAGCTCCATCCACCTCTCCATGTTCACTGAGTTGTGTAGGTGTTATCTTCAAGTACGGGACCTTGACATCAGTTTGTGAAGAGCAACCTATAGTCTTGGCAACAGCCTGCGTTGTTTGGATGATTCCCATGGGTCCCCGTAAGCCAACAACTCAATTAGATGTGATTCATTTCTGTCACTGGAAGGTGTATTTGGTGACAAGAGATGTCCAGCCGGGGTTCTGTCTTCCCCCCATTAGTTAACTATTTTATTTAGATTGTCTTCCTATATGTATATATTTTAGGAAGCTTCTACAGAATTTGGTTTCCATACTACCTCCCAAATGGCCTTAATTTTAGCTGTCTCTCCCTTTTTCACCTCCCTTGTCTCTCTCTTACCTCCCCCTCCCCACTTGATCCTCAGATCCAAGTCCCTCCATCTATCCATAACTGTCTCTTCCTTTTCCCTTTCCTAATGAGATCTATCTGTCCCACCTAGTCCCTTGATTGACACTTGCAGCTCTACAAACTTGCAGCTTAGTTATCGCTGACTCAACAGCTAATATCCACATATACATAAACACATAACCATTTCTCTGGGTTACCTCACTCAGGATTATTTTTTTTTCAAGTTCCACTCATTCAACCTGCAAATTTGTGTGTGTGTGTGTTTTTAAATGACTGGGTAATATTCCATTGTGTAAATGTATTGTACTTTCTTTATCCTAATTTATTCTGTTGAGGAATCTAAGTTTATTCCAATTTTTTGGCTATTACAAGTAGAGCATCAGTGAACATGGTTGAGCAAGTGTCTCTGTGGTAGGATTAAGCATCCTTTGGGTATAGATGGATCTTGAGGTGGATCAATTCACATCTTCCTGAGGAGCCACACTGGTTTCCAGTGTTTGTACCAGTTTGCACTAACCAGCAATGGATGAGTGCTCCCCTGGCTCCACATCCTCCCTAGCATGAGCTGTCATTTGTTTCATTGGTCTTAGCCATTCTGACAGGGATAGGATGAAATCTCAAAGCAGTTCTGATTTGTAGATCCACGATGGCTAAGGATATTGAACATTTCTTTTAAATGTTTCTCAGCAATTCAGCTATTTGAGTTTCTTAAATTCGTTATTTAGATCTGTATCCCCTTTTTTATTTTTCTTTTTTTGTTTTGTTTTGTTTTGTTGACACAGGGTTTCTCTGTGTAGCCCTGGCTGTCCTGGAACTCACTCTGAGACCAGCCTGGCCTTGAACTCACAGAGACCCACCTGCCTCTGCCTCCCAAGTGCTTGGATTAAAGGTGTGCACCACCAATGCCCAGTTCTGTACCCTGTTTTTTTTTAACTGTGTCAATTGTTTTCTTGATACCTAACTTCGTGAATTCTTTATATATTTTAGGTATTGGCTCTCTATTGGATGTGTAATTAGTAAAAATATTTTCCCATTCTGTAGGCTGCTACTTTGTCTGAATAATGGTGTCCTTAGCCTTACAGAAGCTTTTCAGTTTCATGAGGTCTCATTTATTAATTGTTGATCTTGGAGCCTGAAATAATGGTGTTCTGTTCAGAAAGTCTTTTCCTGTGCTGCCATTGAGTTCAAGGCTATTGTCCACTTTGTCTTCTATCAAGTCCAGTGTGTATGGTTTTATGCTGAGGTCTTTGATCCCTTTGGAGTTGAGTTTTGTGCCAGGTGATAAGTATGGATCTATTTGCATTCTTTTATAGTAGACATCTAGTTTGCCCAGCACCATTTGTTGAAGATGCTTTTTTTTCCAGTGTGTATTTCTGTCTTCTTTATCAAAAAATCAGGTGTCCATATGTGTGTGGGTTTATGTCTTGGTCTTCAATTCAATTCCATTAATCTGTGTGTATGTTTTTGTGACAATATCCTGCCAGCACTTTTATTACTATAGCTCTGTAGTACAATTTGAGGTTGGGGATGGAGATACCTACAGAAGTTCTTTTACTATTAGAATTGTTTTAACTATCCTGGGATTTTTGTTTATGTATGTGTTTTCGTATGAAACTGAAAACTGTCCTTTAAAGATCTATGAAGAATTGTATTGATATTTGATGGAGATTGCAAAGCCTGTGGAAGTTAACCAACCAATATCTGATTTAACTTAAGGCCCACTCCACAAAATGGAACCCATATCCAACACTGCTTGGCTGACCAAAAAAAAAAAAAAAAACCTGAAACTAGATAGTCCAGGAACCTAGGGGAAAACTATATACTACTGTTCTACTAAAAGAACATAGTAATAAAATGACTCCCAAATGACATTCTGCTATACTTGTACACCAGTGCCTTGACCAGTCACCATCAGAGAAACTTCTTCCTGTAGCTGATGAGAACAAATACAGAGACCCACAGTCAGACGATATACAGAGAGTGAGAGAACTTGGAAAACTGAGCCCTACATGGGATGTTTCCATCAAATCCCTCCCCTCGGGGCTCAGGGAGCCCCATGAAGAGGAGACAGAAAGACTAAGAGCCAAAGGCAATGGCAGACAGCAAAGAGACAAGGCCCATTAAGTCAGCACGATGTGATGAAAGCTTATATGAACTCGCAGAGAATGAGGCAGTGTGCATGGGGTCTACATGAGTCTGCACCAGATGGGGTCCTAAGAGCTGAATGGAGAGGAGGACACATGCCCCATCCCTAACCAAGAGTCTGCCTCCAACTGATAATCATATGCAAATGAACATTTTGTTTTCTTCCAGTAAGTCTCACTGGGAAAGCAAACTACCCCTTTTTGTAACATTTATTTGTTTATTATATATACAGTATTCTACCTTTATGTATTCCTGCATGCCAGAAGAGGGCACCAGATCTCATTATAGATGGTTGTGAGCCACCATGTGGTTGCTGGGAACTGAACTCGGGACCTCTGGAGGAGAAGTCAGTGCTCTTAACCTCTGAGCCATGTCTCCAGCCCACAAAACAAACTACTTCTGCATGCCCAGCAGAAGATGGCCAACAGACAATGAACTCCATAGCATCTTTGGAGGTTTCTTGTCTCATAATATTGTGTCAGGGTCTTTTTTTTTAAACTTTAATTTTTATTTTATTTATAATTTTTTCTCTTTTTTAACCCTACAGGTACTTTATGTACATATCGTGGCTTCGAGTTTGGTGTTTTTATGGGATTTCTGAGTGGGTGAATGAGTGGGTCCCTGTGTCTTTATCAGTCCCTCATGCCTTTTCTTGGGTTCTTTTCCTTCTACTTATTTCTTTATTCCTTCTAGTTATGTTATTCTGATGTGTTAGCTTTTGTTCTATCTTTTTTTTTTTTTTGGTTTTTATGAGGCAGGGTTTCTCTGTATTGTTTCAGAGGCTATCGGTCCAGCCCGGCCTCGAACTCACAGAGATCCGCCTGCCTCTGCCTCCCGAGTGCTGGGTGTTCTATCTTATTATGTTATGTTTTATTATTATACCTTAGAAGCCTGTGTGCTCTCTAATGACAGACAGAAAGGGGGTGGATCTGGATGAGAAGGGAGCTGAGAAGGAACTGGAAGGAGTAGAGAGAGGGGGAAACTGTAATCAGGATGTGATATATTGTGTGAGAAAAAAATACATCTTCAATAAAGGTGGGGGGAGTGCACGGGGACTATGGGACCCTCACCTTGAGGCTAGAATGAATGCATAGAATGGTTCACAAAGCTCTGGGTCGCCTCCTTAGCCCATGAAGCTAGCCAGAGTATGCAGAATGGCTTACGGAGCCCTCATCGGCATCCTTAGCTCATCCAACGCCCCCTTCCCCACATCTCTTTGACATTCACCCAACTGCATTAGCCCTTGGTCTCAGAGCCCAGGTCCTTGCTGGAAGCCCTACCTGGAATGTGTTACCCAAACCCTCCTAATGGCTCCCTGGTCCCATGGAAATGTTTGCTTGGATGTAGCTCATGGACCCTCTCTCCATCCACACATAGGAAGCATCACCTCCTCCCACCACACCCTAAGTGCTTTCCTGCCCGGTCTTCCTCCATCTTCTTCCTCTTCCCTGCTGGTATTTGCTGTACAGCACACATGCCTAGCCTCCCAGAAAGAGCACAGTGTGCCTAGAAAAGGGTTTGGCACACTGGAGCCCTCAGGAAATATTTTCCAAGTGGAAACATATCACCATTCCCTTGGCTTTCTCTCTCTTTGTTGGGACAGATAGTGATTCCTGGGAAGACAGGACCATCTTGGGAATACAGATGGAACGGGCTCGTGATATCTAGGGCTGAGCACCTCCAAATGAGCTGTTCCTGGGTAAGAGTGGATGAGTCACTCTGTCACCAAAGGCTTGTCCCCTGGGAGGTGCTGTCAGCAGAGAGCTATGCTTGGAGGAGCAGGGATGAAGAGAAATCGACTCATGGGACCTGCCCACTTCTGTACCCCAACGCCAAGGAGAGTGCCTGTCACGGGAGAAATGCCCTGTAAGTACCTGCTGAGGGGCACTGCTAATAAACAAAGGGGTGAATGAATGCATGGGATTCCTGAAAACTCATCAGCCACTTGAGCAGACCACAACGATTGGGGTGAACACGACATAAGTAAGGCAAGCCTGTAAAAGACCTGTGCCATTGCAGACATGTCTGTGTAGTGCCCGGTGCAGATGACAACACACAACGCACAGGATTCCATTTGTCAGTCTTCAGTGAAAATCTACACTGTTCCAACCATGCATGTTATGTGCTAGCTTAGGATTCAGGTAACAGGAAGGAAAAAGCCACTGAGTGAAAGTATTTTAAAAATGTTTATTTTATACTTACAAAACCCACTGTGGTGGTTTGAAAGACAATGCCCCCCAAGGGGAGTGGCGCTATTTAGGAGGCGTGGCCTTGTTGGAGGAAGTGTGTCACACTTGTTGCAGGAAGTGTGTCGTGGTGGGGGCGGGCTTTGAGGTCTCTTTTGCTCAAGGTTCCTTCAGTGTGACATGCAGTCTACTTCCTGTAGTCTGCAAGAGGCAGTGCTCTCAGCTCCGGCACCATGTCTGTCTGCTCCCTGTCATGATCATAATGGACCGAACCTCTGAAACTGTAAGCGAGCCGCCGCCACAATTAAATGTTTTCTTTGTAAGAGTTGCCATGGTACCTTGTCACAGTAATAGAAAACACTCACTAAGACATACACATATACCTATTTATATTTATATATGTACACCTATATCTCGTTGAGATATACTTTGAGTCAAATATATGGGATGAGATGTCTGCTCTGTTCTGTTGCAACAGTGTGGTGTCACCTGCTGTCTTGGGTTTCTATTGCTGAGATAATATATTCTGACCAAAAGCAACTTATGGAGAAAAGGGTTTACTTGAACTTATATACTTCTATCACAGTTCACACAGAGGGAAATCAGGACAGAAATTCCAGTAGGAAAACCGGAGGCAGGAACTGAAGCAGAGGCCATAAAGGAATATTATTTACTGGCTTGCTCTTCCAACTCACATTCAATTACCTTTCATATACCACCCAGGACCACCTGCATAGGATTGGTACCACCCACAGAGGGCTGGACCCTCCACATAAATCACAATGCTCCATAGATACGCCCATTGGCCAATCTGATGGATGCAATTTCTTCTTCCCAGGTAACTCTAGCTTGTATCAAATTGACCAAAGGAAGCAGCCAATCCACCATGTTGGACCATGCCAAGTAGGGATTGAACCTGGAGCTGGCCAAGGTCAGCATGGAGTTGGAACTTCACAGTACTCATTGGTTCTGTGTCTTTCTCCAAGAAAGCTCAACTCAGTTTGACCATGTTAGTAACCTGAATCTGATAGGTCCCTTTCAACACTTGGTTTCCAACTGATTCTTAGAAGTCCTAGAAATGTTGTGGAACCCAGCAGAGAAGTGGACTAGGTACAAGGACTTTGGGGATATATATCCCTGGTTCCTTTCTGTGCTCCCTAAACAGATGTAGACTGAAATTCTGGGTCAGACATGGCACCAAGTGGCCATGAACTAAAACCTCTGAAACCAGGAGCCAAAAGATAGCCTTCTTCCCTTACATTGGTTCTGTCAGGTATTCGGTGACAAGACAAGAAAGGAAGGCACCAAAGGGTTGCCTCATGTTTCCCATGAGACTTTGTTGAGTGTGGCCATTGTCATTAAATGTGCTAACTAGCTGCAGCTTGCTACTTGTTGATCCCTAAAAAAGAACAACATTGACTCTGCATGGGCAACCTTGGTCTGTAGGCATGAGCAGCTCCCATCTTGGGAGCATTGAGAAACGCCCATTACCTCCCATAATATCATGTTTCCAAGATCATGAGGCTGAGTCTTTCTGTATCTTTGTCCTGCTTGGGAATGGGCTTGGTGTTCAAATTCAGTAAAGATGCCTCCCCCAAACCTGATAATCAGTTCCACTCTGAGTGTCAGACTAGTGAAGGGTACTCCAGGGTACCCAGACTAAGAATCAGGAGAACTGTGCTTCTAGGTCTGCCTTTCATGGCTACTAACTCCAAGGAAGCGTTCCCTCTGGGGACTTTCATGTTTTCATTTGCACAAATAGATCAAATAGCGCCAGTCCTGGCCATGTTGACAGTAATTGAGAATCTTGTTCTCTGAGCTAGCCTTGGGAAATGCTGCTTTCATATGCAGCGGCCTAAGGGGTCCCCAGGATGTCCTGTTCATTTCCTATCTTAGGGGTTTTTTGTCTTCAAAGTCTCTTCTGGAGATACACTCCTAAATATCTGCAAGTTGGCTCCTTTTCATCCCAGGCCTTTCTCCAATGTCCTCCTCCCTTCCCTCCTATCCACAACCCCTGAAGATATCTTCCCTGACTCTTGGAGCTCATGGACTTCACCCTCCTTGGGTCACTCTCTAGCCATCCTAGTCTTCATCATCTTCATGTACTTATGAAGCCGAACCTGTGAATGATTTATGACCAGAGTGTCCAGAGGACGTCATAGTGGCTGTGACCATAGATGCTTGGTTTGTGACCTTCTTTCAACACCCTGGAATGATTTGATATGAGGAGGAGGAGAGGAAGAGGAGAAGAGGATGAGGAAGAATAGGAGGACAGGGAGAAGAAGGGGGAAAGGAGGGAGAGAGAAAAACCACCTTGAATGTATGAAGAAATCAGCACCCACAGTTGTCTCTGGTTCTTGACGAACAAGTTTTCTCCTGATCTACACATTAGAAAGATGCCACATGCTACTCCCATCTCTGCCGTCATTTCCCCATGGAGGTCCCAACTGAGTCTGCAATGAATACAACTAATAATGCAGGCTGCCTAGAGGGCCTCGGAGATGCTGTGGGAGTCCAGTGTGTCTGAGGGATGGACACAAGAGCCAGCATAGCCAAAGGGCGAGGAGATGTGGGAGTGTGAGCGGGGAGTCAGCACCAACGAGATGGCCTGGAACCAGAAGGCGTCCCATCCCTCTGGGTCTCCAGTCCATTTCCTCCGCTTGGCTACTGATGGCTGCGTGATGTGCAGCTTCCCACAGGACCTTCCAGGGTTCGCTAGAGTGCTTATGATTCTTGAGAATCCCACCACAGAGGGCAGTGGACACATCCACTTTTAGAAGTGGGTCCAGGGCACGCTTTTCTTTAGGCTCCGAAGCCCCCCACACACCGTCCAAGGCAAGCCACTCTCCCCCACCTGACAGAGGCGACACACCCAATGACCTGACTGGATTCCCAACTTGAACGGGACCCTGAGGAGACCAAACCCCATTCCCCTCTGTCCTCTCGACCTCCCAGCAGAGCCTCTTTTGTAGAACACAACTCCAGGGCTTCTTCAGTTCTTCAAGAGAGAAGTGTGCTAAGATGTGGGAAAGCTAGAATGCGAAAATAAATAATTTTTTTAGAAATACGGGGTTTGCGGGGTGTGTGGGGCTTTAAAAAGTGTGGCTGTAAACAAGCCTGCCCAGGCTGCCACGAAGGCACTTAAGCGCCCGGTGGGCCTGGCGTGAGGCCTCTTGTGCTTCTCTGAGGAGCAAGGGGGCAACTGACCACTTGTCCACAGGATGTGTTTTGATAACTTCCAGAAACGAGAGGGTGTTTTATGGGAAGGTAATTGGGCATAATTCCCTTCATGACTTAAGAGTCCACAGGCAGCCTCTGCAGCTGGCCCTTATTTGGAGCCATCAACGGCAAATGCTATTTTCATGGCCAATTTATTAAAGACTCCATGTTTTTTGAGTAGACATCCTAAGCACAAAAAGGGCTATATTTATTGATATGTTTAAAATATAGGTTTTTAACTGGAATCCTTAGCCCTTAAAAACAAAGTAAAGAGATAGACAGATACAATTATGTTCTGACTGGTTTCCGCCAGCCTGCCCAATGGGAACGTTTGTATATAGTTCTCAGTGCATTGAAATCTGCTTAGAAAAGCAACAAGTCTTTTGTTCTGTTGACAACAGTTATTACAATTAATTCATTTTGTGATTGGTACTTGCGCTGAGTGACAAGGTGTTATTTTACCTCAGTAAAAGTTAAAGCGGTAATACCTACGTGCACAATAACATCTTAGGCTTGCTATCACTCAAGGGAGAAGAAAAGGCTGGGCTCTAGGCTGCCAGCATAGCCGCTACCCTCCCTACGCCCTCATGCTCCTCGGAGCTGGGAGGACGAGCTCGTTCTTTTGCTCAAACTTCCCACTTCCCAAACTCACTCGGTCGGCCGGTAACCTTCACACCAAGGCCTGAGGTCCAAAGGAAGCAGGGCTTGGAGAGGGCTGGATGTCTGGGTAGTCACATGGCATGATATGTCAGGAGCTGGGTAATAAGCCCTGTTTCTTAGCTGGCCAGTGCTTAATCCAAGCATGTGTTTTGCTGGCAGGCCTGGAACACGTCATCCCTGAACATGGGGATCTCCCAGCCATGGGACGTCCGGTAGATGCTTAGGGTGGCTAGTTGTTTTGTTGGAGAGGTTGTCCAGTGTGGGGAACAGCCCCCCTGGTCCACTGGGGAAGAAAATTCCTTCCACCACCCTTGGGAGCCACTGCCACTTGTAGAAGCCATATTCACAGATGTCTGAGGGACCCCTTTCTCATCCTGATCATAGAGAGATAGTGTTATCTGAGAAGACAGGTTACCCTACCTAGTCTGGGGCCAAAGCAGAGAGGAAGGGTGAGTCACAGACCCCAAAGGGAGGGACGCCAGATGACAAATAGCCCTTTGACGACAGCATAGGAGACCTAGGGACCATCAAAGACAGAGCCAAGGTACACAGCACAGGCCATTCTCATTAATAATGACCAAGAAAGGGCTCTTTCTAATCTGGAGCCTTCTAACATCAGATTCTTCGAAGTTTGTCATTCAACAGACACCACAGTACAGCAGTACAAAGATATATACTGGGTAGGATGGACTAAGAGTAAAGACCAGTAATCCCAGCTAGTCAGTAGGCTGAGGCAGGGGAATTGCGGGGTCAAGGCCTGCTTGGGCTACGGAATTAATTCAAGGCTGTCCTGGGCAACCAAGTGAGATCCCATTTCAAAATAAAAGTAAGAAATTAATTTTAAAGGGATGGAGATATGCGTGAACACATCCTATCTGCCCAAGAAAACTAATTCAGTCCCCAGTGCTGAGGAGGAAAAAGCGACAACAAATTTTGTTTCTGTTCAGTATTAATAATTTCAGTAGCTCTATACATTGTGGTTCCATCAGTGGTAGTCAGTCATCCGAGGTTCAGTGGCGGTTTCTGGTGTAGTGGTACCTCTTGATTACTCTCTCCTGTTGGCTGGCATTGATTTCCTTATGTAGCTAGCCCTTATCCTTGAGGCCAGAGGAGTTAGAGGCCAAGCTCCTGTGACCTGTCACACACTGCCTCCCCTACAGAGCAGCCCTGTCACCCAAATCCTGCATCCTTGGCTGCCGACCGAACTAGTGCCTCTTGTCTCTGTGGCCCCCAAGTAAGGCCATCTCATTGTGCCGACCTCAGCAGAACTGGACCACAGGACTGGACCACAGAACTGTGAACCTCACAACTGGACCACAGGACAGCCGCACCAGCAGGCCACTCACAAGGACCCTGGAAGTCTTCCCAATTTCTCTTTATTAGCAATGCTTATCACCTTCTCAAAACCAATTGCATGTTTTAAATGAAAACAAATTATGTCCCCAGACTACGCGACACTTGCGTCTTTGCCATCTAAGAATTTAAAAAGTTTAATGTCAAAATTAAACCAAACAAAGCCACCCAGCATCTTTGTGCCTATCGATTGTATGTAGTGCAACTGGATAGTTAATGTAATTCTCTTCAGTGTAAAAAATGCATGCGATGTCGTGGTATCTGAGATACTGAGGTGGGATGGTATTTTCCTTGCCCACCTACCCCTGCAAACTCCAGCCTCAAAGCCTCTCTCCTCTTCTTCCCCTACCAGAAGCTGTTTATTCCCAGTAAGTCTAAAAACAAGAGCTTATATATTTAACGGTTTTTAAAAGCAAAACGCTACCCACTGTCTGCGCAATTGCCATTTTATCTCCCTAAACTTCTCCGGCTTGACGTTTTTAAAAGGGCAAAAGCAGAAAACCCTTCTATAATACCTAATTTGTACATCTGTGGTTTCCCTCCGACTAGCACAGCACCATATGTTTTTAATTATCGTAATAGCCCTAAAGAACCTGTTCGGTGGGAAACACATATGATCCTTTTATTACTGGTTTGCAATTTCAACAGTTTTAACTGGCTGGACAGGAGGAATGGGCTCAAAGGCCTAGGATCCCACCCACAGAGGGGACCTCCTTCCCTAGCTTGACAGACTGTAATTGGGCACAGGTGAGGTGACTCCACGGGGGCCTTAAGAGATATAAGTCGGGATCTCCTGTGACGCTGGGGTTTGGGGCAGAGGCTGACAGCATGAGAATGAGGTTGATAAATATTATCCCAGCTTGACCTCTGCTGCTGTCCCTGTCCTTGGGGGCTGGGGGCAGGCGGCAGCAGTGCCCAGCCTGGAGGGCTTTCTGGTGCTCCGGGCCACCCACTCTCTATCCCTGCTGCCCCTTAGGGGATCACTGCTGGGTTAGGGGGGTCAGGTTTCCTTGAGATCCTGTTGCTTCAGGGAAAAAGAGGGCTGAGTTTTTACCTCCCCCCCCCCAACCCCAGAAATAACTGGATACGGTCTTAAGATGCGTTGACTTTGAGACCGTGACACTGGAGAAACCATGAGGTCAAAATAAAAGGAGAGACGCAGCCACTGGGGGGTCACACGTCTGGTTTAAGATTTGGCCTCAGGCACCATCCAGCCCTGCCAGTCTCTCTGTACGAAAGATCTTAGGTTCTGCTTGGAGTTGAAATTGACGCCTAGGATGGTCCTCTCTTTTCCTGGGACCCAGAGTCACAGGTTGGCAGAAATGGCTGCTTTTATTTATTGGCCAGTTTAGTTTTGATGTATCCCAAAGGGATGTTAAAGGCAGCGAGTGAACAGCAGCCAGCGACTGAGCAGGGGTTGCCTCCGCCTGAGCTGCAGGTGATTTGGGGTAAGGCAGGGAGTACCTCAGAGCACCTCTGAGCACCCCCTCACATTCACTCTCCTGCGTCACCGTCCCGCCCCAGTCCCTGAAAGTAACAGAATAATAGGATGGCATCTCCCTTGGGATGCATGGGAAGGATGTGACTTGTATTATCATCTATAGAGAATATAACTTGGCCCTGGCTCATACTATGGAATTCTAGTTTTGAAATTTTTTAAGGCAGAGTCCACTGTGTAGCAGAGCCTTGGTCTTGAACCCCTCGAACCTCTTTCAACCTCCTCAATACTGAAATCACAGGGCTGTGCTGCTACCGCTGGCTTTATCGTGAGCATGCACATTAACATTGATTTGGAGTGTTAGTTACATAACCAAAAGGACCAGGTCTTTCTGTTAGGTCTTCCAGAGCCGTTCCTATGGCAGGAGACTGTCATCTTCAACATGACCAAGATGCTCCAAATATTTGTTCCCTTCACAAATAAGAAATGATTTCTGGGTAGCATGTGGGTTGACAAGCATGAGGCAAGTGGCCGTTGTCCTCGGGGCACCCACGTGCCAGGGGTATGTTCTCTTAGTTTATACCAGCCACTCCCTTTTCTAGTTATCATCCGCACATCCCAAGGTGGCCACACACATTACTGTAATCTGTGTGCTTGTTCTTGGCCACTGCTGGACATAGAAAATACATTGTATTAAAACAAATAATAAGTGGAGGAGCTGCGTACAGTAAGTACATGCCTGTGAGTCACAGCTCGCACTTGGTAAGCAGAGGCAGAAGGATCACCAAGTTCTGGACCAGTGCAGGTCATTTTTTGAGACCTTGTCTCAAAAAAATTAACAGAGGGTTGGCAGTATAGCTCAGTGGTTTAGCCCGGATAAACATTACCTCCGGCTATCCAGCTGTTAGGCTCTGGGGCTGGTGTCTGACATGTGCATGTCAAGGGATGACTCTACTTGCCCCCAAGTCCTGCATGCAGTGACCAAGCCCCCACAGAGCCCCCCCACTATAGTGGGAAGGCGGTGGCTTTGGCTGTGAGATGTTTTCAGGGATCCAGTGGTCCCAATTGTCTCGGCCTCCAATTTCTCATTCCTAAGATGGGGAGATGAGGCTGTCCATGCCGAAACTCAGAAATTACTGAAGGACCGGCTGACCTCAAGGGTCTGTATAACAAGGTGGGCCAAAAGTCAGGGTACCTGTCTGATTTGGTGTTAGAAGCTGAGAGCAAATCTCTACACAGAGCGAGTCTCCAACTCCCACCCCTACCCCAACTCCCTCTTGATCTACAAGTTCCCTCCTTGGCCAGTCCACAGGGACGGGCATTCATTTGACCAGCTGCACCTTGAAGCAAGAGAGTGAGGCTCTTAAGCCCAGTGGAGCCGACTCCTCGAGTGACCCCAGGAGACCCCAGAGCAAGGCCTCTGGACACTAAAAGAGGGGGAGCAGGACCGCACAGCCCCCTCCGGAGAGAGGGGGGACTGCCCTTAGCCTTTGGCAAAGCAGGACCAGATGGCCACCCTCATTCGAGATGTCAACACATAGCAAGTACATCTTAATCAGAGTGAGTCCTTCCTGTCCTGGACAAGGCGATTGCACCAACCCGCCCCTCAAGGAAACATGACCTTCTTAATCACAGCCTGCTGGAGGGCCCTGCCTGGCTCTGCAGCCAGCAGTAGCCATCTCTACTCCTGCCCACCCCAGAGCCAGCTATTTCCATGGCCCGGAGGAGTCTGGGCTGCAGAGAAGCAGCCTCCGAGTTTCTGTCCCGAATAATAACTCACATTACTTGGATCCCATCTGCACCAGGCAAGGCAGAGCAGGGAGAGAGAGCATAAAACACAAAGTTCCCACAGACAACATCTGTCTTAGTGCAAACAATGGACCATTATCTTGTAAATAATTCTGATTAAGCTGCAGCATTTCCTCCAGTAACTGGCTGCTGGGGAGCAGAGTGGGGAAAAGGGGACCAGCTGGAGTGGCAGGCCCTGGCCACCAGGTGCTCTGCTCAAGAACCTTACCTGACCCATAGCTCCCCACATCCTCACCAAGAGAGGCACCTCTCTCCCTGGGCCTGTCAGACCAGACATGTACTCCCTGCAGCCCAGGCTGCTTTCCTCTCTCTGTTTCTCTCTCTCTCTCTCTCTCTCTCTCTCTCTCTCTCTCTCTCTCTCTCTCTCTCTCTCTCTCTCTCTCTCTCTCTCTCCCTTTTCTCTAGTTCCTCTATTGTTTTCTCTTTCCTCCCATCTGCTGCCCCCCCCCTCCTAGGGTAGGACTGGGCTGCTCAACACTATGGGAATGGTACCTTTCTGAAGACTTAGCACTTGGCAGTTTCAAACATTTTAATGTTCTTCTCGGAGGAGTCATCATGCCCCGTAGTACCACAGTGCCCCTCCCACCTGTGTCTTCCGGGACAGTGAGGTCAACTCACTCGATTCCTGCCTTGCCACCCGCCTGCCTCATGAAGCACCTCCTGCTGACAACTGGAGATGGCTAAAAGCCACCCCAGCATTATGGAATTTCGGTCCTTAATTTATGTAAGCATGTTTACCCCCAGAGGGCCCCCAAGAAAACCACCCTCGAGATTTAAAATTAAACAGTGGCCCCGAGTGTGGTTTAGAAAGGACAGAGACTTCGAGCCCAAAGTTTTAACGTAAAGGAAATCCACCCAGCGGCAGCCTTGTTCCCGCTGCCAGGCCACCAGAGATCGGTGTTGCTGTTTTTCCTAAGTCCTTAGACCATCAGCAAGCAGGAAAACAGCTCAATTAGAACAGGGGGACTGTGTCTGTGGATTCCAGGGATGGTCTCATGGGGCCAGGTTTCCAGATGTGTTCAGTCCAGTTGTGCAGACAGAAGACTTCAAAGTGGTGAGCACGGTGGGCAGGAACGGGTGTCCAGGTCTCCCCAAACCATCACCGGCCTGTGGCAGGTCTATACAGCACCCTGCCTGGGACCTGCTTGCCAACATGAGTCCTAAAGTGATGGAGATGAGGAGGGTGACTTGTCTGTAAGTTGTGCATAACGTATGATCGTCCTATTCTCTTAAAGGTGGCCGAGTTTCCCAGTTGAGGGTTAAGAGGTGACTCTGCCAAGACCTGCAAGGAGCCAAGGATGGAAAGAACAGAAAAGCCCTAGGAAGGGAAGGGTGTGGCTAGACCCCTGTGCCCCACCCATGCAAGGCAGACTCTCAGTGCCACCCGCCCCCTCCAGAACACTGGCTCTGTGTGTGTGTGTGTGTGTGTGTGTGTGTGTTGGGCGGAAGTAGCAGCCATGGCAGATGTATGTCCAAGAGAGGGACACACTGGCTTAGCAGGCTAATAATCTGTAAATTGCTTAGGAATCCTTAATCATCGTAAGAAATGCCTTCTCAAGAGGTTGAAACGAGAAAAACGCAGCAAAGACTCAGCTTTTTCCTTTCCCTTTCATGAAGCTAAAAATCCTTTTGTTTTTCCCGTGGTAAATGCCTTCTGGGATCCAAAGAGAAACTCATTGGTGATCTGATAGATGAGGAGAAGTCCCCCTGAGCCCCAACACGTCCTGTGACCTACAGTGGTGAACGTCTCTGCTCAAGCTGGAGTCCTGTTTGTTGAAGCACCATGCTTTGTGGAAATGCCAGAGTCCTCCCATATCCTAGGGGGTGGTCGGGGCAGTGATCCTAGGGTCTAAGGTACTCACTGGGTGTAGGGTATCTACTGAAGAGGAAGGCTACAGGGAGGCCATGAAGGGTGTAGACCTAGATTGGAGACTGAAGAGGTGATCCCACTGCCTGCTCCCCAAAGAAATGGAGCCCCAAAGGAGAAGTGAGTTGTCTGAGCCCCTTGGAGCATGCTGCTGCCCGATGCCTAGTCACCTGACCCCAGACTGACTCTATGATCCTCACCCCAGTGCACTTGCCCCTAAGCCAAGAGGCTGGGTGCTTCTCATCATCTAATATCTTCAGTTTGCTTTCCCCACTGGGAGACACAGCATTAACTCATGCGCTCTCACCCTTGGCTCTGGCAGGTCTTGTGTGGTGCATAATAAAGCCATAAGGGAGGGAAAAAAATCCCAGGCCTGCTCATGAAGGCACCCCCTCTCACGAACCACTCTCAATTTTCTCCTGCATCCACTTGTGACCTAAAGACCTGCTTTGGGATGACCCTGACCGTGTCACCAAGGGAATCTGAAAGGACTCAAAAAATTATGCTCCCTCTCCTTAACAAGAAGGTGGCACACGGCTTTAATCCCAACACTCGGAAGGCAGAGAGACAGGAGAATCTGAGTTTGAGGCCAGCCTGGTCTACAGAGTTGAGTTCCAGGACAGCCGGGGCTATACAGAGAAACCTTGTCTCAAAAACACCAAAACAAACAAAACAAAGAAACAAACAAACAAAAGAGCTCATTGGAGTGTGAACTCTTAATTAACCAACCACAGAGGTATAGGCCATACTTTGGAGTAGTTAGCCCCAGGCCCCCTCCCAGGTTATACCAACTACTGAGCCCCAGACAGAAAAGCAACGTATCCATCATATAAAAAGCAATAATTTGGTAAATTAACAGCAATTTGCCTTCCCAAGTTAGTCGGTTGCCTTTCTCCTTTCATACGAATAACTAAGAGCATCTCACGTAAATCTCACAACAGAAATTCAAGAAAGAAACTTAACCCTGTGAACCAGCTATGGCCAAATAAGTGTGTCTAGGCAGCACAGAACAGGAAGACAGACTCCTCCAAGAACCCATCAACATCAGTGCATACGGGTGGCGATTCGTGACGATGAACCTACTTCACAGGATTCCCCCCAACTTTGACCCGGGAATGGACTCAGACTCCATGCATTCAGGGACACCACTGTCAGGGTGTGCCTGTGTATGTAATCACTGTGAAGTTCCTTTGAGGGAAAACAGAGTATGTACACACACTAATCTGCCTCCAAATTTAGATTTTTTCTCCTTCACTGGAGTATCAAAATTCTGTTAAAGTACACAGACTTCCAAAACGTGTGAACAGAGACACAAGTGGAGAGGTTTCCTGCAAACCTCCTTGCCTTCCTTGGCCTCTGAAGCCGTAGGCACTTTCTCGATACTCCGTTCCATAGATGGGGACTCCTTGGGGGTCTCCCATGCGGCACAGTGCATGCTGGGAAGGGTCTTGGCTATCAATGTAAACGTAGATCCAAAGGGGTTTGTGTTTGCCCAAATCTGAACCCGAACTTGTGGGGCTTGTACAATCGTGTGTGTGTGTGTGTGTGTGTGTGTGTGTGTGTGTGTGTGTGTGTTAGGGGGGAGGGGAAGGGGTTTGAGCCAATAGGAAGGAGAATTACCAGGCTCTGTACAGAGCTCTGAAATGAAGCTGACCAGGGGCATGGGTCTATGTGTATGTGGCTCCCTTTGCAGGCATCAGACAGGAATCTCCCAAGAGCATTCAACTGGTGATGTGGGAATTGTTTATGATCCAGAGGTGGAGACGGTTGAGGAGGAAGGGGGCAGGGGTAGGTAGGTAGGAGCAGCACATGGCGTGATGAGATGGGTGTCCCAAAATGGGAGGCGGGTGGAGGCCAGGGCTGGGTCCACAAAAGCGCAAGCAATGGAATCCATGGCGGTCTCTTCTAAGCTCCACCAGTTACCACGGGGGAGCGACTCAGGAAATACCCTTCTTTTGGAGAGGAAATGCTACCGAGCCTTCTTGCTTAGGGACCCCCAGGAGAGGGACTGGTCCCCCGAAAGAAGGAAGACAGAGCAGCAGATGCCTGCCTGGATATGCGGCTCCGGGGAGCCCTCCCAGCTGTCAGTGTTGGGGGTGGAAGATGAAGGAATCCGTCTGTGCTTCCTTCCTCCTTTACACTCCGTCATGCCCCTCCCAAGCTCTGAACTCTTAGGGCTTGCATCAGGGTCCCGTCCCCCCACCCCACCCCCGGACGCCTGTTCTAGCCAAAGTGACCCAACCCGGCAGATGCGATGGGATCTGTCTGCTGGGTTTGGGGGAAGTGGTTTTTGGGGGGAAGGCACACCCTGAGGAGGTGTGTAGAAGAATAGAGGAAAGCCTAGATGAACTCGCCCTCTTCCTGCATCCCGCTTCTCTCAGGGCAGTTCCCCAGATTCAAGAGGAGTCAGGAAGGAGCATTCAACAAGGTCCTCCTGTGTCCCCTTGGAGGCAGCTCAACCTGCACCTTGGTAGAGCAGGCATTGCTCGCTTGTAGCCTTGTGAGTCTGGTACCCGGAGGGGACAGTTCCTTCCGTCACCTTCTTTAGGCATTTGGGGATAACCCTCCCGCCCCACACACACTGGAACCCGCAGTGCGACCTCAGTGTGACCTACAGGGGTCTAGCCATAGCTACTGCCCAGGTCTTAACTCTACCCCTTTCCCCTAGTGAGAGATTCCTTGAGGCTGCAATGAGATCTGGGGGGGGTGTGGTCAAGGCAATGAATGGTTGGTGTAAAGACATGCCGGACAGACTGTTTCATCTAGATGAGGTGACGCCTTTGCTCTGTCACCGAGGCCAAGGTTGAGAACAACTTCTAATGGGCATTTCTCTTCTCCCACCCCACCTTGTTGGGCACTTCCTTTGAGGATTTGAGCAGTTCTTGGAGCCTTGGATTCTATGCCCTGTTCCCAGGGGACCAGCTAGAAAGGGTATAGCGTGTGCAGGATTGGGAGGTATGTAAATATGTAAAAAAAAAAAAAAAAAAGCTCAGCTCATGAGACAGGGAAAGCAGGCAACACAAAAACCAAAAACAAAAAACAAAAAGAAAAAATCCATAAATCCCTTCCTTTCTTCCTCGCTCGTGAAGAGGCAGGGAGTGGTGAGAACAAGCCTGTTACAACAAACAGGCGATGACCAGAACATCTCAGTAGGATGAAAATGTAGCCAGACTCCCCAGACCCTGCACAGCATGGAGAAACACGTGACTCTCTGGAGGGTAGACCCGAGGAGCCCTTTTCCAACGCTTCTGACACTGGGTACAGTGGCCTGTCTCCCCTACCCCTGAGTGGGGGTGTCTTGTGAATGATCCTAAGGTTCAGAAACTCGCCTAAGACAGCCATACAGAGATGGGCATGTGTTGCTGGGCTCTCTGGCGCCCCCTGGAGTTAGCCCACCCAGACAGGGAAGTGGCTTTCCTTGCCTGTTGGTGAATTGTTGCCCGATAAAGGGTCACCTGAAGATGAATGGAAAAGTTGAGGAGCCTGTCCCCCTGCAGTGTCCTGCTGAGGCTCCCCGCTGGGAGAAGAATGTGAGGGGCGAGGGAGTGTGGTGGCATGAATTAACATAATGACTCAAAACTGCACTAATGTTTCACAGCTTTTTTTTTTTATTAGCAATACCAAGATAACTTATTGAAGCATTTTTAGTATTGTTTTACATTCCATTCATAAATGACCTAACTTGTAACTCAGCATACAGCACACGGAAAGATAGAGTTTGACACTTATGCAGGAAACTACAATTATGATAACTTACATGCCTTCATTACTAGGAACACCTTAATATATCTTCTAATTATTTCAACAACAGTCTATTCCAAAGCACAGGGTAACCTGGTACACGTTTACACGTTTCGCTTCCATCGCTGCTTTTGAGTTGTGGATGTCAAAGTGCTGTTCGTTGGGGTTTTACTGTCACCTGTTCCTGGTTAATACGACGACCTGACACAATATTAAACTAGCAATATTTCTGCTTAAATACTATGGAGAGAGATAATTACTGCACTTTTCTGTATTCTTCTAAAGTGTTACAAAATACATGACAATCAGACACAAGCAAGGAATGCTGACAAGACCATTATGGGGCCCGGTCCTGTGAAGTCAGGTGAGCTGGCAGGACACACACACACACACACACACACACACACACACACACACACACACACACACTGCCCCCAACCAGGATTTGTCAGTCGGGATTTGCGACATGGAGTGATTCTCCTCTCCCCCTCAGGTTCCTAAGCATTTACATCCATTACTACCAGGAAAAATGGGGGTGGAGGGGGGCAACGTGTTTTTTTTTTAGCCGCCCTGACTCTACACAGGCTGTAGGCTGGTGTGCTGCGTGCACACACATACCTGTGCTGGTAGGAACTATTTACTCAAAACGTGTGTATACGTTCTTCTGTTGACTTTGCACGGTTAACAAGCTGCAGATAAACCACCACGAAGGAGCACGAACAGACAAGGGGAAGTCCAGACAGAGCGACTAGGACATGGGGTTGTCACTTACCTGAAAGAAAACGTGTAGATTTATTAATCCAGAAACTGTTTGGGGCTAGGGGTGCTTGAAAGTGAGGGCGGGGCCATAGTCCCTATTGCTTAATGGAAGGATGGCAGGTGATATTTATAAAACTTGGTCTTTCTGTCTCTGGCTAAAGCGGAATAGGCTACGTGGTTAGAGCAGGCCAGGATTTAGGTATAGAGGTTATTGTTGATCAGCACTAAGTAGTAGGACATAATTACTACCTTATTTGAAACCTGGGCTTTGCATACGAAATCTGAGAGAAGGAGGGAAGGAGGACGGGAGGAAAGAAGGAAGGAAAAAAATGAAAGAAAGAAGCATCCTGGTTCCTTATGCAGCTGACATGTGACCTGAGTCTGCCATTCAGCAGACTAAGGAAGCAGATGCCAAGGCTTGAGCTCAGCCATCCCGTCCGCCCCCCCCCACTGCCACACACCAACAGAGGGAAGAGGAGGAAAGTTTGGATTCCACCAGGATGTGTCTGTTCTGACTCCTCCTCAACTCTCCTCCCTGATCCCAATCTTAACTCATTATCAAAGGAGAGAAATATACAGATTTAAAAAAAACAACAAGAAAAACAAAAACACTTGGCTGCGATTCCTTTGGTTTTGTGCAATCCCAAAAGAAATATGGACGCAGCCACCAAGATGAACTCTACCAGACTTCTCTCCTATTTTGGGGGCAATGTTGATTCAGACGGTAGCAAAAGCAGCAAAAGGCAAGAAACATAAACAAGGCTAAATGTCACCAGTGTTTGCCGACTCACAGACACCATCCGCTTGTTCGTTCCGAAGTGACGAGTGGACCATTTTGCAGACACAATGGCATCCCCCCACCACAGTTCTGTCATCCTGCCTTGCAAACGACATCATACCAGCCCCATTCCCTTCCATTTAAAAAAGAGGGAAGGAGAGAGAGAGAGAGGGAAAGGACGCTGTGAGATTGGGTGGAAACAGCTGTCCTCAGTGGGGCTGTCTCTGTCAGCCATCGCACAGGCACGCAGCTCCCTCCGGGAGAGGGAAGAGGAGAGCCTCCCCAGGGTGCCACCTGTGACGTCAGGTCCAGCCAGCCAGATACAGACTCTATAGTGAGGTGTGAGGTCCCCAGAGGGGCCAGACAAGCACAAAGTATGATGATTTCCCCGGGACGTGGGAGGCTCTGCCCTTGCATTTCGGGGTAGGTCGAATGGCCCTTCCGACCAGGAAAACACTATGCCCGGGGATGGGCTGGACCACAGAGGCTGGGACAAATCTGAAAATTGGGTAAGGACAGAGAGGGGAACACAGGGTCTTGTCCAGTCTCTCCAGGCTCCTGAGGCTCTCAGTAAAGCCCAGGATAGGGCAGCAGGGGCCCCTCAGCTCTCTCCACAACCTTTCTTCCCACCCTTCCCAGGATTGGGTTGACTTTGTCTAGGCACTCACATACTTTGCAGAGTGGGATTTTGTGGTTATTGTCATGTGTCATTTTTGTAATGGAACCTACTAGATTTAGGGACATAACGTGTGACAGTTACCACCGGCAATGCGTTACAACCCATGCTCGGGTAGGTGTCTGTACGCCTTGTATTCGACATTTGTGGTGATTCACATACCAGAGATGGCTGCTGTACTGGCTAATTTTATGTCAGCTTGACACAGGCTAGATTTGTAGATTTGTCTGTGAGAAGGGAACCCCAGTGGAGAAATATCTCCATAAGATCTGGCTGTGGGCAACTCTGTAGAGAATTTTCTTAGTTGGTGACTGATGGGGGTGGCCCAGGCCATAGTGGGTAGTGCCATCCCTGGGCTGGTGGTCCTGGGTCCCATAAGAAAGCAGGCTGAGCAAGCCATGAGGAGCAAGCCAGTGAGCAGCGCCCTCCGTGGCCTCTGCATCAGCTCCTGTCTCCAGGTTCCTGCCCTGCTTGAGTTCCTGTCCTGACTTCCCTCGGTGATGGACCGTTACCTGGAAGTGTAAGCTAGAATAAAGCCTTTCCTCCCTAAGTTCCCTGCTGGTCATGGTGTTTCATTGCAGCAATAGAAACCCTAACTAAAAAGCTGCCTTGGGGTTCTCTACCTGGCCACAGGCCTCAGCCAGTTCTTGGGAAAAACAAAACAAAACAAAACACAAGGAAGATGGGACTACCAAAACAGAAATGGTTGCCGCTGGGCTGGGGACATCACGGTGATGAGTTTCCTGTGCACTGACTGGCGTGGGGGAATGAGGAAACAAAACTCTCCATCACGTTCATTGATGTCGTTTCGGTGCTGAAGGGGAAAGGGCAACTTAAAGACATTGGGATATAGTGTCACCTTCCAGCTGTATGCACCTCCAGGTGGATGCTCATCTGTCCTGGGGGCCATCTGCCGCAGGCTCTTAACTTCTCCCTGGACTGTGGAGAGCCGGCTGTGCCAAAAAAGCTTAAGTCACAGCCATTCCATCTCTTTTTGCCTGTGGTGTTGTGGGGAGACCGGAAAGGTTACCCCTCTGGAAGTCCTCACATGCCCCCGGCTTCCTATGGAAGGTCTGCTTGGCAGATGGAGCCCTATACTTCCTTGGCTGGCAGAAGTTCTGCCTACTTCATCTCTCTCTGCCTGCCGGGGCAGTGGAGGGCAGGTTTCTCCACCTCTTACTCTTGGCGGTGACCCGGGAGTACACCCCTCTTCACAGAGGAGCAGGGGCTGCCAACTCTAGCCTCTCCGGTTCCAGCCTGTCCCTGGCTTTAACTCGCAAAAGCTTCACTGGTACACAGTCACACCGTCTACGGCTTCTTAAGCGTCATCAGACAGAGCGGAGTGAAAGTAAGACTTGTTGCATTTACCCTCGAGCCCTGCCCTGCCGGGGAAATATGTGTTGACCTGGACCCCTAGGCTGCATAGCTGAAGGGAAAAAAAATGGTGGATGTTTTCAGGCTGCCAGTGAATGCAGAGACGTCACGGTAGGACAGGAGCCACCTTTGAAGATGGTTTGGTTTGGTCACTGTGTTCCATTGTGCCACGTCATACGTTTCAGAACGTGTGACATAGCGAGGCTTTGATATTGCCTCTTTGGCGTGGGAGGTTAGGCTCCCCACTCTCTCATCCTTGTAAAATGCAGTGGGCCTTCCTTCCGTTATTTGGGTTGAGGCAGTTTTAGAATTCACTGAGACTAAGGCGTTGGGAATACTGGAGAGCTATTCCTGTTGGTGGCCTTGTCTTCCCACTGACTTCCTCCCATCCACCGGGGGATCACCTGACCTGACCCCTACTGCTGACAGGATCACCAGGATCAACACGCTGAGGGATCCTCCCACATGGGACTAGGCTTCCTTGAGTGGTAGCAACTCCAGGGCAGAGCAAAGGGAAGAGGAATTGTGCTTTTTTTTTCTTTCCGGCCCCTTAACTTGACAAGAATTATGTGTTATCTTCCTAGCCCCGAGGACCCAGAAAGGACAAAGAAAACCATGTTTGAGAAAGCTAACACAGAAATTCTAGGCAGCTCTGACTGGTTGTCTCAGTTTCAAAAAGCAAGGTTGGGGTGGCCTAGTTGATTACACACACACACACACACACACACACACACACACACACACACACAAATCCTGTTTCTCATCATTTCTATGCTGTGATCTCCAGGTGCTCTATGGACTGCCTGCACTGTGTGTTCACATTGTACAACAGAAGAGGGGAGCGTGGGGGCATCCCTGGATCCTAAGTCACCTCCAGAAGCTATAAAGTTTTGGCCAGAATGGGATATCATGTAATGAGATCAGACCAGTGATATCTGACCCTCTCTGACAGCGGCCTAATAAACTGCCCTCCAACTGATTCTGAGATGGCTTGGGATCTCCCATAGGATCGTCTAGAACAAGTCCCTGACACACTGACGACATACCATCCCCCAAGCACGGTCCTTTTGAAAAGTTACTATCTTGCTTTACGATGGGACTGTCGTCACGAAAAGGATGGACCAGCCTCTTCCCCAGCCTGCTCTGCTGCAGCCAAGCCAGAACATATTAGTTATAAATGGCAAGTGTACACTGGCCAGGACTTCAGATCTAAACACCTGGGGACTTAGGACCAAAGTTCTCAAAGTTAGGAAGCAACAGGGCAGTAATTAGTGTACCACCTGGGTGAACAACTTCCAACACACAGTCCTATACACACGAAGGAGAAAAGACACATTTTATGATTTGCTGGCGGGTTCAAAAGGGGGTTCCTGATTCTGTGGGGGTCTGTCTACGTGACCCAGGCAAAGTTGTTACGGATTGGTTTTCAGGTGCTTCTACATTGTGGGAAAATAGAGTTCTTCCTTACACAGAAGAATTTGAGCTACAGCCACCAGAATTCCTACTGCACCCAAGCAGGATTCGAGGCTCATTGACCCAATGAAATGAGGCTCTAAACTCTGGGATAAGAAATCTGGGAATAAGGCATGGACTGGGCAAAGCCCAGCTCCATGAGGAAGCCTAGCTGCTGGCTGGACCTGTTTGCAAAGTCACATCTACTTCAAGTGGGGCAGAGAAGACATAAAGGTTGGATATAATTTAGGGACCATGCCTTGAAGCTGGTGGTAGTCTGGAACTGACAATCTGTAGACCATTTCAAGCAAGAGAGAAAACTAGACGGAGGAAGGGAAAATTGCATCGGCTTCCCTCTTGAAATACCAATTCTCAGCCAGGATGACTATGGCTTTTCTGGGTTCTAGGACACCACCACACCCAGCAAGGATACCAGATTATAATTTATGATGCTGGGCCTGATGCCTGGGGACCAGAAGACAGGAAGAGACATCCCACTCGCTACCAACCCACAGTAGAAGCTTCTAGAAGAAACGGGGCCAACTGAAACACAGAAGTGATGCTGTCTGAAAACAGGTGGCCAGTGGCCAGAATGAGGGTTGATACTTTAGTCTAAGGAGCTGGACCCTTGACTGGAGAAGCCCACCAAAGAGCCTTCCTACCTTGCTGGCCCAAAGGTCTTCATGTACTTCAAAAGAGAGGGGCATCCCAGGGTCTGCTGCCTAAGAAGTGTACTGGACAGTGTTTTACATATACCATGGGAATGCCATATGAGTGATATCTGGGGAGGGGTTAGAAACTCCTGCCAGCTCTGGGAAATCCCAGGGGACCCAGCACCCCCGCTTCTCCATGTTACCCCCTCCATCCAAGGTAGGATGCAAAAAGACACCGCTGGACAAGCTTCCTCAAGGCAGGCAGACTTTCTTCCACACTGATAGGAAGATGAGAAAATTAATGGGGGTAATACGCGCTCATTTCAATAATAATGAGCTTATGCGCATGCCAGGTTTTGATCCTTTCTGATGTGCATATTCCTGGCAAGAGCCATGGTCCTATGTAGGTAATTGAAAGAACTGAAAATAGACTAAAAAAAAAACCCTCAAACAACAACAACAACAACAATAATAATAATAATTATAAAAACACTGCAACCAAACTTAAAAAAAAATAAAAGAAAAAGATTTAAATACCATTCTGTTCAGAAGGGGTGGGGAACTGAACAGATATAAATCCCTTCCCTTCTTTTAAATATTGTTTTTAACAGCTTCAAGAGTAATGAATTGCACATGGTTAAAAATAGATCCGGGGTACTGGCTAATGGGGCTGTGTGAATCATTCAGTATAAGGAACCATCAATATTTTTTTGAGCTGTCATAAATCCATTTAGTGATTTCTGACGATTCAAAAAGGTATTTCTGACTGCTTGATCCACTTCTTAGTGAATTAGGGGAGTGACGGAGAAACAAAAAGAACTCTATCGATTCAGATTATAAACGGCCTAGCTTCATGCCTTCCGCTCCGTGCTGAGGGAAACAGGATGCTGGGGTTCAGAAGTGTTCCCCTGGGCCCACCCATCCCCTTTCCCTTTCTCGCTCCCTTCCACAGAAGGAGGGTGGAAAATCTCAGAACTTCATGCGTAAATTGGATGGCACACCCCGCGCTGCTTGTCTGCGGTGGGATTTCCGTGGCGGGGGTACGCAGGGAACAATAAATACACTGGGACCCTCTTTGCAGGTCAGACTTCCACACATGAACACCTGGGTGCCAAGGACGTGATGCTGACCCTCCCTGCCCAGCCCAGTATCCATTCCATCCAGCTCAGGTTTAGCATTGTGCTTTGTGGGATCTGGAATTCCTATGGGTAAGAGTATTCTTCAAGGAGGGAAAGGGGTGCTGATCCACACAAGATCAGACGGACAGACAGGCTAGACAGACAGACACAGACAGACAGAAGGCAACAACAGCAGAAGGCCAAAGTCACAGTCACAGCCATTTGATATGTCACAGGTGAGTCACAAACATCCCGAAGCCATCTCCCTAATTTAGAGAGACAGTCCCTCGCCACGGTTAGTGTGATGATTTTTAGTATCCTCTAAGTCAATAAAAGGAGCCTAGGGAAGTAGATTTGGCTTGGAAAAGAAATACACGAGTTAGGCATTTTCTTTTCTTTTTTCTTTTTTTGAATGAGTTAAAATACTGGGAAGTTTGCAAGTCACCCACTTTTGCTTTTTTAGGTGAATTTTCTTTCCCTCCTCAACTTATAGATGAAAGAGAGGAGAGCTCATACTGTTTCCTTCCCATGCCTCCGTTACAGGCATTGCACAGAAAGCTGGACCCCAAAAGTAATGAGACTTGACTTCCATGATTGTCTACACTGTATATACAGCACTTAAAACTGTTTTATTGTTTTAAGGTTCAGTCTAAAATTTACTAATGGGTACATCAACCCCATTGTTTTTTTAAATGCACAATTTAACAGTGATTTTTGGGGGGGGGGAATGAACTGAAGGAAGAGGATTCTAAAACTTACCACACAAGTCTGGCCTCTTGATACATCCAGAATTTGCTGTGCTGCTTGCAAGCCCGTTAAAGGCTGCTAAGCCATCGGCGCTGTAGGCCCTGAGGACCGACAGCATGCTCATGGGTTTCTCCAGCCCTGGGGGACCCCGCTCTGGCTTTGGCAGCCCCGCCGCCGAGGGGTCTTGGGCAGGAAGGAGGCCTGGGCTGTGCCACTGTTCCTCTGATGGCTGAGCTAAAGGTGAGACCAGTCCCTGGATGGGCTGGGAGGCGCCTGGGGGCAGCAGGCCGTCCACGCCCTCGCTGCTGCTGCTGCTGCTGCCATCCTTGCTGAGAGCAGGCAGCACCACCGGCTTGCTCATCATTTCCGGTTCGGTATCAATCTCCTCATCCTCATTGTTTTCTCCCTTGGAGGAGTCCATGTCCTCGGAGGAGGCAATATCTGAGAGGTCATCGGCCGCGTTTTTGTTTGCGGTTTCCGGGATCAGGAGTGGGGCATCATCTTCCGGGTGGGGTTTCCCAGCAGGGTTCCTGTTGGAGCAGGAGCCTGGGGCCCCGGAGCCAACCATTGCGGGGTAGACGCCAAACTGTTTGTAGAAGTCAGACGGAAAGGTACAAAAGGCGGGGTCCACGTGGCTGGGCCACTGACCGCTTTTCTGGTCTCCTAGAGTCTCTTTGGCCGGTCCTTGGGCCATCTTCTCGGGAGCAGGGTCTAGAGCGCCCACGGCGCTGGGTAGGGCCATCTCTTTGCTTGGTTGCATGGAGGGCGACCCAGAGACCTTGCTGGCCTCGCGCACCTGCTCTTTGCAGTTGACTGTCAGCCCTGCGGGGTGATCTTTGCGTTTTGCTCTGCCCAGGTGGTTGGCCTGGAGGTGAAGGGCCATAAGCTCCATGGACGACGTCGTGAACGCACAGAACAGGCAGCCGTGCCACGCGATGCTGTCTTGCACGGTCACGGAGGAGCCGGGGAGGGTGGTGGCGTCCGGCCGCACCGACAAGTCCAGGGGCTCGTACTGAGATTTCTCCGACTTGCGCTGGGAGGGCTTCCCGCCGGGCCTCTCCTCTCCACCGTCCCCAGAAGCAGCAGCAGCAGCAGCAGCAGCGTGGGCTTTCATGGAATGGGCATCGGATGGGATTTTGTCTTTTGTGTCCTTCTTCTTCAGAGAGCTGAGGACAAAGTTGTCCATGAACGCCTGCAGGGACCCTTGGAAATTCACGCCGTTGCTCACGATGCTTTGGTAAGCCCTTCCGATCTCTGAGAAGTGCGAGCTTTTGGAAGGAAGGTCGGAGCTCTTCAACGCGTCTGAGGACAGATCTGAGGACATGCCAGTGGCCTGCCCCGAGTGATCTCCGGAGGAGAGCATGCCGGGTGTCCACTGCTGAGAGGCGGGACCACCTCGGAAGTCGATTCCGGGGAGACCCTTCAAGGCCCCGCGCAGGATGTCTGGCCTCATAAACAAAGGCGCTTTGCTGGAGGTCTCATCTTTGTGCTCCGGGTTCGGGGGCTGCCCGGCTCCATTCTGCCGCTCCCGATGGTGTCGTTCTAGGTGATACTTCAGAGACGCTGACTGCGTGCCAGCGTAGTCACAGTGAGGACACTTGTAGGGTTTCTCACCTGCAAGATATCGACGGAAGAGAAAAACCAAGTGTTTATCTCATTTTTTGGTGTGCGGAACAAGGCTAGAAGGATCAACATTTGTTCTTTGAACAAAGCAGCCCAAACTAATAATTAGCTAGAGAACGACTGTTTTTTAATAGAAGAATAATTTGTGCTCTTAAGCTTTTTTAATGATTTTGTACCATTGGGGACTATTGAGGGATGACACACTATCTACACACAATTAGCTATCTTTTTCTTTATCTAACATGTGAGAACGGCTGTAGATTTAAAGGCTATGATTATGAAAATTAAGCATAATAATTTCGACCACAGTGATCATTAAAAGTAGAAGTTTAAAGAGACGGAGCATGTAACAAATGAGTGGCTTCGGATATTTTGTGTATACAAGAGCGCTAGAATTTGTTTAAATTATACACATGGAAACCATTTTTAAACCTAAAAATTCTATGGCACTGTTACGCAAGACTGAAATGAATGATTTAAGCCTTGCTCCACAGTAAATCATGGATATAATTAGCAAATGGCATTCCGCACAAGCAATTCATCATTATTTGGAGGGCACCATTCCAGACGGGCTCTGATATCTGCAGACCTACTGCATTGTCTCTAAATAAAGAACTATAAATACCGATTCTATAAAATATTAATATCATTACGGTGCAGTGTGATGGCGGGATGTAAAGACATATTGTTAAGATGAGAAGCAACCGATAAAACTTAAGAGAAAAAGGAGTAATAAAAGGCACGGAGTATATTTAGTTTCTGGATTTGAAATTAACATTATCTACTGGTCTTTGTCGAGCCTAAAATTTGTACTAATGGCAGTCCTGATGCTGAGGTAGTAAGCTGTGTAATTTACCTGTAATGGGCGCTTTCTGGAGAACAAAAATAGCTTTAGAGTGTGTTTTGGAACATATAAGATTATTTTCATGAATTAAATATTTATTGGAATCCAACACCCAACTTCTATTGTTCTTTCTGTGATGAAGAGGGAGTCCCTTAACAGATAACTTACATGCAGGGCAGAGGATGAGGGAAACGAATGTGGATTTAAACACAGTCCCCTAACTTGCAGGCAAGACTGGGTCTTTTCTAGACTTCGCACCCAGAAAGCTCTGGGGAAGGGAGGAGTAGTAATGATAGCTTTGAGCTCACCGTTCTCTGTAAAAATCTACAATAATTTCTCCTAGGAAGCTTAAGCCCTGTGCCCTCCCCTACACACACACACACACACACACACACACACACACACACACACACACACACGCCCATCCCCATCCCCTTGTCCTGTGTTCTATCTCTGAAAACATTTCGCTGCATCTAGTCTTGGGAATACCGTGCAGAGGCTCCCAACCCTCAAAGCAGAGGGTGTTTCGGGGCTTTTTGGAACAGGAACATAAACAGCCCAGGTGCTGAGAAGGAGACACCATGTGAACTGTGTGCTTGACCTAAGGGACACTCCACCTGCCACATTCAAATGAGGGCACCAAGAGCTCTCAATGCTTGCCACAAGCGGCTGAGGCCTCCTTGGCTACTTCTGTGCCCTTTGGTTCTTTTTCTCCACAGCTGTCTTGGCTGCATCAAAACTACAAGCATGGGGCTGGAGAGAGGGCCCAGCAGTTAAAGAGCACTGGGGGGGGGAGGCCTGAGTTAAGTTCCCGACATTCACATAGTGGCTCACGGTCATCTGTAACCCCAGTTCCTGATGATCCAGTGCCCTCTTCTGGCCTCCGTGGGGCATTGCGAGCACATGGTGCAGAGACGTACACAGACACACACTCGTATATGTGAAATAAAAGTCTTAAAAAAAAAAAAAACCAAAGCCCTGTAGACAGAAAGAGGCAGACTTCACATTTATAAGGGCTATTTCTCTACTTGGAGATTCAGGCACCCCAGAGGCACTGCTGCGTGGACAGGGAACCCCTGGCAGTATGATGGGACACATGTCTGGAGCCCCAGACCGGAAACCCTGGGATCCCGATTCACAAGTCAGTGCGGTCTGGGTAGGAGGGTTCAGCAAGTGGACAGCGACTGGCTCTTACTCAGCTTTGCTCAGTCGCAGGGCTGAGTCGGGCAGGTACCCGAGGTGCGCAAGCTCTTCATAAGAGCACCTGGGCGTGACGAGAGTGCATCTTGATGGAGTCTGCAGACGAGGCATGGTAGGGGAGTGCAGCTTTGACTCAGGCCTGAGGTGAGCAGGGCAGGGCCGCAGGGATGTACAGAGGACGTGTGTTTATGCTTCCCAGGACTACGCATCTGAACCGCATGCTGGGGTGTCGGTTCGCGGTTCGCCCCGTGCGAGGCAAACAGCAAGGGAGTCAGGGGAGGCACCAGTGCTGGGCCCCGAGGTCTGGGACGGGGACCAGAGGCTGGCATTTGTACAAAGCGCAGTTTGCTCACAATTCTGGCGTGCATACTTAATGTGAGGACTCTTCTTTGCAAAAAACCATCATGGAGCTGCCTGGGAGGCCTTGACAGATGTTGGCATCCGGCTCTCTGGCCCCACCCCATTTTGAACTAAAAGTACCAGCAGGGCTCTTGGTCTTTCGAAATACCTTTAGAAGCCCCTCTGCATCGCCTGTGTGTGTGGGAGCATGGTATAGCTCCCTAAGAAACGCCTCCATGGTGAGAACCATGCTGCCCCTTTGCACAGAAGACAAGCGAGTCCCCGTGAGGTGAGGTATGTGGAGAGTCTGAAGTGGAGCCTGGACACTCACGCCTCTCTGTGCTTCACGAACATGGGATCCTATCTTGGGACACCTGCTCCCTTGGCCTGTAACGTGAGATTTTGGAGCATGCGTCCCTTGAGGCTTCATTTTTATTCTCAACTCACATCAAATGTTATGCCAAGCCTCCAGAAGGGGCCAGAGACCCGAGTGTACGCGCACACCCATCCGGAAATGAGCACATTTACACACGTACATTTGAATGAATGAATCCGTGAATGAGCGTCTCCTACCTCAGAACACCCTTTGCTGGCCCTGGGAACTGGATAAGAAGACCAGACCCCTCCCTTTACTCCATGCTCTTGGGAAAGACATCTCTCTCGCGCGCTCACGCGCGCACACACACACACACACACACACACACACACACACACACACACGACCAGGACAGCATCTCTAAACTTCACAAGAGGCCTTGGTTTGCTCTGACCCAGGACAGACGAGCTATTGCTAGAAATCAACATGGTCCACTTAAATGCTGGAGTCTCATTGGGCCTAAGACTACAGAACATCTTCCTGGATCTTGTTCTTTCCTTTTAGATACTTTTTTTGTTTCTCTGTATTGTTTTGGAGGCTGTCCTGGAACTGTAGACCGGGCTGGCCTTGAACTCACAGAGACCCACCTTCTTCCGCCTCCCAAGTACTGGGATTAAAGGCATGTACCAACACCTAACCTAGATTTACTTTTATTATCTGTGTGTATGTGTGTGTGTGAGTGTAGTACAGTAGGAGACCACAGGCCGGAGGCCCAGAATCCCCTGAAACTGGAATTACAGTTTTGAGTCACCACATGGGTGCTGGGAGGGAGAACTTGGGACCTCTGAGAGCGGCAAGCAATCTTGGCCACTTAGCCATCTCTCTCGTCCCTTCCTTTGGGATTTTCAGGGGTGTTTCAGCTACGCAGGATCAGAAGGCCCTCCACCCACGCTTGCCCTCTGCGGTGTTATCTCTATCCATTCCATGACCCAGTCACTGTAATCTGACTGGGTCCTGAAGTGGGCAGCCACTTCCTGCCTCCTCCCGGCGAGTAAGTACTCCAGAGTGGCGATAGGGTAAACCTTAAAGAAAAAAAAAAAAAGCTTCTCGGCTTAGGGTTTTTTCCATAATTTTTAAGTGGCTTGAAAAACTTTGACCCGAACCCTCTGGTGGATGTGCTGATTTCTTTCCTGCTTCCTGGGCTTCCAGAGAGGGGCGTAGCCCCCGAAAGGGTGACGTTCTGGCCGGGTGGACCTAGGAGATGGCAGTGATGTGTCTCGGGGAGGGCTTAGGAACCTTGGGCTTTATGTTCCGCTGGAAGCATCCCAGCTGTTCCCCCGCACATTTCTTTCCCCCAAAGGATGCATTTGGGCGTGCTCAGGAGGCAAACTTCGCACAACATTGGCCTGAATGGAGTCGGGCAAGAAATGACGAGGAAAATCTTATCAGCAAGTTTAGCAGCTCGGAGGGATGGTCAAGATCCCTCCCTCTGTTTGGCCAGCAAGCAAATGCTGAGTCCACCTGTGCTGAATGGATTCACGGTCAAAGTCACTGCATCTGGACACTGACGGTGACAGCCCCAAGCTGCCGACATGGGCAGAATTCTGCAAGAGAAGCCAGGCAGAGGGTTTGTCCAGCTTCTCCCAATTGAGGTCTGACTCTGTTGGAGACATGGACAGTCATTCCCCGTGCAGCTGGGTGGCACTGGAAACCTCGGACCCTGTCAGCAGCTCTGTCTAGTGGAATGATTGAGTATAACTCTCCTAGGGGAATGCCTCAGACTGCCCCAGGCTTTGCTGCTGGGGGTTGTGAGTCCTCCAGCCACCTCCATGGTGTTTGGGATTATCGGTCCCTGCATCTGCTTGTACCCCTGCCTTCTGGGCCAATCAAAAGCAGTGGGGGGGGGATGAAGACTTCCACCCAGCTTTAGTCCTCTGAGAGAGTCCAAATCTCTGATTTTCTAAGATCGTCTCCTATCCAGATGCTCACATACCTACCTTTGTTTATATACCACTGTCTGACTTTAGAACTTCAGACACTCAGAGGGCCACGGTACCCTAAAAATGAGTTTACAATAGGAAGCTTGTTCAAAACCTTAGTACAAGGATGTCCAACATTAAGCTTTCCACACACTAGGGGAAGAAGGTAAGAACATTAATGACTCTCTTACAATATTTTCTAAAGGAATATAATGTAGGTCATACAATATATTTCTAGAAAGGAGAGTTCGGCTAGAAAAGACTATTTTTTTTAAAAAATCAGTTCATCATTTTGGTGGAATAATGAACACATTGGAAACATCTTAGAATTAAGTAAACTTTTGTGTAGCATGAAATATATATTCAAATTTGGAATTGCATTGATAACTTCCTCCTCATCATTAAACTATAAGCTTTTAGAAGTATGTGACTGGTTTACACTATTTTGTACCTATTTTTTTTAATACAAGGTCTCTCTGTATAGCCCATGATTGCCTTGAACTCATGTTACTCTGACCTCAGCCCCTGAGTGCTGGAATGATAGATGTACACAACTATACTCAGAATCACACACACACACACACACCTATATACATCTACATACACACACATATATATACATATATATATATACACATATATGTATATCCAGAATAAAAAACATGCCCAAATCTTTTATTTGCTTCAACAACTACTTTGCACTTCGGAATCCCACAAGAACTCTCACTTTCCTAGGGAGCTATTTTGTAACTGTTCGGGACAAGCTTCCAATAACACCTCTCCAAAATAATAAACAGATAAATACACATGTATATACAGATTCATAGTACTCTGTTTGGAAACCCCTTTATTATTCTTTTAAGAAGTGGTTTGAGTGCCTTTCCTTTTCTTTTAAATTTTTGCTAAATTTCTAAGAGGGTTTCCACTTTTAAATTGAGCAACTGAATATTCTCTAGCATTGCAACCTCTTTTGGATATTTATTTAGTCTTCTTACATGTCTTTACTTAGTTAATACCAGGAGAGATAAATACGGTGGTGCCTTTGCAGCAAAGCTCCAGTACATTAATATAAATTGTACACTAATTCCCCCAAAGCATATATACGTTGTAAACCTGAAGACTTTTCACACAGCTGCTTATTGCTAAACACTGCCTTGTCCAGAAGGGGACAATCTGTGTCTCTAATTGCTGTCACTGAAGCCGAGATTCATTATGTGACTTTCCCATTAAAATGTGAGCATTAATTTGTATAATGAAATATCACCCACTGCAGTGTTCATTAGCCATGCCCTACTGTATACGCCACATTGTTAGCTACCTAGAAACTGTAGTTAATTTCACTAATGGATATTTCCCTACTTAGTGTTTGCTAGAAAATTTATACTGTAACATTACCTCTTAAACTTTTAAGGAAATTTAAATTCAATCAATTATTTTCCACAAAAGTTTGGGATGTCATTAAAGGCAGGAAGAGCAGCCATGAGGGACGACAGAGGAACAAAATGGGCTTTTAGTTTGTCTTAGAGACACAAGAAAAAGAAAGAGGGAGACGTCTCCTTTTGGAGACATTGTTCCTCTTTCCTGTCATGGCTCAGATGGCTGTTCTAGGATGAAGGATGACAGCAGACACTCCCCCATTGGAGGAGGAGAGCAGATCGAGAGCAGCCCCATCTAATCCAACTTGTTCTGGGACAGGTGGAACTTTCTGTGTGTGTGGTGCATTACAGCAGCTGACTGACTAGCTCATGCAGCCAAAGGCAGACAGAAGCCACTGGCATCCCTAGCAGGCGGGACTCAGGACGCCACTGGGAGGGGAGAGGCGTCCTGTGAAGAGATAATCATATCCACGGGCAGTTATCTTGCCCTGCAACTTTTTTTTTTTTTGCCAGAGATTTGAGCCCCCAAGAGCCTGCAGTGGCCATTCCCCCATCCTCGTACTTCCCCATGCCCATTGAGCTGGTGAAGAAACTGAAGTGCATGGGGTCAATGAGCCCTGGCCTGGTTCCAGTCGGAGCCAGGAGGAGAGGAGAGGCCGGATGTATCGCACGGCGTCCGTGTTAGGTTACTTGGAGGTGGCATCCACACCGCGGCGTGTGAGTATAAGCCACTTCCTGCTCTCCTGCAGGCTGCGGTGTAGACAGGCTCTATCAAGGAACCATCGTTGGAGTAATTCCCTAAAGCAAGCATGAAAATTCGGGCAGTGAGTAATATCAACACATTGAGCCGACTGAGGGAAGGACGGACAGTTCAGGAAAATAGCCCACTTTAGCTTGGTACTGCAGATCGAGGGCATCAAGGCCCCTGAACCCCAGTTTCCTTTCCTACAGCAGGATGGTAGGAGGAACCCAGGTCGCCAATATGCTGGGAGACTCAGAAGCAAAACTGTGTGCAGAGCCGAGCACTGGGCCACACACACATGGGAATGCTCAGAGAGTGTACCAGAGAGTGGCTGTCCTGCTGCACAGACGGCCCACTAGCCCAGCAAGGTGACCCTACTCCCCAGATGGCTCTCCCAGATGCTCTCCTATCCCTGTGGTGGTTCTAGCACCCTTTGAGGGTTGCAAAGGAGAGCCTGTCTACACCGTAGCCTGCAGGAGAGCCGGAAGTGGCTTATACTCACACGCCGCGGTGTGGATGCCACCTCCAAGTAACCTAACACGGACGCCGTGCGATACATCCGGCCTCTCCTCTCCTCCTGGCTCCGACTGCAAAGGAGACCTCTAAGTGTGGAAGGGAACCTCTTGCCTCATGACAAAGGACACTGTGGACAAGGGCGGGGCCTCCGTGCACCCCTGGCCAGCCAGTTGCTACGTCACAGGAGCATTTCCAGGCCAAGATGGCAGTGCTGGCAGGTGTGACCCAGAGTCTGAGAGCTAGGCCACCTGACCACAGATGAGCCCGCTGCATGACTACCCCAGGCTGCCCCGTGCCCATGCACCCCTGTGGAAAGGTCCCTGCTCGGGGTTTGAGAACCAGTGTGCAAAAGCACATCACCACCAGATTAATAAACCGCCCACATAATTTGAGAGGGGAAGGAAACTAATGAGATTTATTTTTAATTAGTTGCTGAACTTTAGGGCCTCCAAGATTTTTGCAAGTGGGGTTGTTGATTACATTTTTTCTCTGTAATGGTCGTTGCGGTGGCCGCGGCTCTTTGGTCTGGATCCGCGTGCAGACAAGTCATGACAGTGAGGCTTACTTGTCCGTCTGCAGCCCACAAAGCACGGGATGATTTGCCCTCATCGCCCGCTGGGGTGGGGAGCTTCAGTGGCAAACACACGCCCTCAGATTTCTCCAGGACCCATCCAGCACGTGAAATGGATATATGTGGCCCTCCTGAGTATCTCTCTGGCACCCAGTTTCCCAAGGTGATCTTAGGGAAGGAGGCATAGAAGAGAAGGAATGGAGTCTGTGTGTACATGGCCAGTCTCAGTGGCAGCCACGTCTCCTACTGCATGTTAAGACTCGGTGCTAGCAGATGCATCTGCGGCCACTGGTGTTACACGGTCTCTTGACCAGGCGCTGCCATGGCCACATATTTAGTTAAGGAGTATTCTGGGTGTGCCCGTGAGAGTGTCTGGAGATTTTACTTGGACTCTTTAGATTTAGGGGACGGATCTCCCGTGTGTGGGGGCCTCCTCCAATCTGGTGCAGGAAGCTGGAAATTTACTCTTTCTGCCAGGCTGTCTCTGAGCTAAAGTGTCTGCCTGTCTGTCTGTCTCAGGGAATTGAATCACATTCAGATGGGAGTGTACAGTACTGGCTCTCTCCTGGGTCTCTGGAAAGCCAACTGCAGATCTTGGTACACCCCAGGCTCTGCGCTGGCATAAACCAATTTCCTATTGATTGCATATGGTGCTTGTCCCTTAATGATGTAGTCAGCTTCACCTCCATGAGGATGTCACACGGAAGGGTGAACTTACACAGACCCGGATGGCAAGAGGTCTGCCCCCTGATGGGTTCTCCATGACATCAAGAGACACGGGAAACACAAAGACACACAGGAGTGTGTCTGAAACGGCGGTAGCTCAGAATACATGAGGCCCTAAGTTCAAGCCCCACTACTGAAGGAAAAGAAACCCAATGACGCTGTTCTTTAGAGTTCTGATCGTGGCTTCCGTGTGCTGCTGGTGACAGTGCAGTGTGTCTGTTTACACTTCCATTGTCATAAAAAAAATACGTGCTCCATGCTACCATTTCACTAGTTGATGGGAATCTTCAGCTCCATTATACTTTCCTTTCCTTAGACAGAGCCCCATGCTGGCCTTGAACTCATGACATTGCCCCGGCCTTTCCACTGTAATCAGCCATCACCATACAGTCCGCCCCACAGAGATCCAGTGTGCTATGTAGACCGTACATGTGTTCTGTGTCCCCTGATTCATGCTTCCTTTCCGCTGTGCTGACTGGATCTGAATCCAAATCACAGCCCTTCAGCAACGGAAGGGAAATTGTCCAGACGTGGGTGATCGGGTCACCAAGTCCCAACCGGCCCAGGCTAGCATTTCCCAGAGCAGAAATGCCCTGATTCCCCCTTCTCCAGGTTGGATGGCAAGGATGCTGCCTTAACAGGAGCCAGACTGGGTGGAGGAGGCTCTCTGGGAGCTGAGTGAGGCCAGGGACTCCAGGGTCCTGAAGGTACCTCCTATCATCCCCCCCCCACTAATATGTTGGAATCTGGGATGGGGAGGGCCACAGAAATGTCCTAGCTACCTGCAGGCTCTCCTCAGCCCCCAGATGTTCAGAGCCGTCTGAATGCTGCTTCTACTCAGCGCCTCTCTAATAAACAGGTGTTGGGAGAAGAAGAGCAGTAATTAAGTTAATGCAGTGGAGAAAAGAAAGGAAAATGGTTTTTATCAGTCGATGTCACACGATCAAGACTTCTAATAAAGATGGAGTGGGATAGAAAAATACAGAGAATGGTCCCTCCTAGAGCCAAGCCAATTAAATCATATTCATTGCACGCTGGATTTTTAAATGCTCTCATATGTGTCTGCGTCCCTTACAGGAAGACTTTAAGAGATGGCGCTTGGAAGTGCACTCCCTTCTTTCCATGGCCGTCTGTCCTCCAGCCATGCCATTTAGAAGCATGGACAACCCAAGGGGGGGGCAGGGCAATTCACCCCCCCTCAAATGCTTGAGCCCCACATGAAATCAGGTATTAACAAAATACCTCGGTTTTGATTTTTTTTTTAATTGTGCGTGTCATGTCCTCTTTCACATTGCGGTGATGGGTGTTTACCTCGGTGATTTCTAACGTGTAACACTCTCTGTTCTATTCAGACACACAGGTGTAAATGCTTTTCAACTTCTTTGTTCTTAGATAAAAAGGAAATTGATTTTTATCTGGTTCCCATTCTGCTTTCTTTAAACCCAGCAAATGCTGCTTCCGGGGGCAGGGCGGTGAAACTGTGACGTTTCCATGGCTTCTTCCATTTTTCTCCCTACGGAGGAAGGTTCTGGAATGCTGCTGCTGCTGGCCCTGTCTCGCTTCTCTCTCTGTGTGTCCCGAACTTTGGAAGTCTGTGATGCAGAAGTTGGGGGGGGGCGGGAAGAAGCCAAAGTGTCTCAAGGTTTAAAGCCTTAGGAAGCAGCATGGACCTGGCTGCCGGCAGCTCACCAGGCCTGCAGAAGTCTCCTCAACCTGGCAACAGGGTGGGTGCGGACCCTGGAAGTCACTCTCATCTCATCCGTGTTGACAGTCATCGGGAACCTTTCCCTGACCCTTGCTGCAGGTTGTACCCTTTGCCCACAGGGAGCCACTTCTTCCGGACAAACCAGACCAGCGTGGTAAGTTCAAGTGAGCTAAAATCAGGTACGGGATACCCCTGGTCTGGTGTGTCCGCTCCCCCATGCACAGGCCAGCAGTGGCACCCCACAGATTGCTTTCATGTCCTGAAAACAATCTCAATGCCCTACAACTACCACCACCATTTAGGTACTGGGGAAGAAGACAGAAAGTGTTGATGTTGACGTGTCTGCGAGGATTCGCCAGGAGCCTGGCTCCTTTCCCTGACGCACACACCAATACTTTGCTCATTCGGTAAGTTTTTTTTCTTCCCCTGAGAACCAGGCTCTGCTACCCTCCTTGGGACGCAGCCGGACAGACAGACAAGGAGCCTTTGCTCTCATGGGACTCATACTATATATAGTCGAGGAGGGAGACGATTATAAAATGCAGAAGCTTGAGTATGCCAGGAGGGGTGTGGGATATGGAGGGGAGTGAATCAGGGGAAACATAAGGAAGTTGAGCAAGAGGCAAGGGATGCCGAGATGGAGCTCAGAGGTCCCCTCCCCTCTTAGGGAAGGCTGGTCCCCAGGAATGCAGCGCTTGGAGCCGCCATGCTGTGGTGTCTGATGGATTCTCATGGCTCCTAGACGAGGGATGGCATTCCCTATGGACTTGCCCCCGCCCATGCCGCCTTACACAGAGCATAACAAGAAAAGGGTCGCTTCCCTGCTCCAGCATTCTCACATGCAAATTCACTGTGCCCCTGTAGCTGGGGAGGTCGCTCAGCCTTAGTAAAGGCGCTTGCTGCTAAGCCGGAGGACCTGGGTTCAATCCCTGGGAACCACACGGCAGGAGAGAACCGGCTCCAGCAGGTGTCCTCTGATTTCCTTCCACATACATGCATGCTGTGGGTGTACATACATGCTAAATGAGTGTAAGAAAAGCAGCTTCAGTACCCACCCACACCCCTGCCAGTGTGTAAGGGACTCTTTCAGGAACTGGGTTGCAGCAAAGCTTTTTGGGAGATCGGCGGGTCTCACTGCACAGTCTTAAAACGCCCCTCTGATATGGCTTGGATGTGCACAGTCTTGTCCCCGCACAGTCTCGGGTACCCCAGGCTGATGGCGCTGTTCTGGAGGGTTGCAGAGCCTTTGGGACGTAAGGCTTTAGCTGGCTCACGTGGGAGTGGACCTGCTTCTGACTGAGGCTCTCGGTTTCCTGCCTGCGGAGGTGGGAGCAAGCTCTCCCTTCCGCCAGACAGAGCTGTCTGCTTATTGTGACTCCCTTTCCAGGAGGGGCTGTATCCTTCGAACCAGGAGCCAAAATCAAGTCTCTCCCCCTTTATATTTATTCTGCTTTGGCAATGAGATAAGTAACTAGCATGCGACCCTTGATGGCTCCCGAGAGACACGTTCCGAGGCTGGTTTGGTGGGGCTGTGACTATGCTCACCGTGCCCAGGTTACTGGTGAGGAAGTAGTCACCTATCTCCTGGGTTATTTGTGGTGTCAGATTTTGGGGCACCAGATAAGAAACCAGCGGGGGGAGGGAGGGGGAGATAAGCTCCTCATTTTTTGATACACACAAGACTTGTATACACTCGCAGTTTCTGCCCATCCATGAGCAGAGTTATTGATTCCGTGGGAAATAGAACACAATTATTTTTGAAAATAGATGGCATATTTGTCTATCTTCTGCAGCAGCTCATACTCCAATAGATAAAGTGTCAGGGGGAAAAAATAAAAGAAAATGGAGGTGTCCATGACTCAGATAGATTTTATATATATATTGGCAATTCACACGCAAGTAGCAGAAAGGCTAAAAGGAACAGTTGCCGGGGAACAAGGCAGAGATCTAAAAGGATGGCCTCGCTGCAAGAAACTAGTGATCTAGGCCAGAGGAATGGCCAGAGTGGCCCCACAGTCATTTCTCTGTTTGCCTGGGAACACCTCTGGGTTTCTCTTGGGGCAACACCATGGTAAACTTTCCTAGGTCCCACATAGACAGGACGGCTCTACCTGTTCAGCCCCAAGGCTGGGCCAGGGACCAGTCTGTCTCTCAGAATGGTTGGTCTGTTTTTACTTTGCTGCCGACCTAAAAGCAATGGAGCCATCTGACTACGAACTAAATCTCCAGTCCGGGGTAAGACCTGTCTTTTCTTTAAACTGCTTGAAAACTGCACCGCACGGTGTTTTGTGGTGCATGCGGCTGTGGACTGGTGCCCCTGGCACTCGGACACACCTAGATCTCTCTCACCTGTGTGTATCCTCAGGTGGACCTTAAGGTGGTGGGAAGTCCGGAAAGTCTTCCCACAGTACGGGCAGTCCTTCATGGCCGAGCCCAGGTTCCTGTCTCGAAGCAGCGCCTGCTGCTGGACGCCGCCGGCGGTTCTCCCGGCCTCCTCGCCGATGTCTGCAGCGGATGAGAAATATTCTCACATCACTTCAGCACATGTCAGAAGTTGTTCGCACCAAAACTGCTAACACCACACAAAGTTAAACATGTCAATACTACACCTGTCTATTTCATTCTTTGAATCTGACAGAATGCTGACAATTCATGTATTTTCTTGTTATTCTCTTAAATTATTTCATCTCTCCTATCATCATTTTAAGCAGCATATGGTACCTTTATATTGAACTGAATTAAACAAGAGAAGAAACAGCTGTGTCAGCAGCTGGTTTGATTTCTTCTTTTTGCTTAGTTCCTATTAAATACTTTTTTTTCTAAAAGTTTAAAAATGTGGGCACTGGTGGAATTCGATTAATTTGTAATATAGGCTAGCTGGAAAGTTCACTCTAGGATCAAAAACAAAAACAAAAAATCACATTTGCAGTTTAGCCCAGTCACAGAGAGGGCCGGGAAGTGTCTCAGCTGACTCCCCGAGACAGGCAGACACCCAGCTATTTTGGAACAGGAAAGAAAATTATCCCAAACCGGCGGCTGCTTGCTTGTACACTTGTATCCACCCCTGACTGGTGCAACTGCATGGGAGGAAGAAGAGGAAAATGGATGGAGATGCAGTTCCACAATTAGCCCATGATAAACACACAGTGACACATCCAAAGTCATGTGCGGAAGCTCAGCTTCCCAACTCCCATAAACTCTGAGCACTGCGTTTAAATCTCCATGCCGCGACTTGAGAAGCCCCTCCGTAAAGTATCAATACAAATTTTTCCATCTTGCCATTATTTGTTGTGTAGCCCAAACCATTAGAAAGAAAGTGGAATAAAATTTACATACGGCTGCCTTTTGCACGGAAATGATAGGATATGATGGTAAATAAAACTGGGAGCATCTAGTGTTTCGGGGTGTGTTATTGCAATACCCGGGACCTACATCTACAGAGCCGGGCAGTCCTTGAGCATCTGTGCCTTTGAGGAAGGGAGGCAAGAGAACCCTCTCAAGACTCACTTCTCCCCCCAAATCTCTGGCCTCCCCGCAGGCCTCCTCACCCAGCAGAGGCCTCCCTAGCCTCCCATCCGAGGCTGGAAGGGTCTCGGCCAGGGCCTCCAGCCGGCCCTCCAGGCCTCGTGGTAAACCCCACTAGGAAAACAAGGGAACCTTCTGAGATAATGAGCAGATCTGTGAGTTCTGCTGAGCTGAGAATAAATAAGATTTGTACCTTCCAAGCGATAGAAAATGCAAATTGCTTTTATTCTGCAACATCCATTGCTGGTGTTCCCTGCTAATGGCCGAAAGGGACAGACTTATAGACCATGAACGAGACGAAGGCAAACACACTTAATTCTTATTTGGATGTTGGCTCCCGGCAACCGTGCAAGCGCCCTGGCTGGGAACATCCTTCCCACACTTGGACCATGTGTGAGCAGATCACCACCCCAGAAAAGTACATTGAAGGACTCCTTCCAATCCGATTTGCCCCCAACTCTCCCTGTCCACTGTTGGAAGACCCATACGGGGTGTACAATTACTCAGAGGGTTTTTAACTCATGAGTTTTACAAATGGGAGGATTAGGCTTATCCAGATCCAGAACTCTTACCCAACGCGGGCCCTCCTCACACTGAGCACCCGATTTATAGACATTCCAACAAATGTGAGAAGCACTCGGAGACCACCGATGGGTGAGGATGAAAGCTCAGGTAGTGTGGCAAAGCTGGGTCACACGGGCCCCACACACACTGTCTCCCTGGGGGGTCATTCGTGAACTGTAGGCTGAGTCTCCCCAGGGTTTCCCTTTTGCTATGGTGGGGAAGGAGCAATGTATACTAGGTAACAACACCTCTAGCTCTTAATTCCATTTTGTTTTGTTTGAGACTTGTTTTTATTTTCAATGCTACATGCATGTGAAGATCAGAAGAGGTTAAGTGATGCCTTGGATCTAGAGTTAAGGGCAGCAACGGGCTGCCTGCCATGGGTGCTGGGAACCAAACTTAGGTCCTCTGCAAGAGCAGTATGTGCTTTTAACTACTGAGCCGTCTCTCCAAACCTAGGTTTTATTCCCTCCCTCCTTCCTTCTCTCTTCCTTTCTTCTTTTGAGACAGAATCTCACAATGTAGCTCCGTCTGGCCTTGAACTCACAATCCTCCAGGCCTGAAATACTGCACACAGTCCACATGACTTTGAGCAGCTCAAACGGCGGGCGTCTCCCTGTGCTCGTCCCTGCACCCCCACCTTTCCCAATCCACAACATCTGCCCATCTCAATCTCCAGACTTACTTTTCCTGGGATCTTTGGGTCAGTTTAAGAAATGATGAGTGGACTAAGACTCTGCTGAGTGCCACCTGGAGACGAGTCGAGACACCCTGAGTGCCCTGAGCTAGGTCTGGAGGCCAGCAGCCACCTTTTTTTAAATCACAGGCACCACTTGAGTGGCAGGCTGGAGTCAGGCAGGTGCGGGCCTCTAGTAGCGGATCCCTTCAAGCTCTCTTTCCCGCCATCTACCCCAGCGGCGTTTTTTTCCAGCAATGAATGCGCCAGTGTGCAGGCATACCATGGCAGTCGAGGAAGAGAAGCTGTGTTCGTGGTGAGGAAGGGCCTGTTTCTGCGGGGAGCTTTTGGTGAGGACTCCCTCGGACTGTTCTAGATGAATACGGGGAGAGGTGACGCCCCACTCTGGAAGGCTTTACAGAAGTTGTGGTGACCTTTGCCTGCCTACGCGTCACTCTAAGTGATGGCCCGTATCTGTTTCCCTTTTTATCTTTCTATCGTGGGTATGTGTGGTCCAATAAAAGGAATAAATTTGTAAGATAAACAGCTTTCTTTGCAGATTTAAGAGTTTAATTTTCGGAACTTGTTTTTTTCTTGGAAATCCTCCCGGGGTCCTTCCCTTGGCAGCGCAGGCGCCACCTAGGTTTGTTCTGAGGCAGCGGCGATCCGGGCGGCTCAGAGCTCGGGACCCCCAGCGCCCGGACAGCAGGGCGGGCGCGGCTGCTTCCCCCGCCCCGGGACGACGCCCCTGCTCCGCGGAGGTTCCGCCCAGCCGAGCCCGCTGCGCGCAGCCTTCGCCGCCGGCCGCCATGTCTTCAGGGGCGAGCGTCAGCGCCCTGCAGCGCCTGGTGGAGCAGCTCAAGCTGGAGGCCGGCGT